>NC_045427.1:122283816-122612744 GCF_902635505.1 Sarcophilus harrisii | reverse complement strand
CAAAGCAATTTTCATGTTTCTCAGTCTTCTCTTTTCCCAGGCTGTAGTAAATTTTACCAACTCTTTTAACCATCCCTTATCTGTCAATTTTCTTCCACCAATCTTCCACCATCTTGGTAAATGTTCTTAAATTAGAATTTGTAAATATTATTTTTTTCAAATCAACATGTTTTCTAGAACTGAAGAAAATATTCCAGATACTAGAGTGGCCAAGATAGAGGACAGCTGATTGTCATCTATCTTGCTTTTGATCCTTTAATGATTTTTGATGCTTCCATATAATCCCTATGACTTCAGAATTCCATTAAAAACAATGTTCCTAAATACCACCCTTAATCCAAAATACTGATTTGTAAATGGTTGATGGAAAAGTCAATAAAACAGAATAATAACTAATAATTGTACAAGCATGCATTGAAATTTTCCAAAGAAAAAGAACTTGGCAATGTGAGGTATTCCCAGGAGCGTGAGGCAGCATTATGTCTTAAGCAATGTCAATTTTCTAGCATATTTTTAGTATATTTTCAAAAATTGATAACTTGTTGTGCTCTAATGTCTTTCTGAGGCTGAACATTCCAATGTTCTACTCTGCCAGGAAAGATTTCTCAAAATGTCCTCTTGTTCTGGGTGACCCATTATTACTATCTTTTTCACTTCTAATCAGAGCAATATCAAGCTGGGAACCATTGCATTAAGTATTTGGTTAAATAGTTTGTAGTTTTATCATTTGTCATTTGTTGATAAACAAAATGATTTGTTGTTCACTGCTGTGAATAGAATCCCTTATAGGGTTTCCATATATGAAAGGCAATCTCGGCAGCATTCTCAGCTACAGAAATAGAAAAAGAAAGGTCTTGCAAGTATGATTGCAAGGAATTAATTTATGTTAAAATAATAAAAGGTCATGGTTAAGAGAGATATAAAAGATCATTTATTCCAATACATTCCTGAATTCCTAGGAAGCCTTTTGACAACATTTCTGATAAGCATTCAACCCTGTTTGAAGATAGCTCCTTCTTCCTCCACCTCAAGGGAATCTTACTATCTTAGAAGGCAATCTTCTAAGGGTTTTTTTTTTTGGGGGAGACACATTAATAGTAATTTTGCTCTTTGGGATCAAGCAGAATAACTCTTCCACCTGATAGGTCTTTAAATATTTGAAAATTATGATTACTTCCCTCCTGGATATTCCCTTCTTCATGTTAGCTATCTTCCATTTAATTCAATCATTCATCTTATATGTTTAAAGTATTCTTACACCGTAGATTACCTTTCCCTGGACTTTTAGAAGTCCTATGGAATTCAAATGATCTTTTTAATATATAGTTATCCAAGAGGTAAAGAAAATACTTTACAGTTGTTATTCAGTTATAACCTTGAATAACCTTGGGCAATTCAAACAAGATAAAATACAATGTGATATTCAGCACTTTGTTTTGGACCCCAAATTTTCTAACACTTGTTTTTCATGCCCAACTTCTTTTTGACTCTTCTGCAAATGAAATCCCTTTATTCTCTGGGGGTTTGTTTCACTGTTCTCTGTGGGTTCTCCACCCCCCCAATGGTTCTTTCTCAATTTCATTTGCAATATTATTATATAAAATACATCATCATTGTTAGGATTTAACCTGTACCTTCTCTTCTCTCTCTGCTCTTACTCTTGAAGACCCCTTAATTTAATTATCAACTTTCTGTGGATTTTCTACAGATGTAAATATCCTGCCTTTGTCACTCCTTTAAGTTATAGTCCTACATTGTCCATTGTCTATTTGAACCAAATGTCTGATAAGCAAATATGTCTAAAACAGAACTCGTCTTTATCTTTTCCTTAAACCCCAGTTCTTCCTTTGATTGCCTCTTTATTTATCTTCCTTCCAGTCACTCAGATTAACAAAATCAGTAGTATCAAAACAACCAGCAGGATGATTTCAGAGAGGCTTAGAGAGACCTACATGAACTGATGCTGAGTGAAATGAGCAGAATCAAGAGATCATGATACATGGCAACAGTAAGATTATACAATGATCGTGTCTGATGAACATGGCTCTTCTCAACAATGAGATGATTCATATAAGTTCCAATGATCTTGTGATAAAGAGAGTCATCTACACCCAAAGAGAGGATTATGGGAACTGTGTGGATAATTGTATAAATTATGCATATGTTGGATTTAATATATATATTTGACCACGTTCAACATATATATTGGATTACTTGTTAACTAGGGGAGGGAGTGGGGAGAAGGGGGAGAAAATTGGAATAGGAAGTTTTATAGGGGTTAATGTTGAAAAATTATCCATGCCTGTCTTTTGAAAATTATAAAACTTTACTTAAAAAAATCAGTAGTATACTCAACTCCACACTGTTTCTCACTTCAAAAATCTTAATATTAATTTCTTGGCATGTCTTGAAAATGTCACCTTCCCTCCAATCATTTGGTCATCTCTTTAATATATTTCATTATTACTTTTTGCCTAGGTTTCCCTGCCTGAAGACACTTCTTATTCTAATCCATATTGAAGTGATCTTCCTAAATCAAAATTCTAACCATATAACTATACTACTTATTTAGAGTATTAACTCAAATAAAATGTTGTGGAATCAAGAAATAATGACTTCACTGTTGGTGTCTGAATATAGGTTTCCTCTGAATATTAGCCAAAACCTAAAGTGAGAAAGCTTTACATAGAAGGATATACCAAAAAATCCAAGTTTATAAGATATATAAAGATTATATACATGTCATATTTAGGGGAATATTTTGTTTTATATAAAGGCTAATCAAATATATTTCAAGATCTTAGAAGCTGTCAACAAGGTTTTTAACCTCACTGACAAGCTTATTTTCTTTTACCTACAATTTCCATTCTGTCACAATTATATTTAGCAAAACCAGGTCCCATTACCTGATTTGGTAGGATGCCACATCTTTTCTGAGAACAGCCTTTGAAAGCTTTCCATCATATCTCTTTGATGTTTTTATGATTGTTACTTAATGTTTTTGTGTAAGGAAGTTACCTACTTATAATTGAAAACAAGGAGAAACAGTTTTATTGTGGTTTAGGTAATGCTGCCTAGAATCTGGGGGATCTCTGCCAGGCCCTAATTACACTCCTATTGTATTTCAGCTTCATGCTTCCTGAGCTAGGGAGGGGGTAAGAGTAGGGAGTTGGGGTGGGGGGAGAATAGAAGATAATTGAACAAGGTGAAAATGAATGCTCATTAATTTCCAGAATACATGAGGACTCATTTCATGTGAGAGGGCTGTAAATATGACTTTTAATGAAGTTATGACATGGTTGCCAATAAAAGTCATTTACTCTGCAGTGTTACAGTTAATTATACACAGCTGGAGCCATTTATGGCCTGTCCCTTGTTAACTTTGCCTTCATTCCTGATTAACCCTTTCATAGAAAGAGACATAGGATCAGAGATCAGGGTCAAAGGATCTTTAAACTTAGGAGAGATGTCAAAATAAGCTCCAGCAATAGGGGCATTAACATCAACAGGAGAGGACTCTCATATTCTTTTCTTTATAATATTTTTGTCCTTTAATAAATGATGGGGTGAAAAAAAGGAATAATGGATAAAGTGAGACAGAGCAACAGGAGGATAGAAGCAATGCTATGTATCATATACCAATTAATTCTAATGGCATTTTACTTGTTTTGAATTCATGGTAAAAGTTCATATTCCTTAGTGTGTCCTTTGAAAGTCCTGCTGTTTCAAGACTTCAGCACTTTTTACCCTTTAGTTGTCATGTAGTTAATTGCTTGTCCATTCTCAAAAAGGAACAAAAGGACTCCACTATTTTAGGAACCAGGAACATTGTGTTCAACTGTTGCTGATTAGTCCAATATGAACTCATGAGGTTCTATCACAGATCAGGCACAATAGGCCATTTGAGCATTTGAGACAGAATTTTCTCTAGGTTTCACCTCTAGAGACAATATGGACTTGGCAATATCATCTACCTCCTTTTCCCAGAAACTTCCTTTACCTAAAACCTGCTGAAGTACTGAGCTCCCCTCTCTGGATAAATGCAGCATGTAATGGAAGATTATTTTAAGATCCTTACTACCGATGGTGGAGCTATGTCTCTGCTTTTATGACTGAGCATTTCTTTTCCACCCAACTACATATAGCTTGCTCCAGGTCTGATTTCATAAACTGTGGATTGGAATTAGTACAATCAGCTTTCCTTTGTGAAAAGGACACATGACTATGATGTAAGAACAAGAGAGAGAGAAATGGAGTCTAGATCAGTAGAGGCACACAATTCAGAAATAAAACCAGACAAAATTGGGGAATTTGACTTTGTTTATGGGTGGAACTTGCTCCTCTTTAAGGAGTCAATAATCCACCTGCATAAGAAAATTAATTACACACTAATGCACTGTTGGTAGAGTTGTGAACTGATCCAACCATTCTGGAAAGCAATTTGGAGGGATGCTTCAAGAAATATAAAACTTCATATGCCCTTTGATCTAGCAGTCCCATTGCCAAGTCTATATCCCAAAGACACCCAAAGGAAAAAAGGGGAAAATTTTATATTACATTTATAGCAGATCTTTTTATATTGGTTAACAATTAGAAATCAAAAGGATGTCTGTCAGTTGGGGAATTGCTAAACAGGCTGTGTAATATTTGCCATAGAATATTATATTTGATATAAAAATGAGAAACAGGATGATTTTTTAGAAACCTAGATTTACATGAACTATCGCATAATGAATTGAAAAGAGCCAAGAGAATGTTATACATAATAGCAGCAAAATTGTTTGATGAAGAACTGGGAATGCCTTAACTATTCTCAGCAATACAATGATCCAAGACAATCCCAAAGACCTAGTAATGAAGCATATAATCTATCTCTAGAAAAAGATGTGATATTGATTGAATACAGATGGAAGCATGCAGTTGTCCACTTTTGTTCTTTGGTGTTTTTTTCTCCTATTCTAGTCTTCTTATAAAAAATTATTAATATGGAAATGTTTTGCACAATTGCCTATATCTGATCACTTGTTATCTCAGGGAAGTGGAGGGAAGAGAGAGAAATATAATTTGGAATTCAAAACTTAAAAAATATTTATAAAATTGAAACATATTAAAAATAAAGTTCTTTAGGAATATTTACTTGAATATAGGTATTAACTGAATATCAAATAGAAAACTTTGTTGTTGTTTGTTTCATTCATGTGGACAATGGACCTTCCTAGACATTTTTTTTTTTTTATTTAGGGAAAGAGAAGGCCTTAGTAAGCATAGTATCTTGAGCTTGAGTCAATATTTCTTTCAAGGACTTTATGAAGATCTTGTAGAGTGAAGGAGGGCGCAATTAATCATCATTTGGAAAATTAGTTCTTTTTGACTAGGACTAGAGATAGGGGTGTAAATGTAGGTATAGCAATATGGGAGTTTATTCTGAATGTGGACTGATCCCCAGGACTCTTCCCAGAAGATATTGTTTTACTGAATGCTCTGCATAGTTAGTCTTTTGTCTCATTATCTCAAAAGCCATGTGTAGCCACTCTAAATTAAGTTAATTGAATTTTCCAATTAGCTTAGATTCAGATTCATGAAGGTTTTATTATGTTTTCCATTTAAAAACCCACCCTCATATGTTGCCATATTTAAAAGGCAAGAGTAGTCCTGCTAAGCTTTATTCTGTGAAATATAAACCTGTAAATTGTTTAAAGTGTACCAACTGCACAAACACTTACACAATCCACTTCTGCCCCCATAGTTTTGGATGGGACATTAATCCTTTTATGTTCTATAATCTCTCAAAGATTTGTCTTATAGCCATCCTCATTAATAAACAATTTGATGCTTTCTCCCTGAGATTTTAGGGGATCCAATAAGGCTGAAGAAAATTGTTCTCTACTATCTTATACCATGTCCTTTCAGAGAGCAGATGTCTGAAATTACAGTGAGAGCTTTATTTCTGCATTAAAGTTTTTATGAAAAATGTCCATTTTGAAGATTTGTAGAGGAGCTCCTTCATAATCTTGAAGAGGTAAGTCTTTGTTTCCATCTACCTATGGATAATGTGGATTATTCCCATTAATACAAAGAGAATTTGAGGGAGATATTGAATTGTGAAAAAAAATAAGGCATTGGGAGGATTAATGAGTTAAATGGCTATGGTTCTCTGCTATGGGAGTCACTTCCTTGTACTAAGGTTATAAAATGGAATCTTCATGAGAGAGCTGACCTTTGTTGTGAGGAAGAGAGACAAAGAAAACAAAAAGAGAGTGGCCAGAAACCAAGGAGAAAATATAAATAAATGACTCCTAAAAACAATCACTTTAGCCAGTTGAATGATCTCTTATGTCCAGAAGATATCCTTGGTCTTTTGAATGATGTTATTAATAGACATACACTATAACTTCCATATACAATCTAAATTCTAAATTGTAGCTTGTAGCCTCATTGGATTAATCAGAAAATGCTGCTGATCAATTTCCTATATATCTATATAGACTCCTCCAGTTTGGAGCCTATTGACATATCAAGTGTGTCACATCAAGTGACACATCAAGGTGCGGAGGCATTTAGCTGGAAACAAAGGGGAAGGACCCAGAAGGAAACAGGAGTTTAAAAAAGCAGAATTTTCCAAGGACAGATATTCATGAAGCAATATTTAAGAATGTGTACTAAGAAATCAGATGTGAAAAATCAGCTACAAGCAAGACCATAATATGGGGCCTAGCTCTGAGGTAGGAGGAATTTACATTCTTAAAGTAATTGCATTCTTGATGCAAAGATGTCACTGTATCTGCTTATGCTTTGATCAGGTGGGTTTGGAGAAGACTGAAGTTTGGGAGAACAAGAATAAAAGGTGGCTTAAAAGAAAGTATGAAAGAAACAGAAGATGCAGTGATGAGAGGTAGATATCCAGAGCTCTCTACTGCTCTCTTCCTGATGGCAGTCAAAAGAATCACACGAGCACTTGGATAACAGTCTCCCAGGACAGATGGTCATTGATGGGTGGTACCTTTGTCATGAAAGGGACCATCTGAAAATATGACATCACAGATTCATCTGAACATATTTCCGTTTCCTGCTACCAAGACATCTTTGCTTCTGAATCTTTCTAGTTGACTTCAGTATCACAGAATCACAGAATGTCAGAGTTGGGAGAGATCTCAGTAGTCATTATAACAATACTGTATGTTCATCTGGTACTTTAAAGTGTGCTCCCTCCTAATGGTACCCAACCTACTTCTCCATCAATCTGTTAGGCAGGTTCTCCTTATATCAAGACTACAAGTTCCTCTTTGGACATTTTACTAAAGTAGAGCAAGTTCTACCCTCTTGGGTTAATCTTTCTTCCCACAGCATATACTTCCAAAAATATTTAAAATCAGTTATCACATCAACACCTGCAATCTCTAAGTTTTATTGCTTTCTGTTCTTAAATTAGTATAATTAATTCTTATATGGCACCAGATTATTACTCTGTGTTTGAAGGCTACCACCCCTATTACAAGTCTGGTGAATGCAGTACCTCTTTAAGAGTCAGAAATAACAGGAAAGAGTTCCTCCTCACAGTGTCAGAAACTGGTTAAATTGTAATTTTGGCATTTACTTATGTAACCCTAGGCAAGCCACTCTAAACTTTCTGAGCCTCAATTTCCTTCTTTATAAATGAGAAGTAACAATTTGTATACTGTCAACTTCATAAAGGTATTTGTTATAAGGAAAATTAATACTTAAATGCAATAGCCTGAGCTATTATTCTGAGTTGCTGGAGAAGGCAGTTGCCAACAATTGGATGAGTTTTAATTAGCTATGGTTCCTAAGCATTACATTTGAGAGAGTTATTCTGTGGATGTTGCACTCTGCAGGAGAGCCCTGATGCTTCATTGTGGGAAGCTGAGTGCACTGGCTGCTCTGAGGAGTTTGGAATAGTCCATCTGTTTTGGGTTTTCAGAAACCCAAGGTGAAGAAAATAAATAGCAAGGAAAACCAAAAATGAAAAATGCCCCTGGTTCGAGACCTGCAACAAAGCCACATGTATTCTAAATCTCTTCTCTCATCCAGATGCTCTACACCCTGCTGAGAGGCTTGACCAGAAATTGGAGAGAAATTCATCTAGTTCTTGCTGTTTAGGATTTTAAACTTCTAGGAACAAGAGTATTAAAATGCCATCATATTCATTCCCTTTTTAACTTTTTTAGCTGAAGATAATGCTTTATGTAGCATTTATATAAAAACATCAGAGAAAGACAGATGAAACTAGATTTTCCCAAGTACCCTGAAGAATGAAGAATGTATAATATGTGTCTACATGTATATATGCATGTACACACATGTATTGTATATACACATGTGTATGTGTTTGTAAACACAAACATCTGTTTCTGTGTGTGTGTGTGTGTGTGTGTGTGTGTGTATGTACCAGGATGCTTTTCACTCCAATAAGTTGACATTTTGACCCTTAAGAAAAAAACCAATGAATCCAGTCAACGGAGAAAAGGGATGGTTAGTCCAGATACAAAATATATGTGTACACATACATACACACACATATTTGATATATACATAACTACATATTTAAAATATATACATATATATATTTTATATTTACATATATACTTTATATAATTGTAAATAAGCACATACTATATAAAGAATGATAATAAGGAAGAAGATACATTTTCTAAAACACAAATCCTGCCCTTAGAGCTTATGATCTAAAAGAGGAGTAAAAGATTATATCAGATATCTATGATACCTACTAATTATTATAAAATTAATGAATGAGATTAAAATGATGTAGCATCAGTGGCAAAAGTTTCTAGCAGCATTTATTTAAATATGACAATTTATGAATTTCACAGTTATAAGATAAAAGCTATAGTCATTTGAAATATATTCTAATCATCATTTGAAAAGCAAAGTGGATGGGAAAACAAACATATGTTGAAGTAAAGTCCACTAGAGCAGGCATTTACTGGAGAGACAGTGTAAACCATGTCAATAAACATTATTAAACTCTAACACATAATAGGTCTCTGCTAGACACCTACTATGTGCCAGGCCCTAGGGCTTATGGACAACAAACTCAGCTCATGATCTGTTGAAAAAAAAAAAGGATTTAGTGGAATCATGAGTCAGATAACTGTGTGGTACTTCAGGGCTCCCAATGTGTTTCCTGCCACTAAAGTTCACCTTTTTTAAATACAAATATTCTCCAAGGGTCTTTAACAGACTTCAAGATCTAAGAAGAATCAAAATCACAGCTGAATCCCAGTGAAATGCACCCTATGAAGCAATTAAATCTGTTTCAAATGTTTAGATTGTGATTATCCCAACTAAGTCTATGATTACCCCTGTTCCACTACATCCTAGATAGATAAAACTTTAGTAGAGGGAAAGCTAACAAAAGTGTCTACCAACAGTGCCCTCTTCAGCCCCATAGTGAAAGAATGAGAGGTTGTAGCCAAGCTTTCTGTCTGTGAATCTCTAAGATAAGTTTGCCAACTGCTCTATCTCTATATTTCCAAAATGATCAAATCAAACTGACCTATTTGTTTCTAGCTGCCTCTTCTCCCCTCCTACACCACCCCACACGGTATGGTCCATTTATTGTCTCTGCCTTTAGAGTACTGTTTTCCATTTCAGGAATATTCTAATTCCCTACCTATATTTCTTAGACTTTCTAGTTTCATTCACTATTAATTGTTACCTTTATTCTGTATATGTTGTATATGGATTTATCTGTATGCATATTTTACCCTTCTTAGATTAGAATGTAAACTCCTTGAAGATGGGGGATTTCATTTGTGATGTTATATTCCTGTCTCCCATTTAGCAAACAACCTTATACACAGTAGGTCCTTAATAAATGCTTATTGAAACAAACTGCTTAGTACAGATCTTTACCTGTGTCGGATACTCAATAAATAAAGGGAGAAATAGCAATTCACATTTCTATAGCACTTTAACATTTAGGATCCTTGAAGAATTTTGTAGGAGAACTGTTAATTCCATTTTATAGTTAAGGAAACTATGATGTACTGAGGTAATGTGACTTGCCCAAAGTCCAAACCTTGAATTATGTCTTCTGACTGCAAATTCAATATGGAAAGGTGCTGGACAGAAATTAAAAGAATTAGAATAGGTAATGTGGAAATCAAATTATCACTTTTTGCAGTTGATATTACAGTATATTTAGAAAACCCTAGAGAATCAAGTAACTAAAAACCTACTAGAAATTATTAACAACTTCAGCAAAGTTACAGGGTACAAAATAAATCCACAAAAATCATCAGCATTTTTATACATTACCAACAAAGTCCAGAAGCAAGAGCTACAAAGAGAAATTCCATTTAAAATAACTGTTGATAATATAAAATATTTGGAAGTCTACCTGCAAAGACAAAGTCAGGAACTATATGAACATTATTACAAAACACTTTCCACACAAATAAAGTCAGATATAATCAATTAGAAAATAGCAAATGATCATGGATAGGCCAAGTTAATATAATGAACATTACAATACTACCTAAATTAATCTATTTATTTAGCACCATATCAACCAAACTCCCAAGAAATTATTTTATAGAAATAGTAAAAAAAATAACAAAGTTTATCTGGAAGGAAAAAAAAGCAGTCAAGAATTTCAAAGGAATTAATTTTTAAAAAAAAAAGGCAAATGAAGATGATCTAGTTGTACCAGAGCAAAAATTATATTGTAAAGGAGCAGTGATCAAAACCATTTGATACTGGCTAAGAAATAGAGTAGTCAATCAATGGACACAATAGTCAATGAATATAGTAATCTAGTATTTGATAAACCCAAAGACCTTAGCTGCTGGGATAAGAACTCTTTATTTGGCAAAAATTTCTGGAAAAATTGGATATTAGTATGGCAGAAATTAGACATTGACCCCTACCTAACACCCTCTACCAAGATAAGATGAAAATGAGTTCATGATTACATAAAGGGTAATACTATAGACAAAAAAAGAATAGTCTACCTTGCAGATTGTGGAGAAGAAAGGAATTTCTGGTCAAAGAAGGAGTACATTATGGAATGCAAAAATGGATAATTTTTATTACATTAATTTAAAAAGTTTTTATATAAACAAAACTAGTGCAGACAAAAATATAAAGAAATCAATAAACTGATTGTAAAGGGCTGACTCTCTGAGCAGATGCATTTGGGTAACTGAGCACTTAAGGCTAATTACTTTTTGGACAATACTCTATTAGCATTTGCTTAGAAAATAGCCCACCCCACCATTGTGTGGGGGCTTGATCTGTTGATGTATACAGAAAATTGGAGGAGGGATTGGAGGGTGGAGTAAGAAAGCCAGAGTGACTCCTGGCCTGATTCATGTGGCCATTCTTGTCATATCCACAAAGAATAAAGATCAAGGAATTTTGCTTATCCTGACTCTGGCTAATTCTAAATTATCCAGGGTGATAACACGGTCATCACAACTGATTAAAAAAAGTTTTATATCCCACGATTCTGATAATGATCTAATTATAATGGAGCATATAAACCCGGACAAATTCAGCCAGAGTCAGACTGGAAGAAGACAGAGGACTGGACATGGGAGCTCAAGCTCTCAGAGTCAAGAAGAGAGATTCACTCCATTGCACACCACCACCACCATGGTGGCTGACCTGTCCTCCTGCATTTCCTCCACTGAGACCAAGCTAGTTTGGGTCCCAGGCAAGGAAATAATAAAGAATTTGGACTTTAACACTTGGCTATTCTCATAGTGATTATTCAGCTGAAACCAAGGCTGGTCCAGAGATCTCCAGAAAACCAACCAGAACACTAAAAGAATTGACTCAAATTTATCAGAATTCAAGCCATTCTCCAACTGATAAATGGCAAAATGATATGAATAGACCATTTTCAGATGAAGAAATTACAGGTATTTATAGTTATATGAAAAATGCTATAAATCACTATTGATCAGAGAAATGCAAAATAATACAACTCTGAGGTACCACTATTTACCTCTAAGATGACAGGAAAAAATAATGATGAATGTTAGAGGGAATGTGGAAAAATTGTTAGGGGAGTTGTGAACTGATCCAACCATTCTGGAGAACAATTTGGAACTGCACCAAGGGCTATCAAACTGTGCATACCTATTAATCCAGCAGTGTCTCTACTAAGTTTATATCACAAAAGGATCATAAAAAAAGGAAAAAAGATCCATATGTGCCAAAATGTAGTAGCCCTCTTTGTAGTGGCAAGAAACTGGAAACTGAGTAGATGCCCATCACTTGGAGAATGGCTGAATAAGCTATATGAATAATATGGAATATTATTGTTCTACAAGAAACGATTAACAGGATGATTTCAGAGATGCCAGGAAAGACTTACATGAACTTATGCTAAGTGAGGTGAATAGAAATAAGAGGAAATTATATAAAGAAACTACAAAATTATATGATAATCAATTCTGATGGATGTGGCTCTTTTCAACAGTGAGGTGATTCAGTTTAGTTCCAATGATCTTGTGATGGAGAGAGTCCTCTGCATCCAGAGACTGTAGGGACTGAGTGTGGATCACAACCTATTATTTTCACTTTTTTTGTTGTTTTTTGCTCTCATTTTGTTTTCTTTCTCATTTTTTTTCCTTTTTGATCTGATTTTTCTTGTATAGCATGATACTTATGGAAATATTTATAGAAGAATTACCCATGTTTAACATAGATTAACTGCTATCTGAGGGGGAAGGAAAGGAAAAATTTGGAACACAAGGATTTACAAGGGTGAATGTTGAAAATGATCTATGGATATGTTTTGAAAATAAAAAGTTTTAATTAAAAAAGATAAGGAAATGTGGTATGCTGTAGAGCAGGGCTTCTTAAAACTTATTCCACTCGTATTCCATTTTCACCTGAAAAAATTTACTCAATCCTGGATGTGTAGATAATATAGAATAGATGTACAAATCAAACATTTACTGATAATAAATCATGAAGAAATTTATTTTAAAACAATTCTTTGATATATATGTATATAAACATACATATATAGAGACATATTTATTAAAGATGAAAGAAAATTTGAATATGAATGAGATGAATGTGCTTATTTATTATGTAAAGAATTAAATTTTAGCACAATATTTGATACCTTTTGCAGCTGCCAAATTTTTCACAATCTACATATTTAGTAATTCAACTATGTATGGAGTCATGACCCACAATTTAAGAAGCTTTGCTATAGAAGAGGGAGCACTGTGCCTAAAACCAGAACACCTGGGTTCAAATCTAGAACATATTGTACTTATTGGTACTTCAGGTTCCCTATATATGTAAGAAGAGGAGGTTGGATCAGATTATCCCAATGGTCCCTTCTAGATACAAAAACCCTATTAATATGCAGAAGAAAGGTTAAGTGAAAGGAAGGGAGAACCTTTAGTTTATGTAGCTAATTGTCTTCTGTCCTTGCCTAAAAGTATTCTAACCTACGATATATAGTCCTTCAGCATGGAATTCCTGTCCCTTTTTCCCTCTCCCATTTTCCTCCTTGATTCTCAGTACAAAGTGTCCTTAAATGTTTCTGCTATCCCAGCCAAATATATCTATTTAATTCATGATGAAGTTGGCTTTGGTAAAACAAACCAAGAAAGGAGCTCCTGAGAACCAGTTCCAGGGCAGGGGCCCCTGGGTGCTGTGGGCTCCAGGCAACCCTCTTCTGAGCCACCATGGGGATTTGCTCTCTCCTCTCCTTGGTAGCAAGCCAAGAAGGGAACTTTTTATAGAGGCAATAAAGAGCCTAAAACTACCCCATAAGCTTCAGCGTCAGGCAGCAAGTCTCCTAGCACTGTTCCTAATTAACTTCTAACCTGCTGGCAAAAGGGATTTTTTCTCTGCCTTTAACTGCTAATGAAGTCTGGAATCTCAAAGTCTCCCTTGATTTTTACTCGTACAGTGAAGTCATTAATTACAAGCACCGTGTATTCTGTGCTTACTGGGACCTTTTAAGGTGCCATGTGGTGAAAGGCCTGGCATCTTTCCCTGTTTTAACGTGGCATTTCAGGCCTGCTACAAGATAGTCCCAATCTACTTTTCCATAGACTTCCTATTACTCTCCTCCATGTTCTGTAGATTCCAACAAAAATGGAAATGTTGACTTATTTCACTCTACCCACACCAAACTGGGTGCATCCAACCTCGTGCTTCCTCCTGTCTGGAACATCCTTCTCCTACCCAATGATTACAGCTCTTCACTTTATCTAGAAAGGATCTTCATGTTCATCTAACTCACCTTATCATGTAACAAAAGAGAGAGAAACAGGTAGACAGAGAAAGAGACAGACAAAGAGATAAGAGATGGAGAGAAAGAGAGGGGGAAAGGGGGAAAGAGAGACAGAGACAGAGAGAGACAAAGAAAAAGAGACAGAGACAGAGAGAAACAGGGAGACAGAGAGACAGAGAATGAGAGAAACAGAGAGGAAGAGACAGAGAGACAGAGAGGTGTGAAGACAGTGTATTTTAAAATCAGCCGGAGTCAGGAATTCAGGTTAGGGGAAAATCGTCAGTCTTTACTCTCAGTGAAGAAAGATCGGAGGTGGAAGAGAATGGGTGATAGCAATGTGTGCAGCTGAGTCAAGAAGCTAGTTAGACCAGCAGCCACACGACCAGCAGCTAGGAGAATGGAACCAAGGTCAATCTCTCCCAGCCTCTCTTCCTGTCTCTCTCTGCCTCCACCCCCCAAAATCGTCATTTCCTATACAACACATCAGGACTTGCACGGAGAGTGGGCAGGGACCATTCTTTATCCAAGCATGTATATTAATAGAGTATAGCCCAATTACTATTTAGCCTCACTTGCTTGGGACCTCAGTGCATCAACTCAAGCCTCAGCCCATTACAGAGAGGCAAAGAGAGAGACAGACAGAGAGAGACAGAGACAGACAGACAGACAAAGAGAGAGAGGAAGAAGCAAAGTTAAGGTCATGCAGGTAGTGATTAAGAGTTAGGATTTACAAGTGGGTCCTCTGGTCCCAAATCCAATCCTCTTTCCATACATAGTGATCTCATATCCTTTCTGATTATATTATCAATTCCTTCAAGAAATGCTTTGTTTTTTTCACCTTTCTATCCTGGGCTTCTGATGCTCAATGCTTCAGGTGATTTCAGGAACAACCAAAGTCTCATAACCCAACCCTAATCATCACCTAATTAATTCTTTACGTTGTTGTATTCAAACTTAATGTAGTGGGGATTGCTAAAATGTTCTTAATTACCAAAATTATTGAAAACTCTAATCAGTTTATCTCTGACACCAAAGTAAAATATGGGGAATCTCTTGTTCAGTAGAACTTTTCCTTTCTCAGTCTCTTATGCCATGTTTGTAAGTCTTGGAAAATATCACTATTAATAATCAGGGAGCTTGTTAACATTGCCAAATATAATAAACAAACTCAAATTTAAATTATATATGGTAGAATATAATGAGACTCCCAGCTTGAGTCTTCCCATATAAGGGGAAAAAAACACCTCCTCACCAGAATTTCTCTTACCAACTACCATGACTACCAGTTGATGCTCAGCCTGGTCTCAGCTCTGATCTGAGACTCAGTTGTCATTTCTTCCTTTACTTTTACTCTTTCCTTCAGACTCTCCAAATGTCCTGATGGATTGCCCCCAAACTTGAGTGTAATTCTTCCTTAAGGACCCTGAAATAACAGAATAAACTGTCTCCTGAACAACTACAATTGACTTCAGATTGTCCTTAATAATTGAGCTTTCCTCATTACAGTCATTAACACAGAATTCCAGGCTCCTCTATCATTTTAGGAGACTTCTCCAAAGTCTCTGACATTCATGCTACATCATCAGTAGACAATGTTTGTGGATCTAGACCTCTGCCACCCGAGAATGACTAGTCTTATTCGCTTGTATAGGCCCTTATACGTGGTAGGGGGTTTAATAAATGTGGCTGAATTATTACACTTAAAAAACTCCTTTTTCTCATGCCTTCTTCTACCTTCCATTGAATTGCAATGTGAAAAGTTGGAGAGATCCTGATTTTGGATTTGGGGTAAAAGTATGTGAGAAGCAAAAGTAGAAATAATTTAATATTCAGATTCTCAATGATGTCTTTCTTTCTACACCCCAAGTGAAAATAATTCATTTTGAAGCCTAATGGGAACAAAGTTCAAAGAATTAAGAAACACACCAGAGGCAACCAAAAAAAAAAAAAAAGCTACAAATTGAATTGCCTTTTGTTGATTTCAATTAGTTCAAGCTTTCTTTTAGGTTAATATTTCTGCCTGAGGGCAGAAGACCTTTGTATGTGTAGGGAATTGAAAGGGAAAGGAAGAGGGTTAAAACAAGTTATAACAGGGAGTTTTTGAATCCATAGGTGCCCTCAAGCATTGTCATTTTGATCTCTGTTTAGCTCCAGCAAAGTAGGGAATGTGAAACTATAATAAATAAGCAAATATCACTTCTGTACACTAAATAAATATCTCCAGCACTGATGAATTATTATTTTTTCAAATGTATGTAGTCAATATTCAATGATTAATAGAATCCAATAGAATTAGTAGAATTAATAGAATACTACAAGAATACTTGTAGTATAAACATGATCAATTGTGATATTACTTTGTTGTAATTGTTAAATAGACATCTTCTTAACTCAAAAAGGTATATAGGGCAGACCCGTCCCAGTTGTCTCAACTGTCTAGTCATTGAATATGAATGTTTCAGACAAAAAAATAACATACTGTTTTTTCTTATACTAAGAAACATGTGCATGGAATATAATTGGTTTATATTTTCCCATTTCTCTGGTTCTGGACTTATGTCTCTAATCTCTAAAATAATGGAATATCTAGGTTGTAGTCTTATTGTTGACATTTCTTAGATCTGTGATATGGCAATTGGAGTGTATATGGTTGTCATAATGGCCAAGGAGTCTATGGTGCTGCATTATGTTCAAAGTCTCCCTTAAAGGCCTAGATTCAAATCCTAATTCTAACAATGTTCTTTGGGGTACTTAGGTGACACTGTGGCTATTGCATATTGGAAATAAGAATTGGAATTGGAAGCAATAACACTCATCTTCATGAGTTCAGCTCTGGTCTCAGATGATGGGTAAATCACTTAATCCTGTTTACATTCCTCTCTTACATAAAAATGAGTTGGAGAAGGTAATGGCAAACTACTCCAATATCTACCAAGAAAAACCTAAAAGGAGTTGCAGGGGTGGAGCAAAGATGGCAGAGTAAAGTCAGGAAGCTGCTCAAACTCTCTCAATTTTCCTTGAAAACCACATGAATCCAAGCCTCTTAACAGAGTCTGATGGCATGAAACTCCTCTCCAGCTCAAGAGAAATTGGAAAAACTTCAAGAAAGGTCATTCTCACTGGGCTGAAAGGGCTGTTAAGCCCAACTTAGACTCTGGAAAAGTGAGAGGGTCTTAATCAAGGCAAATCAGCAACTTAGACCTTTGGTCTTGGCTCAACAGAGGAACAGAGAAGTGGGGTAGCCTCCAGTCCCAGCCCAGAAGAAAAGCTATGGGAAATCAGGCTATTTCCTGAACAGAGCAGGCAAAGCTCCCCCTGCAAACCCAAGGGACTCTTGTGCTCAAGGCCAAGGTACAGAGCTGCACAGGAAGATTGGGACAGTGTTCCCTTTACCCCAGGAGCAGAGAGCCACCTTAAATATAAAATGAAAAAAGAATAAATATTAAAAGAAAAGAAAATGAGCAAGAAAAAGAAAAGAACTTTGACCATAAAAAGCTACTATGGTGACAAGGCAGACCAAAACA
The DNA here is from genome assembly GCF_902635505.1 of Sarcophilus harrisii. Lineage (NCBI taxonomy): Eukaryota > Metazoa > Chordata > Mammalia > Dasyuromorphia > Dasyuridae > Sarcophilus > Sarcophilus harrisii. Next base: position 122,594,969 of record NC_045427.1, on the reverse strand, counting down.
CAAACTCAGATGAGGACAAAATGTCTACAGAAAAAAAATCTCAAAGAGTGATATAAATTGGTCTCAAGACCAAAGAGACTTCTTGGAAATGCCCATAAATATTTCAAAAAGCAAATAAGAGAGGTAGAAGAAGAAAAAAATGAGCAAGAAATGAGAAGTGTGCAAGAGAGAGTCAACAGTTTGGAAAAGGAAGGAGAAAAAAAATCTGAAGAAAAGAACCACCTAAATAATAAAATAAACCAAATGGAAAAGAGGGATACAAAAGATAACTGAAAAAAATAACACATTAAAAACTAGAACAGGGCAAATGGAAGTTAATAACATTGTAAAACAGCAAGAATTAGTTAAACTTAAAAGAATGAAAAAATTGGAAGAAAATGTGAAATCCCTCATTGGAAAGACAGAAAACTTAGAAAATAGATCCAGAAGAGACAATTTAAAAATTATTGGCCTACCTGAAGGCCATGACCAAAAAAAGAGCTCGTATAGCATTCTACAAAAGAGCATAAGGAAAACTGCCAGAATATTCTAGAATGAGAGGAGAAATAGTTATTGAAAGAATCCATCAGTCACTCTGGAAAGAGATCCCACAAGGAAAGCCCCAAGGAAGATAATTTTGAAACTCCAAAACTATAATCTCAAGGTAAAAAATACTGCAAGCTTCCAGACAAAAACAACAGTCACAATTACCCAGGATCTGGCAGCTTCTACAATATTGGAAGGCTTGGAGTACCATATTCTGGAAGGCAAAGGACCTGGGGTTATAACCAAGAATTAACTACACAGCTAGAATCAGCATCATGTTTCAGGGGAAGAGAGGGATCTTCAATAGTAGCTAGGTGGCAGTGGATAGAGCACCAACCTTGAATTCAGGATCACCTGAGTTCAAATCTGGTATCAGACACTTAACACTTCCTACCTGTGTGAATCTGGGCAAGTCACTGAAACCCAATTGCCTCAGGAAAAAAAAAAAGGTTAAACAATTAAACTGAAGGTAAATAATATCTATAACTCTTGTGAAATGTATCTGTCACTGGGGCAGATAGAAGAGGGGCATTACATGGACTGGAGATGTGGTTGTGAATGATCCCAGATGTTATGACATTAAAGAAAAAGCTATTATGGGGTGGGAAAAGATTTGTACTGGAAAAAAGAATAGGAAGGTATAATGGAACAACTAGTTCACATGAAGAGGTGCAAAAGACCTACCACAATGAAAGGAAATCGATGGGATGGGGATGAAAAGTGTCTGAAGCTTAATCACATCAGTTTTGGTTTTAAGAGAAAATTCAGTTCCTTATAGAAATTTATTTAACCTATAAAGAAGTAGGAGGACAAAAGGGAAAGAAAAGAGAGGGACAATATAAAAGGGAGGGCAGAAATACTAGGGAAAAAAAGTAAGAGAAGGGGGGAAGGGTAGATAAAAGATAAAGTAGTGAGTGGGTTGGGTAAAAATAAATACATGACTAAAAACAGGATGGAAAGAGAAAACAAAAGAATATACAAGGGAGCAAATAGGATGGAAAGAAATATAGAGCTGCTAATCATAACTGTTAATGTAAATAGGATGAACTCCCCCCCAAATGGAAGCAAATAGCAGAATGGATTTTAAAAAATGTGTTTACAAGAAACAAATTTGACATAGAGAGACATATACAGAGTAAAAGTAAAAGGCTAGAACAGAATTTATTATGATTCAACTGAAGTAAGAAAATCAGAGTTAGCAATTTTGATCTCAGATCAATCAAAAGTAAAAAACAGATCTTATTAAAAGAGATAAGCAGAGAAAGAATATATTCATAAAGGGTAGTGTAAAAAATGAAGTAGTAACAATACGAAATGTCTATGCATCAAGTGGCAGAGCAGGCAAAAAAGTTAGAGAAGAGCAGGTAGAGAAGATTTTAAGCTAACTACAGGAAGAAATAGCCACAAATCTGTGTGAGTGAGGAACCTCAACCCTCTCAGAAAAAGACAAATCTGAACACAAAAGAAATAAGAAAGAGACTAAGCAGATTAATAGGATTCTAGAAAATCTAGATATGATAGACATCTGGAGAAAATTGAACAAGCACAGAAAGGAATACACCTTTTTCTCAGCAGTACAGACCACCTTCACAAAAATTGACTATGTATTAGGGTATAAAAACTTCATAATCAAATACAAAAAGGCAGAAATAGTAAATGTTTCCTTTTCAGACAACAATGCAATAAAAGTTATATTCAATAAAGAGTCAGGGATAGACTGAAAACCTATTGGAAATTAAATAATGTAATTCTAAAGAATGAGTGGATCAAATAACAAATTACAGAAACAATCCATAATTTCATACAAGAAAATGACAATAACGAGACAATACAATGGTATGCAGCCAAAGCAGTTCATAGAGGGAATTTTATCTCTAAATAGTTACATAAATAAAATAGATAAAGGAGATCAATGAAATAGCCATGTAACTAAAAAAGCTAGAAAAAACAACAAATTAAAATCTCAAATTAAATATTTTAGAATTAATTAGAAATTAGAAATTTTGAAACTCAAAAGAGCAATTAATAAAATAGAAACCAAGAAAACTACTGAACTAATAAACAAAACCAAGAGGTGGTTTTTATGAAAAAACTTACAAAAAAAGATAAACCTTTGGTTAATTTGATTACAAAAAAGTAAAGGAAAAAAAGCTAATCACTAGCATCAAAAATGAAAGGGGCAAACTTACCACTAATGAAAAAAGAAATTAAAAAAAAATAAGTAGGAGCTATTTTGCCCAACTCTATGGCAGCAAGTCTGACAATCTAACTGAAATGGATGAATATTTACAAAAAATATAAATTGCCCAGGTTAACAGAAGAGGAAATAAAATACTTAAATAGTCCCATTTTAGAAAAGAAAATTGAACAAGTCCCTAAAAACAATCTCCAGGACTACATAGGTTCACAAGTGAATTCTATTCCAATTAATTCAATATGATGTAAACTATTTGGAAAAATAGGTAAAGAAGGAGTACTGCCAAATTCCTTTAATGGCTCAAATATGATATTGATAACTAAACCAGGAATAGACAAAACAGAGAAAGAAAATTATAGACCAATCTCCCTAATGAATATTGATGCAAAATGTTTAAATAAAATATTAGCAGAGAGATCACAGCAACTTATCAGCAGGATAGTATACTAAGACCAAGTTGGATTTTATCCAGAATGCAGGGCTGATTCAATATCAGAAAAAAAAAAATTACTACATAATTCACCATATCAGTAACAAAACCAACAGAAATCACATGATAATCTCAATAGATACAGAAGGGATGAAGTGAACTTTACTTAAAATAATAAGCAGTATTTATCTAAAACTTAAAGCAAGAATTATTTGTAATAAAGAGAAGTTGCACACATTCCCAATAAGATCAAGAATGAAACAAGGATGCCCATTATTACCACCTCTATTATTCAACATTGTACTGGACATATTGGCTTTAGCAATAAGAAAAGAAAAAGAAATTAAGGGAATTAGAATAAGCAATGAGGAAATAAAACTATCACTCTTTGCAGATAATATGATGATATGGTTACAGAACCCTAGAAAATCATCCAAAAACCTACTGGAAACAATTAGCAGCTTTAGCAAAATTCTTAGCTAGCACCAAATGCTTTTCATGACTGTTGCTTTATAATATAGTTTTTGGTTTGGTACTACAAAACCACCATCCTTTTTTTATTTTTTTCATTAATTCCCATTGTTCTTGGGTTTATTTTGTCAGGTAGGCACCCAGATATTTAATTTTGTCTATAGTTATTTTAAATGGAATTTCCTTTTTATCTCTTGCTAATGTTTTGTAATATAAAGAAATGTTGGTAATTTCTGTGGGTTTATTTTATATTGTGCAATGTTGCTAAAGCTGTTAATTGTTTCCAGTAGGATTTTGGATATTATTGTTCTTTAAAAAATGATGAACAGACTGATTATAGAAAGGCCTGAAAAGATTTATATGAATGATGCTGAGCAAAACAAGCAGAACCAGGAATATATTGTGCACAATAACAGTAAGAATGTGTGATGATTAACTATGAAAGACTTGGTTTTTCTCAGCCATTCAGTGATTCATAGCAATCCCAATAGACTTTGAACAGAAAATACAATGTGCATTCAGAAAAATAACTAAGGAGACAACACAAATCAGCCAATGCTTATGTTCATTTCTTTTGTCTGTTTTTTTTATCTCTCCCATGATTTTTCCCTTAACCTTCCCTTTTCCTCTGATTTTTCTCTCCCAAGATGATCATAAAGCAGTGAATATTAAAAATAAAAATAATAAAAAAAGAAAAGAAAAAAGAAAACTCCCAAAAGAAGAGTTAGAAACAACTGAACAATGGGCATCACTTCTGAGTCTCAGATTTTCTGTCTGCAAAAAAGGGATGAGAATAATTGCTTCTACTATCTACCTCATAGAGTTGTTGCAAAAAAAAATTCTTTGTATTATGAAATGAGACCCGAATTTAGTCAGTAGACCTATTTCAAATCTTTTCTCTGTCATTTATTATCTGTGTGACTGTGCAAGTCAAATAACCTCTTTGTTTCAATGTCCTCATCTAAAAAATAATTGCTATAGTACCTTCTTCGCAGGGTTTTTGTAAGCATAATATTAGGTGCTATCTTCAAAGTATTCAGTAAACTGCAAAACAATATAATGGTAAACTTAGAAAGGTAAGATGCTTCTCTTAAGGTTGGCAGAAAAACCTAACTTTGAATTCTAGGTCTGACCCGGCACTTAGCCCAATGCCTGGCACTTAGTAAGTGTTTAATACATGTTTATTGCTTGATTGATTGTTGATTCTTGGACATCAGCTATATTTGTTATTTTGGAGCAAGTTACTTACTTTGTCTCAATTTGTATTTATAAAATGAGAATAATATTTGCCTTATCTATGTATTTCAGAAGGTTGTTATGAGGCAAGTACTTTGTAAGCCTTAAAGTACTTTAGAAATATGAACAGTTAAATAACAATTATTTGTTATTAAGGATATAGGCAATGTGGTTTGGATTTAACCATGGATTTTGCTCATTCTCTAATTTTTTGAATAAAATAATTAGAGAAGCTTTACAAAGTCAATGCTTATGTCCAAAGTAATTTCCTGCCATCACAAACATTATAATCTTTATGGGAGGAAGAGGCAAGGAGAATGAGTGACAAAGAACAATAGATTCTAACCCCAGAGTTGAGTAAAAACAGTGAGTGAAAAAAGGGAAACAATTCAAGAAATGCCAAAAAACAACAACAACAACAACAACAACAACAACACATCAGTTGCTTCTTATTGAAGGATTTATTTAATGGCTAAACCTGAAATGGCTACTAGATCGTTAATGTTTAGGGCATGAACCAGTACACTCTTCTCCTTCCAAACTCTAGGAGTTGTTCATTTATTAGACACTTAACTAATTGCTCAAATCTAAACAAGCACATCCCCCTATTCCCACTGATTGCTATTATCTCATCTATGAACATGACATTTAAAAAATATTATAATTAAGATTTTCAGTGAATCCCACACAGAGAAAATTTGTGTTGTTAATGAAGTTGTCTAGTTCCTGTTTCTCCATGGTTTTGCTAAAGATGAACATGTTTCTAATGCCCCCATGCTATGAGAACCCTAAGGGGGAAAAAACACCTAATTACAAAAATTGTTCGTGTTTTCTCACCTACAATTTGAAACAGAAATATCACAATGGATAAAATAGCATACATTTCTCCTTTCTTTCATTTTAGTCTAAATAATGAATTCTATTAGTAGTAGTGACAATAAAAATAGCATTCACCATTTCTATAGTCTTTAGATTTTATAAAACATCTTATATCCATCATTTGTCATTTGATCTTTTCTATTATCTCTGAAGTAGGTAGTAAAAGTTCATCTCCTTATTTTAAATATGAAGAAATTGAGATTCTGTAAATGAATAAACAAAAGTGCTTATTTAATCTTTACAATATATTGTGATGTTGATAAATTCTAGGAATAGAAACACAAAAATAAAAGTCAAGTGAATCCTGCCCTCAGGGAGCTTAGAAGAAGGGAAGACAATGTATTTCAGGGCAGTAATGGATATTTCTTTAGTTGTTTTTTGGTCAAGGAAGTTATAGAGATGATGGATGAAAAGGGGAGAATGGAGAACAAAGTAGGGGTACCATTGGATCCTGGAGGGCTAATGCATGATGATGGCCAGAGAAAAGTGAGTTGGATCAGGATTGGCTCAATTAGCTGAATTCTCAACAATCAACCATGGTACTCAGGACACCTTTGCAGGAGTTTAGAGTCAGGCTCGAGGTGGAGTCTGAAACACAGAAGATGAACTTACTTGTCTATATCTAATTAATTATAAAAGTAGAGGTTTATATCCATCTTACAACTCCTCATTCAAGGTCTTTCCACTTAGCTATGAATATTGTCTCCAATACCAATGAGCTGTCCAGAAGAATGTAAAAAAGGAGTGACAAATATTGTTTGCATCCAATGCAAAAAAACATTGATTAGGTGTCTACTCTGGTCAGGTTCTGTGCTAAGCACGAGATATATGTATGTATTTTTTACATTTGTTTTTAAAATTTTTGAGTTCTATATTCTCTTCCTTTTCCCTACCCACAATTAAGAAACTACATGTGAACTTATGCAAAACAGTTCCATAAAAATCAAGTTGTAAAAAGAACACATAGATTTTCCACTCCAATAACCATAAAAATCCTCAAGAAAAATTAAATTTAAAAAGAGATGTAGAGGAATAGAGAATGTTCCAATTTGTATTCAGACACAATCAGTTCTTTCTCTGGGTCTGGAAAGAATTTTTTCATTATAAGTCTTTCAGAGTACGTGTGGATGATTGTACTCCTGAGAACAGCAGTCATTTACAGCTGATCATCCCAGAACATTGTAATTTTTTTGTATAAAGTACATTTAACTTTGCTTGAGTTCATGGAGGATTTTCCAGGTGTTTTTTTTTTCTGAAACCATCTTACTCATCATTTCCCATGTAACAATAATATTCTATCACAAAATGGTGTTTATGAATTTATAGCCATTTGGGCATAGATCAAATCTTTTGCCCATTTATCAATTGGGCCATGGCTCTTATTTTTATATATTTGACTCAGTTCCCTTTATATTTGAAAAATGAGGCTTCACCAAAGAAACTTGCTTCAAAATTCTTCTTATAATTACTCTTGATAATTCCATATCCTCCATTTATTCTTTTCTCCTTTTATCCTGTCTCTTCAAAAATGTTTTGGTACTGATCACTCCCTCCTCTAATATGCCTTCTCTTTTATCATCTCTCCCCCTTCTTTTATCCTCTTCTCCTCCTATTTTCCTTCAGGGTAAGATAGATTTCTATACTCCTATTGAATATGTAATGTTATTTCCTGTTTGAACCAATTCTGATGAGTAAGGTTCACTCATTCCCTCTGCCTTTCCCATCTTCCCCACTATTGTAAAAGCTTTTTTTTTCCCTTGCCTCTTTTTTTATGGCAGATAAAGTGTACCATTCCTCTTTTCTGATTACCTCCTCACACTTCTCCAGAGTTCTGTATTTGAAAATCAAATTTTCCATTGAGTTCTGGTCTTTTCATCATGAATACTTGAAAATCCTTTTTTTCCTTGAATATCAAGCTTTTCCTCTGAAGGATTATACTCAGTTTAGTTGTGTAAGTGATTCTCGGTTGTAATCCAACTTCCATTGCTCTCCAGAATAGGTCCTCTAATGTAGGAATTGCTAAATCTTATGTTTTCTAACTGTCACTTGATTATACTTGAATTGCTTCTTTCTGGATGATTGAAATGTTTTTCTTGACCTTGGAGTTCCAGAATTTGGTTACAATATTCCTGGGAGTTTTTATCTTGGAATCTCTTTCAGGTGGTCATTTTTCATTTTTTTTCTCTAGTTCTAGAGTATCAGGACAGTTTTCCTTGACAATTTCTTAAAATATTATGTTCATGTTATTTTGATAATGATTTTCAAATGGATCAATGTTTTTTTTAAAAAATCGCTCTCAAAAAAAAAATAAAAATAAAAAAAAATAGAAAAATAGCTCTCCTGGATCTATTTTCTAGGTCAGTTGTTTTTTTCCAATAAGATATTTCACTTTTTTCTATTTTTTCATATTTTTTAAATTTTGCTTTATTGTATGTTGATTTCTCATAAAGTTATTAACTTCCATTTGCTCAATTCTAATTTTTAAGGAATTATTTTCTTCAGTGAGCTTTTGTACTTTCTTTCCCAACTGGCCAGTTTTGGCCAAACCAAAACTGGTTTGGAAGGCATTCTTTTCCTCATTAGCTTTTTGTATTTCTTTTTGAATCACTCTCAATTCTTTTCCTAATCTCTCTCTGTCTCTCTGTCTCTCTCTGTCTCTCTCTCTCTCTCTCTCTCTCTCTCTCTCTTTCTCTCTCTCTTTCTCTCTTCCTTGATTTTCAAAATCCCCTTAGAGCTCTTCCACAGCCTGAGCCCAATTCTTATTTTTCTTGGAGGCTTTGGATGTGAGACCTTTGACTTTATCATCTTCTGACTGGATGTTTTGATCTTCCTTGTCAATATTTTTTCTGTGGTCTGCTTATTTCCCTAGCCATTACTAGCCTTTTAACTCTTTGTTAAAGTAGGGCCCTGTTTCCAAAATTCATTGTCCCAAGATTCAGGAGGTTTGTGCAGCTGTTTTCAGAAATCTTTCTAGGAATCTGATCACAAGCACACTTTTCTCCTCTGGAATTCTTAGGAATATCCCCACTTCACTGTAGCTGTAAGATCTAGGGTGCCATAGCAACAATAAGATTATGTGATAATCAACTGTGATGGGCATGATTCAGGCCAATTCCAATAGATTTGTGATGGCAAGAGCCATCTGAATTCAGAAAGAGGGCTGTAGGAACTGAATGTGGGTCACAGCATTATATTTTCACCTAGGGGAATTCTTCATACAGAGATATCTTATTCTATAGAGTTAAGATTTTACAGGACAGCAGATGCAGAATAAAATGAGACAAAAAGTAGTTTCTGCCTTCTACAAAAGAAGACATTGGGAAAATTTTAGCATTCTACCTTTAGCTCTCCAATCAGAGGGGAGAAGAGGTATCAGTCAAGGCTTGATTTCATAGGATGGTGATGAGATCAGAAGAGAAGTCTTTAACAAGGGAAGGGCATCTCGTTCATGGAGATGAGACCAGGAAGAGCAGAAAACTGCCTAAGTGACTAATTCAGTGAATTTGAAACTAGAGTAGAGGTTCAAACCCAGCTCAGTTTTTAACTATTTGGTGCAAGAAACTTCAAATTTATGCTGATTATTTACAAAAAAGGAACCAGATGATATCTGATATTCTTTCTAACTACATTTTTGTAAAATATACATACTTTGAAGTGAGAGACTGTATTGAATTGTAACATACGATGTATTTAATAACAATTGTTGATTAATTGTCAGAGTTGAAATTAATCTAATTAGCCACAAAATCCTCTCAATATCTGGAAAGCAAAGAGAAAAAGAAAAGGAAAAAAAACTCTACAAAATACATACTATAACGTGCTTGATAATTAAATATCCAATGTTTTTAAGCTCTCTATGTGAAGAGGATTCCCTTTCCCTAGCAACTCATTCTACTTTGAGGTAAATTTGATTATTAGGAACTTGTTCTCTACTTCAATCCTAAATCCATCTTTTGGACAATTCTACCAATGAGTTTTCATTCTGCCCTCTGAAGTAAAACAGAATAAGCCTTAGCCTTTCAGGTGTCATCTCTTCAAATAATGGCAGACAACTATCATGTCCCAGTTGTCTTCAATTTTCTTGGCTGAGTCTCCTGTTCCTTCAGTTGATTCTCATATGGCATAAGCTTCAGGGTCTTCATCAATCCATATTTGAAGAATTTAGTTATTTTTACTACCACAGCTGGTAATCAGAATCGACTGTCCCAGAACTCAAAAGTTCATTCCAGGCAGGACTGGTCACACCAATCACACCATTTCTTCTCTTAATCATTTCAGCTTCTGTTTCACCTGGTTTCTGAGTCTGTGGCATGTTTCTTTGAGGGGATTGGATGTCATATGAATAATTGTGTCAAGGAGAATGTCTATCCCCTTATAGTGACACTGGGTTTCAGGGAATTGGGCTGCAAGTATAGTGGAGAACATATCTCATTAAAATGTAAGCTCCTGAAAGAAGAAAAGAGGGGAGAAATCTGTCAAAGTCACTAGTAGGTAAGCAATGATGTTTTTATATAGACCTTGAACATTGAATTCTTTTTTTGTTGTTCTCATCATACCATGAAAATCAATGGCTTTAAAATTAGGTATCTCTAACAACATGTTAAGAGAGCAGCTGAAATTTTTCTGGGCCTTGTTAACTAATCCATTCCATTTTTTCCCTTCCAAACTCTGTTTTTATTGTGTTGTTACTCTTTTTTCCATCTTCACCTCATAATGGAAGTTTTGATGAAACAGTGACTGTTTAGGCAACCTGAGACTCCCTTGGAAAAATTGGCATCATTTCCCTAATAACTTTAATCACTTTGCAGCCAATCCTATTCATAGTTCTTTTTCCCTTTGTTTTATCTGTGATGTTTGTTTTCTCTCCCACATTCTTGTTTTTTTACCTGGTTCTAGAGCTCAATTTAATGAACCTTTATTAAGTGCATAGTTTATGCAAGGCTTTGAGCATTGAGGAAAAAAATAAAAAGCAAAGAATTTTTAAAAAAATTCCCATGTCTACAGAGACCTTTTTTTGTTCTATGAAAATACAGCCAAATAGGATTGTTTTTTTCCATTATTATTTGTTGTTGTTATTGTTATTTGAGCTACTCAGAATGTATGACTTCTCTTTGTATGTCCATACATATACACAGTGATATATAGTGCATATAGTAGGCACTTAATAAATGTTTTACTTGCTATCCTCAGAATCTAGCATGATTACTTACTGAATTGAACCTTAACAAAAGAGCTTTTAATGGCATATCAGAGTTTTAGGGCTGGAAGAAACCTTCAAACTTAGCTAGATCAAGGACCCATAGTAAGTGACAATGAAGGATTTAAATCTGAGTTATCTAGTGTTTTATCTTCTCCAAATGTTCATGCTATACCCAAGTGTTGCAGAGATAAATTCAAGATTTGTCAACTAATAGATAATGTAAAGGAAGAGAAGGAAGACTTCAGGATAATTCTCATGTTATGCACCTGGTGAACTAGATGAATAGTGGAAAATTTGGAAGAGGGGAGGGTTTGTGAGGTGGGATAATGAGTACATGTTGATGTTAAATGGATCCTACCTTTTTTAAGGTGATCTGTGATTGCATTTCCACATTCTTTACCAGGGACCTGAATGTGAATGACAGGTGTGGAATTTTGGAAATGGTAATTATATTCCAAAATATGGAAATAGAAAAAAGCACAGTTTTGCACTTTTCTAATCCAATTTCTATTGGCTGATTTTTTCTTTAATTTTTTAAGAAAGGATGAAAAAATGTACATACGTATTTCTTTTTCCCCCCTCTATGTCTTTTAAGTTTGAGAACATCAAAAGTAAGTCTTATATCTGCCTTTTTCTTTTCTTTTTTTTTTAATCTGGAGATATCCTGAGAGCACTCTTGACATTAAAGTTCTTCCCATCATGAAGGGGTGAAAAAAATCACAGTTCCATTTCCCTCCTCCTGAATTATAACTGTTTCAATTCAGTAACTTGCCTGGAGAGTACTCAAATACTCAAAAGTCTTTAGAATCCAATGTCTGCATATAGGATATCACCGAACTGAGACCAAGTCATTTTGGAATTGGGTCAGGTACAGCCCCTAACTCTGCCAATCCAGAGCCCAGTTATAAAATCTTTCTATAGCATTATAATTTGCTCCAATTTGCTAACGAAGACTAATTATCCAAATAATTCAGTGTGACTATCTGCTCCTGACCACTGCAAATCTCCCTGCTGTTCCTCAAAGCTCTGTTTGTTCCCCATTTCTTCTCTTGTTTTAAACCCCTTACTGTTCTGAGTGCCTTTTATTTAAAGAGAAATTGGATACCTACTGTGTAGATTTCTGCAGGGAGTCCTTTAATGTAGACTGTTGCAATTTTCTCCAGGAATATGCTAATAATTACAATGACTAGGGATTTGGACTTTGTTATCTGCAGAGGAGGAAAGGGAAAAAAGGTGGAAAACAACAACAAACCAACCCACTGAACAGAGGACAGAAAGGGGAAAAAAGAAATAAGGTTATTTGTTAAAGTTCTAGCTGAAAATAGAAAAAAAAATATTAAGATGCAAAAACTGTTTCCACTGGATATTCTAAAGATTTTAGAGGGGGAAAATGGAGGGAGTAAAAACAAAAGAGGGTCAAAGAATGAATCAATCCCACTTTAAGCTCTGTATGGCTCATAGAAATAGAACTTTTCCTTTGAATTTATTGTGAGTGAAATGGAACAGGAGGGCTTTGTTGAGCTCAATTGAATAGTGAATCACAGAGATGGACAAGGAGTCAGGTCAGAGAATCATAAAATCTAGTTCATAGGAACTTCTAAGAACTGAAAGTAATCTTAAAAATTATCTAGGCCAACTCATTCATTTTACAGATAAGGAAAAAGAGGCCCAGGGAGGTTAAGCAATTGCTCCCAGATAGCACAGATTGTGAGAGAAATAAAATTTGAATGTACCTTCTCTGAATCCAGATATTTAATGTTTGCATTATTTTAGGTGGACTCTCTCATGGAACCATCAAGAGAAATTATTCCAATGCCTTGTTTTATATATATATATATAGATATAGATATAGATATAGATATAGATATAGATATAGATATAGATATAGATATAGATATATAGATATATAGATATAGATATAGATATATTTTTTCTTTACCAGGATAAACAGCCATGGTTCTTTCCAAAAAAATTATCTATGATAAAGACTCCAAGCTTCTCTGAACTTTGAACAGCAAAGCTCAGCCATGCCATTGCCACTACCATGCTAAAAGCCTTTCCAACTTGGTAATACTTCCTAGGACTTGTACACAGCAAAGACAAAGCCTTTGAGAATCCAGGATTACTTCTACACTAAGATATGGCACTGGAGGAGAACTTAAGTAGAGACTGACAAATGGCACTGAGAAATAACTAATCTTTGAAGTAGATTATTTGTAGTGATCTGAGAAGTTTCATAGGATTTAAAACTAAAGGGACTGTAGATAGCAGCTAACCCAACCACTCCCTTTACACATAAGGATGCTTTGCCCAAGAATACACAGATAGTATAGGTTTGGATTTCAAGAAAGTATCCAGAAAATTTGAAATCAAAAAGAAATTTAATTCTTGTCCATTAAAATAAATATCAAATATTACATTTCTGTACTGTCATAAAATGAAAAGCAAAACAAACTAAAACAAAAACAAAAAGTAGGATCTCTCCTAAGAGCTTGGGAATTTTGGGGGAATTTCTGACAAAACCAAGTAACACAAAAGTGTATTAACTCACTATAAGTAAGAGAACTAGATGCTTTACAAAATACTAAAATAGAACTGTGACCTTGTGGAAGCAAAGGAGACTAAACTAAATAGAATTTGTACATACTAGTACATAGGTCCCTATAATTGATTTAAATCTATTTTATTTATTTGTAACAAAGGCTTTGTTGTACGTTCCCAGATCAGGTGAATTGTAAGTACCTCACAATTGGAAGAGGACACATTGGATTCCTCTATTGCATTAACAGCCCCTGTTTCAATATCTGCATAGCCAATGTAGACTTATTTTTCTTAAAGTACAAAACTAAGTCCACTTACTCTCTTTGCTATGCATCTTCTAGAAGAAAGTCACACATTGTATATATTTATGGTGAATAAATTGAACTGGTAAGAGGGAAGATCTTCCTTTTCTTATCTTACATTTCAGATTTTATGACCCTAAGAAGAAAGGCTGGGCATTTTAATTTGAACTATTCCATTTATCCTTTTCAATTTCAAGATGTAAGTGCTAATCCTTACTGGACTGAAAGTCATCAAGATAATACTGATTTTGGAGTCATATTTCAGGTGAGATCTTAAATCAGTCAACCTATCTGGGAACCAAATTGCCAGATCCAAGAGATGTTTTGGAATTAGAACTTGAAACTGTGACATATATGAACTAAGTTTAGGTGTAAATCTAATTCCCTTTCCCCTCCCAGAGAATGAGATGACAATTAAATTATTATGCCCCATATATTGGTTAGTATGTTTGTTTTTTTTGTTTTTATGTGTTTGATATCAACATAATTTTGTAAAATCTTATTTTCCTATTAGTAAATAAATGGAATTGAAATATAGGGGATCCACTGATACCAATTTGGGGATCACCATAAGTGAGTGTTATAACCAAGAACAAAGAACAGACAGACTGAATACCACTAAATCCTGTTAATAGTACCAGAGAATTGTGGGGGAGGGGATATGACATAATTAACCTTCCAACAATGGGGGCAATGCTAGTTACTGTTAAATAATTATTTTAAATTTAAATAATATATTTAACTTTAAATACCACTTATCAGGATTTAACAACATAAATAAGTATATAGAAATAAAAAAGTAAAACAAAATGGTTTGTAAATTATTAAACAAGAAAATATATTGAACAGGAAAAATCTTTGTCATCTTTTGTTTTTAATATCACCTTCATTTCCAAAAAAAATCTCTATTATTTTAGCACCTAACATTTCATAACCTGTAAGAAAAAGCTCAAAAGAAATACTAGTAAATAAATGTGCTTAGCAAAACTAACCAGCCCCTCAATTAAGTCTGATATTATATGCAATATTGTAGTCTCCTATCTCAACAAAGAAATATTATGCTCTCTTTTCATTTTTTTCACCTTAAATCTTTTATTTTCCATTTAAAAACTAGTTTCTTTCCCTCTCACCCCTCCTTTGAGGGAAAAAAAAAAACAATATATAATATCAAGGAAAACAAATTTCTGCTTTGGTTCTATCCAAAAAGTACAAGTCTCAATCTGCACTTTGAGTCAAGCAGTAGTTAGCATGTGGTACCATAGTGTTAATCAGAGTTTTTAAGATTTTTCCCAATTTGAAATTCAAATTTATCTCTACAAGATTCATGTTATGTAATTGTTCGCTTGGTTCTGCTTATTGCTTCATTTCATCCTTTAATTCTTAAACTGCAGTGTGGTCTAGGTGAAAGAATAGGTGATTTGGAATCAGAATATTCATGGCTCTAAATCCCAAAAGTTATTTGGGACTAGTTTCAGTAGGATGAGTAAAGTTTCATGGAGACTTGAACTCCTCAGCTTTAAAAATGGCCATTAACAATATCTAATTTCACAGGTAAATATTAATTGTTAAAAATTTGTCATAGCCTGGCTACAGTCACTTGCTGATCCCATAGCTAGCATTGGCCCAATAGAAGCCATTTAACTTATAGAAGTGTTGTAGAAAAACCCCACATCATCCATAGCCAATCTCTTTGGTTCATTACAACTTTAATTCTATGATCTGAGACTTTGACAAGCCTAGTGTCGAAGGGATCCTGGCTTAAAAGCAGGTAGATATAGATAGATATAAGTTGACAGTATCATTCAGATATTAGGGTTTCCTCCTGTAAAAAAAGGAATTGTGACATGTATAACTTTAGGTATAACTGGCTACCAGTTGTCTACAGTGAATGATTTTAAATATTCCTCCTGCCCCCATTTCTTCACCTAATCTGGGCTAAATTTCTTTATGGAAGAGTCATTCTTACCCAATCAGAGCAGTAACGATTTGAACCAGCTACACCCAGTTCTTTCACTGGGAGAAATATGATGTACAGCTTTTGGAGTTCTGTACATACTTTATTTGAGCCCAGTCAGGCAGTACCAGGTAGTATTATTCATTTTACTGAACTTTTGTCACCAGTTATTTTTTGCATCTGTTTTTTATTTATTTTTTTATTTTTTGGGAATTTGTGACTTGATGGAGGTTCTAAAACTAGTAAGGGTCAAATGAAAAATTTCAAACCCAGGGGTTGGTTTGTTTGCTTAATTTTTTCTTACTACTCCACCATCCCTCCAAGAAGTTGTAGCTGTAGTAGTGACTATAGCGAATAAAAACCATCTTGGTAGATGTTCTAAACCAAGCTAAGAGTAACCAAGAGGTGAGTTGGGGGAATGTCTACCCCAATCACATAAAGACTTCCTTCAGCAGAATGGGCAGATGAGAACAGTTTGTTCCAATGGCCTTGAAGGTGGCTGAAGCTCCCTCAGATATTGAAGATGCCATCACCATCCACTTTATCCTGGTTGACTTTTGTCTTGCACTGGACTTCAATGATTCTGGAAGAAAGAGTAAAGCTCAGGATTTTGTACAAATCTTCCTCACCTAAATCCAATTCATGTGCAAGTCCAGACATTATCCCACAATGTCTCTGGCCTTCCTTGGTGCCTGCTACTTACCCTCAAATTGATTTAATGCATCTGCTGAGATGGTTTTCCCAAGGTGTGGTCGTGCACATGCTGTAGCTTCTTGAAGCCATGGGTAAGAGCTGGGTAACAGGGAGATCCCAAAGGTGGATAAACAGTCTTGAAAAGGGCTCAGCAAGCCCTTATAAACAGAGGAGCTAGTTCTCTCTAAACACCCCATGCAAGGCAATGCTGGTGGAAACATTTTTTTTCCATGTACAGTAAAGGGTATGATGATTGCATTTGCTTTATAAGGACAATAATAAGATCACTCTGATGTTTTCTATAAAGTATGGGGAGCAGAGATGTTGATATTAGTTCTGTTGTATTAATATCAAAGTCAGTACACAAATTAAATTTATCAAGGTTTTAAAAAGCAATACTTGGGGGCAGCTAGGTGGTACAGTGGATAGAGCACCAGCCCTGAGTCAGGGGGACCTGAGTTCATATGTGGTCTCAGACACTCAACACTTCCTAGCTATGTCACCATGGGCAAGTCACTTAACCTCAATTGCCTCAGCAAAAAAAAAAAAAAAAAGCAAAAAGCAATATTTGGGTAGTACTGAGTCACAGTCCATTCAGATATCAATTTCCAAAATTCATAAAAGTCTATTAAATACAGAAGGTTATTTTTTAGCATACTAAAAGGTCACCATGACTTAACATTATGATGTGAAAGTTTAATTTTTTTAGCAGTACATTAATGAAGTATTGTGTCTAAACAAAGGGGTAAGAATGGAGATTTTTCACATTGCTCTGACCTTGTCAGAATACTGAGTACTGCTTAATTCTTAGAACTGTTTTAAGATATATATTATTACTAGGCTTAAATTGTTTGCTAAATGGTGAGGGGAATGTACAAACTGATGTTGATAGCTAACATTAACATAGCACTTACTTTGTAGCAGGTTCTGTGCTAAATGCTTTACAAATTATTACATCATTTGAGCTATTTTAAATGTTATTTATTTTTAAAAGAATTTTTATATTTTACTCTTCTTAAATTAAATGTAAAATATTTATAACATTCTTTCTTGATAATTTTTGTGTTCCATATTGTATACCTCCCTCGTTTGCATGTTCCCATGCCTTGAGAAGGCAAGACTATGATATGCATTATACATATTAATCATACAAAACAAATTTTCATTTTAGCCATGTTACAAAAGAGAATATAAAGAAAAAATTAATAAACAAGAAAAATGAAGAAATTTAAAAAGCATGTTTTGATCTATATTTCTATTACATCAGTCTTTTTTCTGGTGGTAGATAGCATTTATATTATTGATCCCCTGGATATTTGAAATTGTTTTATGCCAGTAAATTGCTGTGAAGTGCTAAGTCATTTACAATTGGTCATTATACAATATTATTGTTACTGCATGTAATGATCTCCTGGTTCTGTTCAATTCACTTTGTATCAATTCATATAAGTTTTTCCTAGGTTTTTTCTGAAATCATCCTGCTCATCACCTCTTATAATACAGTGGTATTCAATCACAAACAAATATCACAACTTGTCCAGCTATTACCTAATTGATGGTTGTCCCTTTAGTTTCCAATTCTTTGCCACCACAAAAAGAGCTGCTATAAATATTTTTATACCTGTAGATATACCCAAAGATTTCAAAAGAAAAGGGAAAATTTTCTTTTGAAATCTTTGGATATAGCATTGTTGAGTAAAAAGATATGCACACTTTTGTAATTCTTTATACATAGTTACCAATTGCTCTTCAGCATGTTTGTATTAGTTTACAATTGCATCAATAATGCATTAGTGTCTTAAATTTTCTAGATCTGGTCCTTTTCTGTCTTGTTAGTCAATCTGATAGGTGTGAGATGGTATCTCAGAGTTGTTTTAATTTGCATTTCTCTTACAATAAGGTTCAGAAACCACAGTTCTCATGCCTAATGAACTATAACACTGTAAATAACTTTTCATCCAGCAGTCTATTAGGTCAATATACCCAAGTGATCATAAAAGAGGGGAAAAGGCATACATGTGCAAAAATGCTTGTGGCAGCTCTTTTTGTGGTAGGAAAGAATTGAAAAAATGAGTGGATGGCCATCAGTTGAGCAATAGCTGAATAAGTTTTGATATATGAATGCAATGGAATATAATTTTTCTATAAGAAATGAAGAGCAGACTGGTTTCAGAAAAACCTAGAAAGACTTAGATGAACTGATACTGAGTAAAATGAGCATAACTAAGAGAATATTGTATATTGTAATAGGAATATTATGGAAGGATTATGTGATGAACTTAGCTCTTCTCAATAATATGGTTTTTCAAGGCAATTCCAATAGATTTAAAATGGAAAATCCAATTGTATCCAGAACGAGGAGTATGGAGATTGAATGTGGATCAAAGCATTGTTTTTCAGCTTTTTGTTTTTTCTTATGTTTTCTCCCCTTTGGTCTGATTTTTCTTGTACAACATGAAAATATGGAAATATATATATAAAATAATTGTACATATTTAACCTATATTAGATTTTTTGATGTCTTGAGGAGGGGGAAAGTCTTTAGGGAGGGAGAGAGGGAGAAAAATTTGGAACACAAAATCTTATAAAATGAATGTTGAAAACATCTTTATTATTTGGAAAAATAAAATACCATTGAAAATAAAATAGAAAAGTAGTTTGTAATTTTGTTCATAAGATTCCTGAGTTTTTTCTTTAGCATTTTATTTTGTGAGGAGTATATATTTTAAAATTTTTCTCATTTAATATTTCATTTTTTCAGTTACATGTAAAACAATTTTAATATTTTTTTTAGAATGTGTTCTTTATTCTCTTCCTTCCTCTTTCCTCACTCCCCCACCATTGAGAAGGTACATGTGAAGTTACTCAAAACATTTCTATAAAAGTCTTCTTTTCAAAGAAAACATAGATCTCCCTCTTCCTCCTCCCCCTCCCCTCAAAAAAAACTGAGAAAAGGAAAATAAAAAAGGATCTACAATCTGCATTCAGACACAATCAATTCTTTCTCTGGTTAGGAGAGAAAATAACATTTTTCATTGTAAGACCTTCAGAATAAAATAGCAAAATCATTCACAGATCATTCCACACCATTGCTGTTACTTTGAACACATTACATTTTGCTTGACACAAGCTCATGGAGGAATTTCCAGTTTTGTTCAGACAGCATCCTGCTCATCATTTCTCATAGAACAATAGTATTCCATAATAAGCACATATCACAATTTATTCAACTATTCCACAATTGATAAGCATCCCCTCAATTTCCAGTTCTTTGCCCTGAGAAAAGAGCTGCTATAAATATTTTTGTATAACAAAGATCCTTTTCCTTTTTTTTTTCTTTTTTAATCTTTTTGGGATACATTTCTAGTAGTGGTATTTTAAGGTCAAAGGGTATGAATAATTGTATAGCTCTTTGGGCATATGGCAAAATGTTCCACAGAATGTCTCCATCAGGTTACAATTGCAACAACAATGCATTCATGTCTAATTTTCTCCACATTCCTTCAGCATTTGTCATTTCCTTCTCTAACACATTAGTTAATCTAATATGTATGAGTTTGTATCTCAGAATTGTTTTAGTTTAATTTTCATTTCATCAATTAAGAGTTAGAGTATTTTTCCATATGAGTATAAACAGCTTGACTAATTCATCTAAAAACTGTTCATATCTTTTGATTATCAATTAAGGAATGGTTCTCATTTTATATGAATTTAACTTAGTTTCCTATAACTTAGAGCAATAAAGTCTTCATCAGAGAAAATTCCTTTGAAATTATTTTCACAATTACTATTCTTAACTGTTATTTCCATCTATTTATTCTCTCTCTTCTCTCTCTTTCTCTCTCTCTCTCTCTCTCTCTCTTTCTCTTTTTCTCTCTCTTCTTTCACCTTACCCCTCGTCAAAAGTGTTTTCCTTCTACCTAAATCTTCCTCAATATGTTTTTCCTTCTATCATTCTTCTTCTTTCTCTTATCCTCTTCCACATCTACTTTTCAGCAAAGTGTATATTGTTTTACATATATTGAGTATGTATATTATTTCTTCTCTGAGTCAATTCTGATGAGAGTAAGGTTTTTATTCGCTTACCTTCAACTCCTACTTTTCTTCTCCACTGTAAAAGCTTTTGGATTCTTTTTATTATGGAGATAATTTATGCTATTCTCCCTCTTCCTGTCCCTTTTACATCATATGCTCCTTTCTCATCCCTTAAATTTATTTTTTAGATATCTTTCAATATTCAACTCACATCTGTGTCTTCTTTCTATATATACTCCTTTTAATTGCTTCAATAATGAGAAAGTTCGTATCAATTATAAGTCTTATCATCCCATATAGGAACAAAAGAAAATTGGCCTTAAGTCTCTGTTGATTCTGTTTCCTGATTATTTTTCTATGCTTCTTCTGAGACCTATGTTTGAAAGTCAAATTTTCTCTTTAGCTCTGGTCTTTTCAATGCTTGAAAGTCTTCTATTTCACTGAATTTTCACCTTTTCCACTAAAGGATTATACTCAGTTTTGCTGAGTAGGTGATTCTTCCTAGTTATCCTAGCTCCATAATTCTCTGGAATATCATATTCCAATCCCTCTAATCCTTAGTGTAAAAGCTGCTAAATCTATTTTTGTTAAATTTTCATTTGTTATCCTAATTGCTGCTCCACTATACTTCTATACTTAAATTCTTTCTTTCTGGATCCTTGCAAGTATTTTTTTTCTTGATCTAGGAGTTCTGGAATCTGGCTACAATACTCCTGGGAGTTTTCATCTTAGGCTTTCTTTAAGGAGGTGATTGGTGGCTTTATTCAGTTCCCCTTGATAAATTTTTGAAAGATGATGTACAGAGTGTTTTTGGTCATGGTTTTCAGATAGATAAAAATTTAAAAAAAAAAATTTATTGATGAACTTTTTTTTATACCACCAAAATTTCTCTTTCCCCCTTTTCTAGATGAATAAATTTTAAATGATCTCTTCTGGATCTATTTTCTCACTCTGTTGTTTTTCCAATAAAATATTTCACATTGTTTTCTTTTTTTCATTCTTTTGGTTTCATTTTATTGTTTCTTGATTCTCATAAAGTCATTAGCTTCCATTTGCTCAAATTTAATTTTTAAGGAATTATTTTCCATAATGAGTTTTTGCTCCTCCTTTTCCATTTTTTAAAGCATTCTTCTCCTCATTAGCCTTTTTATATTTCTTTTTGTACTAATTTTTCCTCTCCCTCTCTTACTTGATTTACAAAATCTATCTTGAGCTTTTTCATGGCCCATGACAAACTGTTATTTTTTTTTGGAGGTTTTAGATATAGAAGGTTTGATTTTGTTATCTTTTTTTGAGTATTTGTGTTTTGATCTTCCTTGTCACCATAGTAATTTTTTTTTGGTTAGAATATTTTTATGTTGTTTGCTCATTTCCCCAGCCTATTATGGCATCAGCCTCTAATCCACTTTGGCTGCAAGTTCTAATGTCCTAGTGCTATCCTTCACCCTGGGGCTGCAAGCTAGGACTATGTCCAGTATCTGAGTATGAACAAACCAACAAAGTCCTTCCTCAGTGCTACTTTAAATACTTTCCTCTAACCTTTTAAACTTGACCCTCCTACTATCTGGGGGCTGAGACCACTAGAAACCACTGCTGCTGCATCTTACAATTCAGCTGCAACTACTGTTTGCTAGTTTCCCAAAATCCCTTTCACCTTAATGAGACAAACCTTTCTTGAGATCTCCCAAGCCATCTTTTGGGCCTCCAGTGCGGCTATTTATTCAGAAGCCCCAAATTATGCTCCTCATTTGCTGGGGTTAAGGCTGTGTTAACATGGCCTGCTCTAGGACTCCTCTGTTCTCCTATCCTGGTGCAACAGAACTTTCCTACTAACCTTCTAAGTAGTCTTCAGCTGGAAAATTGTTTCACTCTTTCTTTGTGGGTTCCGATACTCTAAAATGTGTTACAGCCATTGTTTAAAGAAATTTCAAAACATTTGAGGAATAGATCAGATGAATCCTTGCCCTTCCTCTGCCATTTGGGTTCTGCCTATTCCTGAAGTTATTTATGGATTTTCTCTATCTTTTGGTGATGGAATTTGTTTGTAGTAAATAGAAATAAATTTGTTTGTGTGGCAATTTATGTGAATTTATTTTATATACTTCAACTTTGCTGAAGTTGCTAATTATTTCCATTTTTAGGTGATTCTCTTGAACTTTCTAAATAACCATTATATCATCTGTAAAGAGTGAATAGGCAGTTTCCTTGTTGTCTGAGAATAATTAGGATTTATTCTAACTCCTTATATTTCTTTTTCTTGTCTTAATACTATAGCTAGCATTTATAGAAAAATGCTAGTGATAGTAGACATCCTTGTTTTACCTGTGATCTGATTGGGAAACCTTGTAACTGATCCTGATTAAAGATAATGATTATTAATGAGTTTTAAAATGTACAAATTGTCATTTTAAAGAAAGGTCCATTTTTGAAAGCTTTCTAGGCTTTTTTTTTAAGTAGGAATGGATATTATATTTCATCAAAAGCTTTTTCTGCATTTATTGAGATACTCATGATTATTATTGATTTGCCAATGATATGATCAATCATTCAATTATTTCCTACTATTGAATTAGCCCTACATTGTTGGTATGAAACTCACCTAGTTGTAGTGTATGAAATTTGTGATATATTGCTTTTATCCCATTGCAAGCATTTTATTTAATATTTTTCACCAATATTTATTCGGGAAGTTAGGTTATAGTTTTCTTTCTCTGTTTTGATTCTTTCTAGTTTCCTCATGACCAGTTTTCTAATGACCATTTCACCAAGCCAGAGAGCAGCACCCTATTTTTGTCAACAAAGAAATTTTATAGGACTTCTTCTTTGTCTATTTTTCTAAATAGTTTATATCATGTTGGAATGAATTATTATTTAAATGTTTAATATAATTAACTTGTGAATACATTTGTTCCTGGAGATTATTTTTATTGAGCTCAATTATGATATGTTAATTTATTTTCTAAGGCACAATTATTTAAGTATTCTATTTAATTTTTTATTAATCTAGGAAATTTATAATTTTGTAAATAATTCATCCACTTTGCTTAGATTAATAAATTTATTAACATATAATTGGGCAAATTGGTTCCTAATAATTGTGTTAATTTCATCTTCTTTGGTTGTGAATTTACCCTTCTCATTTTTGATATTGGAAATATGGTTTTCACTCTTTTTGAAAAATCAAAATAACTAAGGCTTTAATCAATTTCATTGATTTTTCATAAACACGCTTCTCATTTTGTTTATTAGCTCAATGGTTTTTTTCAGTTTTATTATTCTTTCCTTTGATTCTTAGGATTTCAAATGTTATTTTTAATTGGAGATTTTTAATTTATCTTTCTACTAAAATCTACTAAAAAGATTTTATATACAATTCATTAATCTGGTCTTTCTGTATTTTATGGATGTAAGCATTTAGAGATACATATTTACCTCTAAGTACTTTCCCATCAATTTTGGTATTCTGTCACATTGTTTTCATTTTTTTTTTTGTTGAAATGATTTGTTGGTGGGCTTTTTTTTCTTCTTTGACTGATTCTGTCTTTAATATTAGATTATTTAGTTTCCAATCATTTGAGCCCTACAACAATCCTGGGAATATTATCCTTACCTCCATTTTAAACATGATGAAATTCAGGTAAACAAAGCTTCAAAATCAAAAAGCTACTTAGTGCCTGAGGCTGGATTTGAACTTGTATCTTCTGACTCCAGGACCAGTTCTCTAACCACCAATGAAACAAATTTACCTTTATATGGAATATTTGAAATTGAAAGAGTTGGGGAATATTTAGCTTGGAATAAAAGGAGGCATGGAAGAATCATGATATTTTCTGCCCTGCTGGTATTCCTACTATCTACCTTGCAAATTTGAAATCCAGAGAAAATGCTTGAAAAACACTCAACTTAAAATTCACTGGAATCATGCATCTTTATCTTTATCCTGGTCATTTTCTTCTCTGTATGCCTTCATGTGAATGTTGCCCTTCCACTTTCCTCTTCCAACTTCCCCTATCTTGTTCTAAAAATTATAATCAATAATCAATACCATTTCCTTTAAAAGAGGTTTGTCAATGAACCATCCTATATCTCCACACAAGTTTCCTGTCATTTCAGGGACCAAAATTACTTTCCCTGACCCCTATGTGTTTTATTACTTCCTGTTAGAATATGAAACCCTTCAACGCAAATATCTTCCCACTTCTGTATTGGTATCCCAGCATTTAGCATAGTGCTTTAGAATTTTAAGCGCTCAATAAAAACTTTCATTGATTGACTGATTTGTTCATTCAATGCGAGGCAGGATGACACAGTAGAAAAATATTATGGGCTGGGCTTCAGGAAAATCTGGATTGAAAAGAATGTCATGGAGAAAAAAGCTTCATTTTCTTTTAAATGAGGTTACTCATATGTCTGAAAATACTGGGGAGCCTCCTGATTTCATTCTATAGGAGAAGGAAGGAGCTGGCTGAAAGAACTTCATTTTAATCTCTTTTTTGATTGGCAAAGGATAAGAGCAAAGTTCTATAATCTCTGTCCTTTAGTCACCTTTTAACCCTTCTCACCCATATTCTTCCTTATCTCTAGATAAATTTTCCTTATGCATAGTTTAGCTCACAACTCTCCTTTGTTCCAAATCATCCAATGACTAGTTGGCAAATGAGAAACATTCAAATCTTGCTTCCTTCACATTACACCATTCTTCTTGCCTCTCTTTCTCACATGTCATATTGCTTAGATAGCTTCTTTATATAGCTCAGCTTCTTTCTGAGTACTCTCCATTCCAATAAAACTTGATGGAGAACTGGCATTCTTAAATATCCTGTATATTCCTGCTTGCCTCTATGCCTTTATTCATATTATTCTTTACATATGGAATGTCCCTCTAATTCCATCATTGTCACCATTTAATTACTATCTACTCTCATCCTGAATGTCACTTGCCCCATGAAGTCTTCCTTGGCCTCTCTACCTATAATTAACCTTTTCCTCTTCAGACCTCATAAAAGATATTCCTTTGCACCTCTTCCATGTATTTTGTACACTTTTGTATTTGCTTTAATGGATCCATGATATCATCAATGGGGACACTTCCTACAATCATTTTTTATTGTTCAGTTGCTTCATTCATATCTGATTCTTTTTGACCCCATTTAGGGTTTTCCTGGAAAAAATACTGGAATGTATTTCTTCTCCATTTCCTCCTCCAACTCATTTTACAAATAAGGAAACTGAGGGGAAAAGGGTTTAATGACTTACGTGGTCATTATGACCGGATGATCATACAGTTAGTAAGCGTCTGAGCCCAGATTTGAACTCAGGAAGATTAATCTTCAAGAATCCAGGTCTGGCACTCTATCCACTGTACCACCATTCAAACATTTAGTCTGATAAATACCTATAATATATGATTTTATAATGTGCATTTTTGTGTATCATATTCCCTTACCCCTCCTTTGTACTTACAAGGAATTTAATATGTTTTGTTGCTAGAATTCTAAACCTCTGGAAATACATGCTTCTTTTCTGCTGATCTGGAAGTGAATGTCTTTGTCATTAGAAGTAAAGAGAAGGGCAAAGAAGTGGAGAACCAGACCTTGTTCCACTCATAGAGGTGACGTATGGCATGTATCAATGTACAGAGTAAATCCCACCTGAGCCAGGGGAAGGGAGAAACATGATAGATGAAAAAGGGGAAAGAGAGTCCCTTGGGTCCAATTCTCTGTAGGTATGAAGGATGAGAATTCCCCTACCACAAAAGTTCTAATAAATGACCTCTCTTACCTTCAGAAGTTTATTTGTCTCACACTGTTTCCCTAAAGCTCCACTTTCTCCCTCCTTGCTCTTTATTCTCTCTTTTTTCTTTCTTCTTTTTTCCCCTTTCTCTTTTGACTTCTTTTTCCCTGTCATAATTGGTTGGAGCAGACTGAAATTCTGTATGAGTCCATTAGGACCCTAATCACCTGTTAAAGATGCGAGCATCCACTGTGGAACAGCAGCATTTAATCCTTGGAGAGGAACTAATTGAAATTTCTCTATTGAATCCATGCCTGAATAGGTCCAGTCAGGACGTTCAGCACTGAGGCCTTGACACAGAGATTATCTATACTAATAGGCTTAAGGACAAGTAGGGAGGAGAGGCAAACTGTCCAGCACAGATATGTACTGATCATTTCAAGTTCGGTTCAGTGCCCTTCCTTCCTCCTCAGTTGTTTTTAGGAGGCCTTGGGCATCTCCAGCTTTTTATGCCAAGAAATATACTTAATGAAAGCACAGTCACATTATCATAATTAGTTTGGGTGCTGAAATAGTTTTAGCTAATGTTATTTTAATAAAATCTGAAATTTGAGGAGGAAAACTCAAATTATGTAAAACAAAGTCAGGTTCTTATGTTCTTCTGCCTTGGAAGGTGATACATGGTGCTGTGGAAGGAACTTTGGACTTAGAATCACAAGTTTCCATTTAAGCCATGGTATTTCCTAAGTTTTTGAGCACAGTGGAGCCATTACTCTTCTAGGAAGTTAAGGATTATTCTTTATTATTATTATTATTAAATATACATATATACACATCATATATGTATTTGTGTATATACATACATATATATGTGTATATATATATATATATATACACAAATATACCTTATTATTTCCCTTTTAGACTTGAAAAGGGTATCAAGTACCTTCTAGTACAATTCTAGCATTTCAAATTGAAAGACATGGCAGTAAAACAGATAGGACATTCTATTTGGAGTCAGGAAGGCCTGATTTTGTATACTACCTTAGATTCTTATTATATTACATTCATCCAAGTTACTATCCTTTCTGGGACTCACTTTTCCTATATATAGAATGAGGGGGTTGAATTAGATCACCTCTAAGATCACTTCTGATTCTAAATCTATAATTCAATAATGCCATGAATTAAAGATCAAAGGAAGGTGATGAATTGTCTGACATCAAATGATAAACTTTTGTCACTGAAATAACAGTTTCTGCTTAGATTTTTTTTGTTGTTGTTCAGCCAGAGCTAAGGGAAGGGAACAAGCATTTAAATACCTGTGCTGTATTAGGCACTGTGCTAAGCACTTCATGAATATTATCTTATTTTATCTTCACAACAATGCTAGCAAGATAAATATGATTATTATTATTATCTTCACTTTATAGTTGAGCATATTGAGGCAGAGAGAATTAGCTTATTTAAGGTCAAATATCTGCTACCATATTTGAACTCAGATTATTTTTTCTCTCTAAGCTCATCTTATCATCTATACAGCCAGCTTGCTTTAGTGGCAAAGTAAGGGACTAGAATGTGGGTCTATTCTTTTTTAGAGAGTTTTAATGAAAGTAAGATAGTTAACATGTATAAAAGTCATATCAATGTGAACTTTTATTTATTTTCAGCATCTTTGCCAAAGATCATTATATCCAATGAGTCAGTCATAGAATTTTACTACTCAAACGAACCATGAAAATTCTATGCCTTCACATAAATATAGCTCACACTTCTAGAGTCCTGTGAGACTCTGCAAGCACCATACTTTTATAAAAGCCTGTGAAATATGTAGTATATTCATTATTTTTGTTCAGTTATTTCTCAGTTGCATTCATCTGTTTGTTTCCCTATTTGGGTTTGTTTTTTTTTTTTTTGGCAGAGATACTGGACTGGTTTGCCATTTCCTTTTCTATCTCATTTTACAGATGAGGAAACTGAGGCAAGCAGGTTTAAGTGTCTTGGCCAGAGCTGCACAATTTGTAAGTGTCTAAGGCCAGATTTGAACTCAAGAAGAGGTGTTTCCTTGACTTCAGGCCTGAAACCATCCACTGTGCTACCTTTCTATCCACAATCATTATTGTCCTTATATTAAAGAATTAAAATTAAAATCTTCAGAGGTAAAATGAAGTGACTAAACCCAGACAACCTAGATGTTAAATTAAAGATAAAGGTCTTCAGTTTCTTTTGTCCCAAGGTCAAGTGTTCTTTCTATTATGCCCTGGTGTCTCACAGTTCCATGAATTTTTGTAGAGTTTATGAATAATATGACATTTAGAAAGGCAAAAATCTACTATGTCTACATTCTTCTTAGGATAAAACTGCAAGATATTCTAAAAACCTAATACCCCTTTTGTTCTTCCAGTCATTCCTAAGTTGGTTCACTGAAATGACAGTATGAGCTTAGATTTTGTTCCAGCCAGAGCTAAAAATGGTTTTTACATTTTAAAAACAAAATTATTTCTTTTTAAAACAATTTAAAATAAAATAAAGCTATATTTTAAAATATAAAGACCATCACATGCAATTGACCATATGGCCATAATTTTCCAACCCAAAACATTCATTTTACATGTCAAGGTTTAAGGGCTAACAAAGTGTTATGATTTACCAAAGTCCTAAAGTTATAAGAAATGGAACCAGAACTTGAAAATTTATCTTCTGATCCTCAAAACAATATTCTTTCATATATATTCACAATCATTCTAAACCTCCTTGTAATTTGCATTGCCTTTTACTTGAATTGACTACAATAAATTATTAACACTTGTACATCACTAAAACTTCTTTTAGCTCAGTAATCCCTATAGCAACAAGTCAAGAGCACCCTTTACATTCAGTATGCAAATAGTATTAGTTAATGTAGATAATAACAATCATATTTTATAGCAGGATTACTCATATCTCTTTCATAGTGCTTTTGTGTTTAGGGGGAAAATATCCTTTTGTGAATATCGGTGTAGAATTACAGGTATGTTTCCTTTAGGGTTTTCTTGCCTTTGATGTAATATAGGAGCAATTTAAAAAAGCCTTTCTTCAAATTGACATATCCTTTCTCCCTTATACATACTTAAGGCTCTATATGAGTGAATATATGAGGGAAATTTTGGAATTTTGTTAAGGATATGGAGGGAAATATTTCTGTTATGATACAATTGAGACTATACTGCTTCTAAATAATCCTGTACAATTTCAGGCCTAAATATATAATCCTCTAACTTCTCAAGTCCATTCTCTTTAATAATTTTGCAATTCTATCATTGCTGTTGAAAAACCTCATGGGATGACTTTTGCTCTGATAACAGGTAATAGAACTCTGACAAATTTCTTGGAATTTCCAAGTCTAAGGACTGTTCAATAAGTTCCTGTTCTCATTGGTTTATCAAAACTGGCAAAGAGTGCTTGTTGCTGTTGCAGATCCTTTACCTTCTTCTATTACTCAATGCATGCAAAAGCATGTTGCTACTGAATGATTTAACATAGCAAGCTCATTCCAGGTAGATTTGACTCTATTTGCCTAAGATGATATGGCCAAAAAGGGAAAAATAATACACACATGTGAAAACACACACACACACACACACACACACAGAATACATCTTCAGAAGGAAGATTAAATAGCTTTTCTGTTTTTAGAAAGGTGAGTACAAAACCTAACAGCAGGTCCATGTAGTATAAAAATCAGTATCAGTTTATAAACACAGACAGTGACAGGTTCCATTAGCTAAAACATAGGAGTACATAAAGTTAGTTATAACATTTTTTTTTTCTCTGAATGATTTAGTTTTGTTTTTCAGGCATGGAAGAATGAGTTTAAATATCTGCAAGGGGAAAGCCTTGCAGTGGATGTGATAATTACAAAATCTAGATTTTTTTTTTTATTAAAAGAGGGAAAAACAATAGACAAAAACAAAAACAAAACAAAACCTCAAGAACGGCAACTGGAAAGCCCAAAGTACATTTCCTGCGGGCATTCCCCAGTATAATAAATAAGTGGATAATGCTTATTATGTAGTACCTCATGAGCCAATAATTCACGATGTGATTGATTGACAAGGCTGCATTTCACTCTATCCCTGTAGTTCCATGGGATTCCTTCCGGGCAGTCCCATTTCTTCTGTGCAGTGGGTTTCTGGATTCCCTATGAGGCAGCCATTTATCTGATTCCCTCTGAATGAAAGCTTGCTACCTCTGAAATACACGGCAGCCCTTTTCCACGTGCTGCCTTGAATTATCCCTCCGTTTTTACCATTCACTAGAAAAGCGGCCTCCCAGCAGTACACAGTCTCCCCTGGGGAAAGTCATCCATCAACACAGACCTATTTTTCCCCTTAGGTGCTTGCCCATTTTGTGCTTCTTATTAAGCCTCATGGTTCTTATTCATCAAAATCATGCCAATGAAGGGTTGAATTCCTTCTGAGGTGCGTATTCAGCAGAATGCCAAGGAATAACAGAGATGGAGAGGAAGAAACAGGGGAAGGAGATCAGGGAGAAAGCATACAAATTAAGGTGTTAGGAATTTTTTACTGAAAAGAACTAACAGAACAAATGTTTGGGTCAGATTTTTAAATGAAGCCCCACCTAGCTTTCTAAATTTCACAGTTCAATTCACTTATTAAAATACTCTAAACAAGAACTTGAGAAAGGTAGTAGAAACCACAGTAATCTTATTTCTTAGAAATGGATAGAGTAAGGAAGAGAGTTTTTGTTTGTTTTTTATTTTATTTTATTTGCAGTCTATATTTTATGGAGCAGAACTGGGAATGAACTCCTAAAGCCTCCTTACTTGAAGGCTTTAGTTGGCTCAAAAACCTCATATAACATCATAAAACTCTAGTTTTTCAAAGTTGGTTGGACTTTTAGAGTCATCTAAACCTTCCCCTAACTGAGCAGAAAATTTCAGGTGATTATTACCTTAATACTTTCTGAGGCAGCCCATTGCCTTTTCCCGATAGGAAGTTATTTTGTTTTTGTTTTTGTTTTTTACCCTCTTGTATTTAGTTAAATTTTCTATCTCTATAACTTTACCCTTTGATCCTATTATTATCCTCTTACAGAAAAAGTCAAATCCCTTTTCCAAGGACTACCCTGTCTGCAAATTCTTGAAAAGGGTGATCACATACCTCACCCTTCCACTCCCTGTACCTTAGTCCTTCACTAAGCTAAATTATCTCCTTTCTATCTATCATCCCTCATTTGGTATGATTTTAAATCATATTGCAATCCTTATTGCTCTCCTTTTTAGAATAATGCTAGAAAGAGAAGGAGAGTAGGATCTACCTCCTATGTGTCAGTTGCTATGCTAAGCACATTGACAATAGTCTCTCTTTTGGTCTTTATGACTACCCTGTCACAGGGACATGTAAGGACCAGCTGGGGACCCAAAACATGCAGCTCCATGGGAAAATAATTTCATGTGAAGTTTTTCAGTCCAGGAGATTTAAAGTTTTCCTAATTATCTCCCTTATACAGGTATAAGCATATAATATATGAATAAACATAAAGTAATATAGGGAGAAGGCACTCCAGGTAGGGGAATTAAAAAAAAAAAAGTTTTTCTAGATCATATAGGATCACAGTTTTATAACTGAAAGGGCCATCAAATCCTAACTCCTCATTTTATAAATGAGGAAACTGGCTGAGTGGTTAATGGAATTAACCCTGGGTTATAACACATGTATGCATCTGAAATAGACTTTAAATTCACTTCTTCATGACTCTCAAAGCTAGAAATCTCTCCACTGATCTACCTAGATGGTACTTGAGCTAAGCTTTGGAAGAAACAAAGGATTCTAAGAGGCAGAAATTAATAAAGTCATGTAGATAGCTTGTTCAGAGATAAAGCAGAAGGACATGGAACATTGTGTGAAGATAGATTAGAGTTAGGATTTCTTCAGGGGTGGATTTCACTATATAGCCAGTGACATCTTCAAAATTTATTATTATGCAATTTTGTTTGACTAGACCTAGAAATCACAGGAGGAATAATGTTTTAAAAGCTTAAAATGTAATTTACAGCCTTGTTGTAAAGGTTTTTAAATGCTAAACATAGTAATTTATATTTTATCTGGGAAGCAATAGTTTTTTTTTTTTTTCAGAAGAGTAATATGGTCATACTTTTGTCTAATAATAATATCATTATAGAAGCATTATTGGAGCTCAATTAGAAAAGATAGAGGGGAAGCTAGGTGGTACAGTAGATAGAGCACCAACCCTGAATTCAGGAGGACTTGAGTTTAAATCTGGTCTCAGACACTTAATAATTCCTAGCTGTGTGATCCTGGGCAAGTCACTTAACCTCAATTGCCTCAGCAAAAAAAAAAAAAAATAGAACTGACCAATTAAGAGGATGTTAAATATTTTTGTGTTGTATCAGCAACAAGATAGAAGACTAGATATTTTCTCTGATCCTCATAATTATGTAAAAATATAGATAGATGAAATAATTTCAGCTATCTACATGGTCTAGGACATCATCAGATTAAAAACCTGATAAATTATTACTTCCTATACTAATTTCACTAATTATATTCCCCAACCATTAGCATACTCACTCAGCAACCTTTCCTATACCATTCCCTACAATGCTACAATAGGACCATACTAGTTGATTCATGAACTTGCAACAGAACTCAAACCTCCCTCTCTTCCACCTTTGGACATCTGAAGGACAGAAATTTGGTCACGTAATAACAGTGACAAGGATTGATATGGCTTTCTGTGCCTAAACAGAGCTAAGCCAAAATTGAGGAGTAAAAGGAACTGGACAAGGATATATGGGTAAATGTTTAAAAATGGACTTCATAGAAAAAAAAAAGTGTGATAGATATATACTTTAAAGTATAATGTTCATTACTAATATATTCCCCATCTTTTTCTAAAGGCTAGACAATCAGTTCAACAATAAATAAAGACTTGATTTGTGGTGTTGGGCAATTTTTGAGCTATGGATGCTTATAGTGATTTTTTTTTTTTTTACAATCAGCTATTGCTAGCCAATTAGAGCTGGATCCAGAGCAGCTCTGAAATTGGGGCAGTATATGTGGATATGGCAGTATGGAACTCTACTAACCCTGTCGGAAAGAACCTAGTATCCAGCTGGGGCCAGTTCTGTCCACACATACACCAGAAGTCACTTAGGGCAGAGACTTAATTTAGTAAACATTAAATAGCCCAGTGTGGGAGGTGGTTGAGACAGCTTTCATATCAACCCCCTCCCCCCAAGGAAAATGCCATCAAAGAAGAAGGAATGAAAAAGTAAAGAAATGTAGGGAAAATAAAGGAGAATAATAAAGTAGTTCAGGGATTATAGATAATAGCTTCAGACCAGGACATCTAATCCAACTTCCTCAATTAACCAGTTAAGTGACTTGCCCAAGATCAAAAAGATTATAAGAGTCAGAGGTGGTATCTTAGCTCATATCTTATGACTAGATAGAGTATTTGTTTCCACCATTTCTGAACCATGGTGTGGGTTATGTGAGTGGAAAGAAGAGTGTATGTGTGTATATAATTATATGATATATATCACATCTATATCACATATGATATAGATGTTGACTTAACAAGTCTTTGTAACTAATTAGATTTTGGGGGTGTGGAGAATAAGGAATTGAGGCTGATCCTGAGACTTTTTTCCTAAGTGAATGGAAGATCAGTGGTGTCCCTAATAAAAAGAGTTAAATTTGGATATGAGATATTTTTGAAGTGGTGGAGGAGAAATAAGGGTGAGGTTTTTGTTTGTTTTTGTTTTGTTTTAATTTGTTGAGTTTGTAATTAAATTTACAGTTTGGAATACCCAATAGGCAGCTAATAATCCCTGACTGGGGCTGGGAGAAGTACATGGGGTTGAATCTATAGATTTGGGAGTTATTTGCACAACAATGATAATTGAATTCCTATTAGCTGATGAGGGTACTAGGAGAGAGAATGTGGATTAAGGAAAGAGAAGACTACAGACAGAACTTTGTAAGAAACTCAAAGTTAAAGGTAGGAATGTGGATGATGGAACAACAAAGAAGCTTAGGAAGAAGTGATCCTATAGATAGATAGATAGATAGAAGGAAAAGCATTTGAAAATAGTGTCATGAAATCCCAGAAAAAATAGAGAATCCAGGAGGAAAGGATATTCATGAATGTTAAATACTCCAAAGAAGGAATGAGAATGGAAAGAAATAATTATAAGATTCAGTAATTAAGATATTTTGGTAGGTTTAAAGTAGTCACTTTTAATTCATTGATAAGGTCAGAAGCCAAATTGTAAGGGGCTAAGAAGTGAGTGGAAGGAAAGTGAATGCAGCAATTGCCAACTTAATGAAATAAAATAAAAGATAAAGAGCTATAAAATCTGAAGAGAAAAATATAATGATATAAAATTTACTAAAATATTTATGAAACTTTCACAAATTATACTTAATAATAAAGACAGGAAAACATTCCTTTTAAAAAAGGAATAGTTATACTCAAACTGGAATTCCAAAAAGTACATCTTTTTTGAGTCTTTTGACATGAAATCAATTATTCAAAAAGTGCAATTCTTTAAAAGCCAGGATCTGATAAAACTATCTTAAATGAACATACTATGGACTGAATAACTTAAGCATTCTTAATTTAGCCCAAAGATAAATAGGGTATGAAGCTATGAACTACAATTTTTTTAAATTTTAAAAGATTACTAACTTTGACAAAGAAGAACATTAATAGACTTCATAACAAGCCAAAAATCTAAAGAAATACTTTGGGGACAAGAAATGTTCTTTCCATATATCATATATTGTCAAATTTGACAATAGATCCACATTACTGGATTTGTCCCAAATAACCCCAAGTCATTTGATTTACCTTTGCTTGAAACTTAAAAAAACACTAACTAAAATTCAAGAGAGAAACCAAAGAGCCCTCCCCCCCTCTCCCTTGACGTACCTTTGAACTTAATAAAAAATATCCGTACAAAGAGTCATCAAACAAATGGTGATCATGAGGATTTGTTTATTGAAGGAAGATAATACTCCATTTATCAATGTGGAAATAACTCTTATTCTCATAAATTTTCATCAGTCATTTATATATCTTGAAAATAAGACATTTATCAAAGAAATTACAGATTTCTGTTTTCCACTTGTTTCCCTTTCAACCTTTCTTTATTCTATTTGTTTATAGAGGACCAGGTAAATTCTCATTTTCTTTAGCAGAATTCAGAAGGAAATTTTTTCTATCTAAACTCTATTAAAGATAAGACAATGAGGAAACTAAGATAATTATAATGATGATAATACAAAATTTATATATTATTTAAAATTTTCAAAAGTATTTATATATTATATCCTTACATACATACATACATACATTTGACCTGTGTGTATCATCTATTTCTATATTACCTATATCTATATCTGTATACATATTTCCATATTTTACAAATTGACAAGTTGTGACCCTAAGGACACAAGTACTAACTAGCTAGAATTTATATGGAGTTTTAGTGAACTTTATTTTATTCAATATGATAAAAATATTGGGAACAAGGTTGCACAGTGAATAAAGCACTAGGCATGAAATCAGAAAGACAACTGAAAAACAAATACAAATTTTATCTTATCTGATGTTTACAAAAAACTTTGAGAGATAGATGCTCTTGTTAACCACATTTAACAAAATTTAAAAAAAAATGAAAAGAGCAGGTGTTGAATTGACTTGTCAGACTCCATGGAACTAATGATTTTGAAACTGGATTTGATACTCAGATCTTCCTAACTGTAATGTAGTACTGTATCCACTATGCCCACCTATCTGACAGAAATACAAAAAGGAAATTCCCTTCTCTCTTTCTGTCTGTCTCTCTCTGTCTCTGTCTCTTATTTCTGTCTTTCTGTCTCTGTCTCTCTATCTGTCTGTCACTGTCTCAGTTTCTCTCTGTCTCTCTCTGATTCTCTCTCTCTCTTCCTCTCTCTTTCTCAAACATTCATGTGTATATATATATATATATATATATATATATATATATATAAACATTTGTAGAAATATGTCTCTATCTGTGTAGACACATATGTAATATATGTATACACATAAATACCCAAATACATGGAGCAGTTAGATGGCACAGTGGATAGAATCCTAGGCCTGGAGTCAAGAAGATTCTACTTTGTGAATTCTAATCTAGCCTCATATACTAGCTTGTTGTACGACCCTGAGCAATTCACTTTTCCATATTTGACTTTGTTTCTACAAAATGAGTGAAGAAAGAAATGTCAAAACCATTGCAGTATCTTTGCAGAAGAAAACACGAGGTTACAAAGAATTGGACATGACTAAAATAACTGAAAAACAATTATATCTGTCTAAACACATGCATGTAGGTATTTATGTATGCATATATATGTATATATGTGTGTGCATTTCTCCTTATAAGTGTATAGACACACACATATAGTTGAGTCATTTTAGTCATGTCCAACTCTTTGTGACCTCATCTGGGGTTTTCTTAGTAATTAGTTAAATTGATTTAGAACAGTTCTGTGAAGTAATACTACAAGTCCAAGTCTCATTAGCTACATATAAGTAAATAAGTTTAGACAAGTCTTATGACGTGCTAGCAAGAACCAGAGGTGGTATTTTAATCTTCCTCTTCCTGTATTCTAGTCCAACATATTAACTGAGTCATTCTGTAATCTTGAATACTTCACTCCCTGTCATTGGATCCTCAATTTGCCAGCCTGTAAAATGGGGTAATTGATCTCTGAAGTCTGAGCTGATGCCTTAGGTATCTTTAGGTTCAAAGACTTCATAAAATTGTCTCCTTTGATTCAAGTCTAGTAATTCCTTCCCAGAGGCTCAGTGCAAAAATCAAGAGTTACTATAAATTAAAGTAATATTGAGAAAGATTGCCTTTTAGATGAAATCCATCTGCCTGAGTAAGAGAGATTCCATAAATGATCAATAGCTATTGCCCTTTTAGTCTATAACCTTGTGTTAAAAAGGGGAAGGATTTTGGCCTCAGTATCTCCACTGCATCCTTTTGCTGGAAGCAAGATTTTTCATGAGAAAATGTCACTCAAAATATGTCCCTGGCAACCTTCTTCATGAATATCTTCAAAACTATATGTCTGGAAAAAGAAATAGTTTTTGTATTGTAAAATACTTTGTTGCTGTGAGTTTTTTTTTAATCAATGTGCAGATGGAGTTATTTAAGATTGTTCCTTATCTCTGTTGACAATCCTAAGGGGATGATTTTTCAAATATGTGTATATAAAAGCCAGGACTTTTCAAATATGTATATATAAAAGGGAGGCAGAGATTTAATTTTTTTTAAGGTTTGATCCAAATCTACTCTTCCTGCTTGCTGAGCCAATATGGGCACACATGCACACTAGTTACACATAGCCTCAGATGCCAGAGAGGTCCCTGCTCACAGTTGTCAGATTCATTTGGAGAATGCTGATTTTTAATTTGGCACTCAGTGTGGGGCTCTGCCACAGAGAGAATATCTGGGCAGGGGAGCTCCAGCACCTGGCTGGCCTCTGCTGTTCTGTCACACATGAGAAGCCCCAAAGAAAAGAAAACAAAAAAAAAAAACTGAAGGAAGCAGATCTGTGACAGCTTTCCAAGTCAGCCCAGCTTCCAAGATCTAAAATTTTGATCAAGGACCCTGTGAGGCTTTGAAAGTATATATTCAATTTTGGCTTATTTTTGCTTTTTGAGATTTTTGCTTCTCCATTTCAGAAATGTTTTGTCTATTGTTTTGTCATCAATGATAGCACAAGAATTTAGGCAATAGCCCAGAACCCAGAATTATGAAAATTTGCTTCTAACATGGAGAAGTAGGGGAGGGGTGAAATTGGCAAAAGGTGAGAGAGCTCCAGCCTTTTCCAATACCCTTTAGGGATTCTTTAGGGCCATTTCCCTTTTGCAACAGGTCAAGCTTTAAGTCTGCTTTGGCAGTGAGTCACTTGGGTACTTCTAGCTTCCAGCTTCAAGATAGACGGTAAAAGTGGCCATTACCACTTCAGTTTGCTGCAGGAAAAGACTCTGAAAGATAGAAGAGGAGCTGGAAGTCTCCATCATCTCTGTATCCAGCTTGCTGCATTACAAAAAAGCCTTTCTCTCTGGGTGAGACCCAGGTCTGTCTTGGCTGAACTGAGTTATCTTGCTCCCAATGCAAAATCTCCTTCAATCTGTACTGTATAATATATATTCTCTTATGTGTTCCTTCTTTAATTTCTATTTTGATGTAATTTGGATATATAGGATTATTTTCTATTCTCTATGTATATTCATTTTGGAAGTGGTATGAAAAGAAATCCCCTTTCCCTCAAACTGACAAAGTGATCAAAAATTAGCTCTAATCTGGTAATATCCCCTAGACTTACAATATTTAAGAGAGAAATGAATATAATTATAACCAGTACCCCATCTCTCTGAGGAGAATACAATAGCTTCAGTCCTAATTTACTGTTTTTCCTCCTAGCAGAAACAAAAACCTCCTTTAAAGAGAAGTAGGAGAAAAAAGAGATTAGACATTACACTCTGCCTCCAGAGCCACATACAATGGCAGATCCTTCCCTAGATGGAGTTCATTAAACCTAGAGGTCCATCTTTTTTTTTTCTCTATATCATTTTATTCAGATTTATATAATAATGTAAGGAGTCAAAAAGCCCTCAGATTTCTAGGGACACTTTCTAAAACAACTTCTTCATTCTTTATACCTTTTATTTCAATCAAATATATTTGGCAAATATTTCAACAATTCAAAATTTATTTTGAGAGAGGGTTTAAAAGAACAACTGAATCTCTATACATAACTTTCAACCAAAATGAATAGTTTCTTGTTAGGAGGTAAGGTGGGGAAGAGGTAAATCTAAACTCTGGCATCTGGTGGCTTAGATTTCCATCCTGCCTTTTCCATTTACTACCCGTGTAAACTTAAGCAAGTGATTGCCCAAGGTTAAACATCGGGCAAGTCACTCTTTCTGGGTCTTAATTTCCTCATATATAAAATGATGGAGTAGGTCTAAATGATACCTAAAGACTCATCAGGTTTAAATCTATGATCACAAAATCTGTTGAGAATTCTAGTATTACTGAAGAAGTGACTATAGAGACTGGAGTCAGAAAGATTCAAATATACCTTTGGCAGTAGTTGTATGCAAATTTTATATATAAATATATAATATTATATATAAGCTATGTTTAAGTTTCTTGACATTCAGGGCTCAAGGATACATTTATATAAATAGAGGAGAAACATAAAGATAGTTTAAAGAACTCTACAAAATTATAGGTTAGGTGTAATCTATTCCACTGTCGGGATTACCCAATAAACAAACCTATTCATCCAATTACATTAATATTGTCCCTAATTCACATGTACCAGGGTTAACTTTGCACTCTTAGTGATGTGTACTTCTATTAAAAAATTTCTACCTGATCAGGACATAGGACATGCAGGTTTCAAATGTATTTGAGACTTTCTTTACTTTTTCCCAGGAAATATCAAAGATAGAAAACTCAAAAGAAATGCTAAGTATATTGTATTTATTTTGGTCCTATGTTCTATTCCTGTTTTCTCACCATGATTGCTTTCAGGTCCAGAAGAAATTATCTGGGAGCTATTATGGGACCATAAATTTTCATGCCTTTTTCATGCCTTTAAGCATCCTTGCCCCAAACTGACCTCTAGAATCCAGCCATTCAGGGAAAAGACTCCCAACAATATGTGACCCACCGCCTAGGGCTACTTCCAGAATTCAGTGCCATACACATGAAGCATACTATCTACAATCAGAAAACCCTAAGTTCAACTCTGAACTTAGATATTTAGATATGAGACCCTAGGTAAATAACTTTATTTTCCTCAGTTTTTTAAATATGTAAAATGACAATAATAATTGCATTTACCTCCCAGAGTTGTTGTAAGGATCAAATAAGATTCTAATTGTAAAGGTTTTAGCACAGTGCTTGGCACATAGTAAGCACTATATAAAAATTCTTGTTATTATTATCACCCTCATCACCATGCATTCTGGTCTCCTGGCAGGGCTTCTCTACATTATGTCCCCCTCTAACACTGCCTTGACCCTCCTGATCCTGTGTTCTATAAAATGAGACTCACAAGATATATTAATTGCACTGCCTTACATGAGGTTGGACCTTGAAGAATAATCAAGGTTGGACCTTGAAGACTAATCAAGTGCTTTCTTCAATGAACTTCTCTCTACTCTGACAGGACTTACTCCTAAGTGGCTAACTTACTTATAACCCCTTATATTGTCCTTAACCCCGTGTTTTTGAATCCTCAGAGATGAGATACAAACTTGAATCCTCGTTCCCCACTAGTTAAGACCTTACTCTGGACTCTATCTTTCTCCTCCTTTCAACATCCCTCTCTAGCTTTTCTTAACCTTTCTTTTTAAACTGTTTCCTTGATTACTTCTTCCATTTTCTAGAGGCTATTCTTTGAAGCTTTCTCTTTATGAAACTGCTTCCCTCACATTCCTGTGCAGTACTAATTAAGCTTTCTCTCATACATCCTGGCTCACTGGTAACAATGAGGAAACTAAAATACTCCTAGATACTCATTGCCTAGTGCAGATTCCTCCCTGCTAAGATCACTTAACAATCTCTTCTTTGAAATTCATGCTACTCAAATTGATCACCCAATTAAGATTCTGCAATTATCTATTAACTTCCTGGAAATTTATTCTCTTTTCTTCTTCAGTTTATTGCTCACAATCTTTCTATCCTCCTCATCTCCTGTGCTTATGATAGGGGATAACAGCATGCTTATGTTCCCTCATGTTCCCTCAAATACTATAATTTCATTTCATCAATTTCTATCACCTTGTTCCTACATTCCAATTCAGCTGCAAACAGAGTAGGTCATACCCTTGATCTTCGCATGACCCATGAGATTTATATTTTCATTTTCAAGAACTCTGTAATTCCCTTATCTGATTCTAATCAATTATCACTTCCTTCTTTTCATTTTCTCAAACTCCCTGGCCCTATAGATGATATCATCATGTTCTAAATCCTCACTCTCACACACTATATATGTTTAATATGTATCCAAATCAATTTTTCTATTCCCATGAAATTTCCATATACTTCCTTTTCTCTAATAGAATAACTATGAGGCACTTACTAGTTCTCTCCCTAAGACAATAACCTTTTGATAACCATCCCTGCCTCAAGTCTCTCATCACTTCAACTCACCTTCTAAT
Source organism: Sarcophilus harrisii (assembly GCF_902635505.1). Classification (NCBI taxonomy): domain Eukaryota; kingdom Metazoa; phylum Chordata; class Mammalia; order Dasyuromorphia; family Dasyuridae; genus Sarcophilus; species Sarcophilus harrisii. Next base: position 122,553,515 of record NC_045427.1, on the reverse strand, counting down.
GAGCTACCAGAGAGATTTTCTTACAGTGTATTTTTCTTTAACTCTCCCATGATTTTTCCCTTTTGCTGTGATTTTTCTCTTCCAACATGATTTATAAAACAATGTGTGTTAAAAATAAACAAAATCAGTATAATTAAAAATAAATAATTAAAAAAAGAATCAACACAAATACTACCTTCTGCAGGAAGCAAATCCAGTTTCTACCAATTATAGTGTCTTTCCTACCTTCCATCCATCTTGTATTGTCTCCCTCATTTGGAGACCTCAGTGCTTAGCACAATGCCTGGCATATAGTAACTATTTAGTAAATACTTGCTAATTAACTGATCTTGAAGTTTCAGTCATTTATTCAGATAACTCTTGTCTCAAATCTATTATAGACCGGGTTTTACAGAATCAGCTTGTGAGGCTCTAGCAGATTCTTCATTCACAGCATTATAGAATTTGAGGATCAGAAGAGACATATGACATCATCCACTCCACCCCTTATATGAGATAAGTCATGAATATATCATACCTAGCAAGTAATCATCTAAGGTCTGCTGATTATTTGCCTTTGGCAACTTTCGTTGTGATCTTCATTCATACTTTAGTTCATTCAGCAAATACTGGTTGAACACTTTCTATATGCTATATTATTCCTTGTTAGGTACCGGGAAAATTCAAAGTTTAAATAATACATGAATTAACAGATAGGTAAAAGTATATTTATTAAGTACTTACTTACTATGTAAGTGCTACATGAAATAGGGATGCAAATTTAAAAAAAAAATCAAGGCAATCTCTGCACATAAACTCATCTTCTAATGGAGAAAACATAAATAGGAGATTTTCACTGCAAGTCTGATGGAAAAACTTGATCATTTTTAGGATGTGGTAGAAAAGTAAATGATGCTTCATCTTTTAGTTGGTGTGTTGGATAGACCACTTGGCCTGGAATTAGGAAGCTCTGAATTCAAATCTAGCCTTGGATACTTCCGCGCTATGTGACCTCAGACAAATTACTTGAACTCTGCCTCAGTTTTCTGAATTATAAAAATAAGGATTATAACAGCACCTACCTTCCAGAATTGCTGTAAGGATCACAGACTTCCCAGCATTTTGAAAGCTGAAATAAGACAATATTTGTAGAGTGTTTAACACAATACCTGGCACGTAGTGAATGTTATATAATATTAATTATGATGAGGATAATGATAATGTCATTTCAAATAGTAAAACTATATCTGTTTCTGATGTTGCAATATTTTACAGTGCTTTAGACTTTGTTGTCAAGAACTTTCTTTTTTAAGTCTTCAGGTATGTCTCTGAAGGAGGTATAGGCTGCAATGCTTTCATGATAATTTACCAGTTAGGATCTCCACAAAACCTGCTTCCCTTTGTGATGACTAGTAGGCATGGAATGGACATAATCTGAGAAGTATGGGGGACTGCTTTCATTAGGAACTCTATGACTTGATTCTGGGCTCAGAATTGTCATAACCAAGGTCTATAGGGTAAGTGAGTAAGTGATGGTCATGCTGGCAGTCTTTGACCCACCTGGGAAATGCTACCTCCCATTTCTCTCACAAGATGCCTTATTTGCCACTCCTACTAGTCACAGGTAGTTGATAATTGGTGATCATGACTGCAAAGATGATGAGCTTCTTCTACATGTTTGCCTTACTAGATTTATGACTGTGGAGCCAGGAAGCAGAGTTGGTTGTCTGAGGGATATTGCTCTTTTTTTTTTGGAGCTCTTGTTGGGCCAATTGCCCAATAATTGCTTGGAGTAGTTGTGGCAAATATAAGAGACTCTCATAAGGGCTGCTCATTCTATGCTTCCTACCCTGAGAGAGTTTATAATCCAAAACAAAAGTAAGCACACATTGAAACAGATAAAATATACAATATTGTATGTTGAATTTATTACTAGTTTATAGAGCACTCTTAGTTTTCCAAACATTCTTGTATTTTCTTCACAACCACACTCCAAAGTAATGGGCGTAAATCTCAATATCCCCATTTTAAAAATGAGAAATTTAAGGATACGAGAAGTTAAGTAACTTCTTCATGATCACAGGGAGCTGCTAGGTGTGTGAGGCAGAATAGAAACAAGGTCTCCTAACTCCAGATTTTGTGTTCTAGGGATATTGTGGGAAGGTTCTTTTAAATGAGCTTTAAAAAATGATTAGGAATTTTATAAGGAAGGAGGAGGAACACGAAGAATATTCCATGTTTTAGCAAAATCCTGGAAATAGAAGGACACATAATCTAGGGTAAGAAGATTTGCCTAGAATATCGATTGCATTGTTCACCTTTCATTTTGAAGAGGACCAATTACATCACAAATAATGTCCTGACTTGCACATGAATTGGATTTGACTGAGGCAGAATTGCACAAAGTTGTCTCTTCCAGAGTCAGCAAAGTCCAGTGGCAAGACAAAGTCAAGAAAAATGGTGTTTGGCCTGGGATGCAGTAGATGATCTTGGCTTCCTTGATATCTCACTAAACTTTAAGCATTCAGCAATGTCTGTTTCAGCTGCCTTCAGGGCCATTGAAATAAATTGTAATCATCCAGTTCTTCTGCTTAAGGACATCTTCATATACTTGGAATAGACATTCCCTAACTCACCAGTGGGGCTGTCACTTACTCTCAGTCTGGTTTAACTCATCAGCTGGGACAGTTTTATCAAGACGTGGCTGTTCTGCAAGCTACAGTTTCTTGGAATCACAGGTGGTGGTAGTGGTGGTGGTAGTAATATTAGATAGCACTGCAAAGTTGTGTTGATACCTGACAGGGAAAGTTCTTAAATGCCTTCCCCTTTCTGCACTTCAATAGGGAGTCACTAAAATGTTTTGAGTGGTGGAGCAACATTATATGAGTTTAAGGGAATGTTATTAACAGAACCAGTGTGATCACAAACCTGGACCTATCACAGAAAGTTCTTTTGAACTTATCCTTGTGATCTTAAGGAGCCAGAGGAAACAACTTGTCCTATTTTGTGGAAAAAAGTTCCTGTCACAATTTTGATCTCAGAAAACTTAAGAGTTTTCACCTCCTGTAATACCTTGAACTTATTTGGTAAAGAAGCCCCTAGCACGGTGCATATTGCCATCATCATAATACCAGAGGTAAATCACTCTGGATGGTACACTAATGCCTATTGCTGCCCCTCGGTACTTCCCCCAAGAGAACAGTATTTCCTGGGTGGGAATGATGAAGCGGTTATTTACAGCTCATAATCTCCATAAGGCGCCTTCATAGATCTAAATTCTATTCCTTGATATGTGAGTTTTTCTCATTTTTTCCTTCTTCTTAAGAAATTCACATTTGTCTCTATCTTCCATTCTGACATTTGTCTCTATGTTTGAACTGACTGTAAATAATACAAATCTTAACAGCTGCATAAGCACTGTATTCGAGGGGGGATCAAACATCCCTACCCTCAACATTTTTCTTTTTAATAGAAACTCAGACTTACAGTTCTTGGGGGAAAAAATTATGTTGGGAAAGTCTAAAAATATATTAGCTTTTGATAAATGAATCTCTGAAGCCTAGAATGTTTATTATTGCTTAATCTAAAATGCTGAAGATGAATATTTGTGCCACTGGGTATGAATGGGAGGGCAATAAAATGGCCCTGAAAGACTGCAGGTTTCTATATTGAAACCTTCTCCCTACTTCCACCCCCAGGTTGAAAAATTAGCCTAAGGCCCCATTGGAGGGGATTACCAGCATTTTCTGAATTACTGGCAGCTATACTAGTGGCCCCAAAGCAGTCATCTTTAGACTTCAATTGTTTCAGGGTAGGTTGGAATCTTCAGTGGAATTATGGAAATGATGGGTATAAAGGAAGATAAGCAGATATGATCTCACCTGTACTTCTACAAGAATTATCTTCTATGATGCCCTCTATAAATGGCCATCTAGTAAATGATTAAAAATCTCTGTTGATAGAAAACTCACTAACTTGTCCATCCCTCCCACCCTTCTCACAACCTCCTCTCATTTCTTCCACAGCTCTTATTGTAAGGATGAAATGAAAGAAAACAAGCATGTATTAAGCTCCATATTATGTATTAAGCTCATAGCAACCTTGGAAAGTAAGTGCTATCATTTTCTCCATTTTATATTTGAAGAACGAAAGGCAAATAGCAGTTAAGTGACTTGTCTAGGATCTAACTAGTTACCTAATTGTCTCAAAGAGAAGATTTCTTTATATGAAACCCAAGTGTTCAGTTTCCTTATCTATAATATGCGAGAGTTGAACTGGATGATCTCTGAGATTGCTTCCTTGTTTATAACTATGATCCTACCCAGACTTCTTCCATGTTTTGAAAACTATCATTTTGACTCTTAGAAACTCTTGGCCCAGTAGAAGCTTATCTCATGTCAGCACCTGCATAGGTTTTTTGTTTTTTTAATCCACATCCAATCCCCATACATTTCTAAGTGCTCCCCCAATACATTGTTTTTTGTTTATTTGTTTGTGTGTACATATATGTGTGTGGTGTTTAATTATGAGTATATGCATTATTTTCCCCTTACAGAATGTGAGCTTCTGGGAGATAGGAACTTTTGATTATTTTTATCTTTGTATTCCCAATGCTTAGCATATAGTTTCTTATAATCACTATTTAATAAAAACTTAATGAATTTAAATTAATCCTTTGGTGAATTTAGGATTATCACTAATTTTGTCATTGGTTTTCCACTTGAGAGTTTTCTTTTTTATTTCATGTTTCTGTAAGAATGGCATTAGTCTATACAACTATGACTAAAAGCATAACTACTACAACAACTACTACAATTACATTTACTATCAGTATAGATAATAAAATAATGATGATAATAATGAAAAGAAGATAGGAGGAAGAAGAATAAGAATAAAGAGGAGGAGGGAGAAGAAATCAAGAAGAAGGAGGAGGAGGAGGAAAAGGAGGAGAAAGAGAAAGAGAAGGAAGAAGAAAAATAAGGAAGAAGAAGAAGAAGAACAACAACAACAACGAAGATGAAGAAAAGAAGAACAAGAAGAAAAACAAGAATTTTATGGCGTACTTTAAGAGTTTACTTTACATGTGTGATCTTTCTTGATCTTTATAACTGTATTAAATAGGTACTATTACCTTCATTTTATAATGAAAGAAACTGAATCTGAGAGGAAGTTCACTGACTTACTTGCTCATGGTCACATAGTGACAAAGTGATTGAAAGTGAACTTATATCTTTTTGCCTCCAACATTTAATCCTGTATGAAGTTCAACATTTAATCCTCTGACCACCCACATACATGGCCCTAAAAGAATATTCAGGCAAGCTATCTCAAATCTTATACCATGTACAAAGTCAGAACTCTCAAATTTTCCTGAGAAGGAGGAAATATCTTTGAGACTGAAGATGTTAGACAATGATAATAGTTGACATTTATATATTGCTTGAGAGGTTACAAAGCATTTTCTGTGTATTATCTCATTTTGATTCTCAACTTAGTGAGGGAGGTAATCAGTCAGACTGAATATGAGTCCTTCCCTTCTTTAGTCTTTAGAATGCAAGTTTTGTCTTTTTGTGTGTTAGGCATACTGATTCTGATTCATGGAATTTTCCTCAAAGCTTTGCATCTACCTATTCTTGATAGATGTGTCAACAAAGGAAGGCATCCACAGGCATGGTTCTTGGTTATTTTGAGTCAAAAAGGGCAAAGAAAAGTGGCAATTTTATCTCACTTATTTGTTTTTTTTAAATAAAAAATTATATTGATAATTTTGTTTTTTATCACTTGCAATTCCCAATGATCCTTCTCTCCCAGAGAATTATATCATATATCAAAGAACAAAAAAGAATAAAAAATATCTTGTTCAGCAAAACCAATATATGTGAATTATTATATAATGTATCACAAGCATATTCCCTATAATTGGAAAGGAAGTGAGAGTAACACCTCATATGTCTTCTCTAGGGCAAAGCTTATTCATCATAATTTTAAATTATTTATTTTCATTTATTTTATGACTTTTGATGTTCAAAGAAAAGGAAGCTCACTCTTGGTAAATAACCAAATAGATTCTCCCTCCTTCAGTAAAATTCACCTCCAGTCTTCCCCAGCCATTCTTCTAATGCTTAGTTTTACCTAGCTTTCTGTTATGGACATCATGTTTCTGAGTATTCTCCCCAAGGCTGTTTGTTAGTTCTCTGACATACCATTGCTCTGCTTAACATTTTAAGTTGGTAGGAGATTCGAAGGACATTTCATGGGGTTAAAGCTAATGCTGACATTAAAGGTCATTTAGTTCAACATCATAGGTTGATTCAAAGAAACCAAGACCCAGAGAATTTAAGGATTAATGCCCCCAAAATAAAGCTAATATTTGGCAGTATGGCACAGTGGCCCATTGCCTCACCTTATGGTCTTCCCTACACTGCCTGCCTGCCTGCCTGCCTCTGTTATTTTATACCTGTCCCCATACCCATCCTCTCTCCACCGTTTATCTCTGGATTTTGTGCTTTATTAGAGTGTGATTGAAGCATTACTCTTTTGTTTGCTGCATTGTGTTATTGCAGCTGCCAGAAAGTTTTCAAAAAACTGTTCACGCTTCCCCCCCACCTTGACCCAGAAAAAAAAAAAATCCCTTGTGATTCCACTCCTTTATTTCATGAACTAATTAGCAATTCATTCACAAATCCTGATGTTATGACCAATAATTCTGGGGTACAGTATCAAGTCTCATTTACTACTTGTCATCTCTGACCAAAATCTATAGAATATGTCAATGTTCTTTCTTAAGAAGTATGCTGCTCTCTCTGTTTATATATTCATTACCATAAAATATTCCAAGTATATTCAGGTTTTCTGAATATACAAAGATATTACAATAGATATAAAGTAAAGTAAGCATTACTAGTTGAAAATATTTTTTGTAATTGTTATTCTTATATCTAACTTCATTCAACTTGGAAAGCCTTGATCATATAAGTAAAGAAAATGCTATCTTAAGAATGATTTCAGAAGATTGACTACTGAAAAAAAACCCTCAAATTTATTTGTTAAATATTTCTATTTGCAGGAGGGAACTTGCAATATAAAATGAAAGCTATAAAACTTATTCTATCCTTTGACTCACTGATTCCACTACAAGAATTCTATGCTCAGAATTGTTATTATAAAGAAGAAATTCTGCATTCAGAAATATTTATAGCAGCTTTATCTGAAACAAAAAATAGAAATTACCCATATGAAAATGATCGGAGAATGGTTGAATAAATTGTGACATATCAACATAATGGAATATTATTGAGCCATAAGAAATGACAAACGAAGAAGATAAAGAATTATGGACTTATATGAAATGATACCACATGAAGAAAGAAGAATCAGAACAATAATATATAAAACGACTATGATCATATTAAAAATGGTTATAATGAAATCCAATAAAGTACACAGATGAAAAAGAAAGTGGGAAGGAACACAGAAGGATAAAAAAGTTTGTTATTATTTTGTTAAAGTTAATATACACATTTAAAACCATAGCTTAGAATTTATGGTTTTTATGTGTGGTTTCATTTTAAAAATTGAATTTGTTTTTGTTTCTAGTATATTAAGTTTATGATAAAAATTACTTAAAGAATTTTGAAAATGTATTTGCTATACCTTGTGTGACCCAGATTTCCAGATCACCAGAATTCCTATATGTTCTTCAGACATTATTTCCCACATCCATAACCAGCAAGTTGGCAGGAATTTATGATAAATTTATGGAAATACTTTTAGAATATAATTTTCGAAAAGCAATGTGTGTATGTGTGTGTGTACCTGAGAGAAAGACAGTGTGTGTGTATGTGTGTGTGTGAGAGAGAGAGAGAAAGAAAGAGAGAGAGAGAGAGAGAGAGAGAAAAGAGAGAAATATAGAGAATGAGAGAGACAAGAAGAGAGAAGGAAGGAGAGAGAGAGAGAGAGAGAGAGAGAGAGAGAGAGAGACAGAGAGAGAGAGAGAGAGACAGAGAGAGATTTCATAGCTGCTTCATTTGTACTGCTTTAAATATTTTTTTAACATAGATAGGAATTGCATCTGTACTTGTAATTTCATTGATATAGAAAACACTCAGTGAAGGAATCTTCAAATACTAACTTAGGTTAGCACCTTCTCTCTAACTTTGTCTTAGTCTCATACAATTATCTAAAATACATCTAATTTTCCACCAATCAGTACTCATTTCAGATCCCTTGGACTTTTCCACTATGTCCCTAGTAAACTTTCAAGGGCTATCATCAGTTGTCCTGATCTCTGTCTTACCCCTGGATTTTAATGATGCTGGAGGAGAAAGTAGGGCTGATGACTTTGCACATCCCTGCCTCATTTAAATCCAATTCACTTGCAAGTCAAGACGTTGCCCTCCTTGGCAAGGGCATTGATCCCTTTCCAAAGGAAAGCAAAAACAACAAAATTATCAGATCATCAGGAAATCTCTTTGTATTTCAGTCCAATCAGTCTTACTTATTATCAATCTTAATTATTATTATTAAAATGAAACATGCCTCATCATTAACTTCTATCGCTCTGACTGAAGTGTGGAGCCATAAATTCCTCTATTTAAGGAGAGAGAATTGGTTTGCTATGCTATCTCATCTCCCAAGTATTGGCTCCCATTTTGCACATATTTTCGTTCTCTACTTCTCTACCATACCTCCACACTAGGTATTTTCTTTCCCTCACACCATTTCAGCATTCTGTTGTGGATTGTCTCTCCTCCCCCCACATTAGATATTAAGTTCCTTGAAGAAAGGGATTCTCTTTTTTTGCATGTTAATCTCCATTACTTAAAAATCTATCTAGCACATAATAGAAGTTTAATAAATATTTATTTATTATGGATTATGGAATTCAAGGAACTTGTCCTAAGTCACACAGCCAACATAGATTCAAGGCCAGATCTATCTATCCATTTAATATAATAAATTCATCAATTGCTATTCTGAATCAGTGGAAGAGATTACTGGATTCTTAAAAGTTATGCCATGAAGTACTCGCTTTGCCAAGTCTTACTTCACTGGTACAAATTCAAGTATAGGTCTAGCATTAGATTCCATGTCAAAAAAAGTGTGAGGAGACTCAGAACCAGAAAGCCAGCCTTGAGGAAATGAAATTTTTCAATCACAAGCACTTATGGGAACATTTTATAAAAATTACATAAAGTGATAATTTTCATTAGAGGAAGGGCCACCATTAAATCACTAATTCCCCTGAATTATTTAAGTTTAAAACCTATCATACAACAGAAAGACAAAATAATAATTATAAATTGCCTTCAGGAGGTACTTTTAATAATACACATGTGTGGCTTAGGAATTAGAGAACAGGACCCAAGGGATTCTTCTAACTATATTCTATTATAATTTAATAATTTAATTCAACATTATTAATTTGTTTAAAGTACTATATGACTGGCATTGTCCTAGATATTTAGGATATAAAGACACAATAAAAATCTCTGCCATTGTGGAACTTACTTTGGGAAGAGGGACAATCTTTAAAAAGATAAGTAGATAAAAATTTTAATTTTGGTGGAGGGAAGGAATAATGGGGAGAGGATCAGGGAAGAGATCAAGTACAAAGTGATCCTTTTATGGAGAGAGAGAGAGAGAGAGAGAGAGAGAGAGAGAGAGAGAGAGAGATTCCAATAGATGGGACTGAAGAGGGAGAGTATTCAAGCATGGTGGATATCCTGTGCAAAAATGTGGTGAATATGGTGAGGGATAAAGGTAAATAGAATGACATGTACAAGAAAGAGCAATTAGAGCAAGTTGGTAGGACTACTAGAGAAAGCCCCATGATACATCAGAAAGATCACTGTCCCTGGAGTTTTATTCACATCTAACTCATGATACTTAATATTTGTTCTATCTTTAGTAAATCATTTACCTTCCAAGGACATTATTATTATTATTTGTAAAATGAGTATAATAATAGAATCTTTCTCCCAGGACCATTGTGAAGATCAGGTGAGAGAATTATTGTAAATCACTTAGGTGGTACAGTGGAAAGAGTGCTAGATCTGGATTCAAGAAGATTCATCTTCATGAATTCAAATTCATTTTGACATTTATGAGCTATGTGAACTTGGATAAGTCACTTAATCTTGTTTGCCTCAGTTTCCTTATCTATAAAATGAAATGATCCTAAGAAGGAAATGGCAAACTATTACAATATTTTTGCCAAGAAAAGCCCAGATGGAATCATGATGAGTCAGAAATGACTGAAACATCTATACAAGAAGTATATTTAGGAAAAAAATACCGGGCACATATTAGATGATATATAGATGTTAGATGTTTCTTATTATTATTATTATTAAAATGAAACATGTGACTTAATGATTGTTGCAGTCCCATCCAATTTTAGATATAGGACCAGAAGATAACATACATTGTAATATAATAAATCCTATGAAATGGTATGAAAGATTGAATGAAGCCAGATTTTGAAGGGCTTTAACTGTCAAAAAGAGAAGTTTTAATTTTATCTTAGAGGTAATAATGAGTCAATCAGCCTCCTCTCGAGGAAATAAACATGGTCAACTTAGTGCTTTAACAAAATCAGTTTGACAGTCAGCCCATGGATAAATTGAGGAGCAGACATAGATAAGAAGGGAGACCAATTTGTAATTATTGTAGCAGTTTAAGAAAGTAGTGATGAGAGTTTCAATTGATGTAGTATTTCATAAAAATAGAGAAAAGAGAATGAATGTGAGAGATAATGTGGGAAGAACTCTATAGAAGTTGGCCATTGATTTGATATTGGTAGGGATGATATATGAGAAGGTCTGGTGAATCAATTAATTCTGAATGAGTGAGATTATATGGCTATTCTCCAAAGAAATAAATGTAAAAAGAAGAATGGGTTTTGAAGAAATAACAATGTGTTCTGTTTTAGGCCTATTAAGTTTGAGCTAATGGACATTCAAATGGAGATATCCAGCAGATAGCTTTTGTTTGTTATTTTATTTTTTATAAATTGGTATATGTTTTATGTATATATGTATGTGTATTTATTTAAAGGTATATGTATATATGTATATGTATGTATATCAAGAAAGAGGTAAACTATTAGATACTTGAATTCTATTTGAGAGCCCCTTGAATGGGAATGATAATGATAATTAACCCCAAAGGAGCTGACAAGGTGGTTGTCAGAGAGAAGTAAAAGTGTATGGCCCTGTAAGGATATTTCCAATACATTTACATATACTGGATAGAATTTGGTGGCCGGAGAAGAAGCAATCTGAGTCTGAAAAATTAGGGGAGTAGCAGTTTCATACACACACACACACACACACACACACACACACAATAAAACAAAGCAAAAAAAAAAAAAGAAAGAAAAGAGAGAGCATTTAGGAAGTAAGTATGTTCAACAGTGCCAAGTGTAACAGAGAAATTGAGGCACAAAGCCTGAGAACAAGTCATAAGACATATCATTTAAGATATCATTAATCTTAATTAATTAATTAAAATCTTAATTAAAATTTTTAATCTTGTACGTAAAGGTTTCAGTAGAGTCAGAAGCCACATTACCACTGAAATCAATGGGAAGTGATGGAGTATAAGCAAAGAGTTGAGATGTTTTTTTATAGGCATGTGACTATGAAAGAGAAGAGACCCCTTTTTGCTCTTCTTTATTTCAATGGGAGAGATCTGTATATATGTGTAGTTAGCAAAAAAAATGTCAATAGAGATTGAAAATCAAATGAAGAGGGAGATCATCAGACTGAAAGCAAAGGAAATAGAAATAAGGACACTTACTGATCAGAAATGACAATGTCTCAAGATAAAGCATTATCCAAAGGAAGAATTATATATATGTATGTATATATTTTAGGGAGTAGACAAAGGAAAAAAGGAAGCTATAAATATACTTCACCAAGCCCTGCAGAGTTTTGTTTACAATAGAGGGTTGGACAATTGGAGGGAAATTTCAGAAATAGAGATTTTCAATGGGAGCATTGGCTAAGAAGAGGACCTGAATAGTATCTCCAATGGAAACTCTAGGCTATGACCAGTTGTTAGGGTCTTTTCATTAGCATGACACTAATGACTCAATGAAATATTAACTTAGTTGCAATTAATGAGTTGAGTCAATAGAAATTCTCATTTCTTTCTCATGATTTTTAAAAGCTTTAATATGTACTTTAAAAGCCTTGCACCCATGTTTAAAGAAACTTACAAGGCGCCTGAAGTAGTCATCCACCATTATTATAAGCAAGGTAGATGGCTGGGTGGGTAGTGTGATTTCTGATCAGTCTGACTGGTTCCCTGCTATTTAGTAAAGACTGAAATTCCTTCAATAGGGGACAAGGCATCTTATTCTCTTGTAGTATTTAATTTAAGACAAAGTTCATGACTAGATATAAAATCTCCAATTCCATCTGTGTGAGCCACTGGAATCATGGGAACTATGTCCTAGTACCTAAAAAGAGAGAAATACTTTCTTCATTCTGAGACAGGGAAGCTAAAATCTGAGATGTGAGAAGTGAGCAGTTCTCTTGGGAAAAATGGCACTTCCCAGAAGTAATGTAGCTGACTAGAAGAGTGGATAAGGGAGCCAGCTGCCTCACAGTACAGCAGCAAGCTGAGAGATGCTGTCACAGTTTCCTCTGTGAACATGAATTTTGCTGAATGCAAATGAAAAAAAGAAAGACAGTGGAGAATGAAGTTCAATATCTGCTGAGAGCCACAATGGTAAAACCCCCACTCTACTGCCTTCTTCTATTTTGTGCTGACTCTGACCTTACTTTCCATTCCATTGACCTTTCTAAAACCCAGCTTCTTAAATTGTGATTTGCAACCTAATGTAAAGTCTCATTATGATTTATTAGCAGTAAATATTTGATTTGCATACCTATTTTATATACTTTTTTTACCTAGGATGATGTAAAAATCTCTCAGGTGAAAAAGAGTCATGAGTGGAAAAAGTTTAAGAAGCCCTCATCTAAACAATCCATTCACTTATCGTATTGATCACATATTCTCTGAAAGAATCTACTCTCAAATATCTTTCTGCACCTTTCATCTCTGTGGCTCTGCCTAAGCTGCTCCTGAATTTTCTCCCTTTTTTAGTTTTAGTTTCTCTGGGTTGCTTCCTTCAAAACTAAATTCAAATTCTACTCTTCTGTAGCAAGTCTTTCCCAGTTCACCCAGCAACTAACGCCTTCACCACTTAAATCACCATGCATTTATTCTGTATATATATCTGTATGTATCCAGTTTGTTACATGTTATATTCTCCTTTAGAATTAAGGTTTGAATATAAGGACAACTTTGTTTTTCCTTTGTGTCCATAGCACTTCGCACAATGCTTGGATCATAGGAATAATTATAAAGCTATTTTTAATTGATAAATGCATAAAATAAGTATTCCTATTAAACTATGATGATTATGTGACCTTAGGCAAGTTCCAAAATTCCTCCAGGCTTCATTTTCTACTTCTTTATGAAAGAGTTTGACAAGATGACCTTAAGGTCCCTTCAACTCTAAATCTATGATCCTAAAATCCTTGAGATAAAGCTTAAAAGGTAAATACTGCTGGGAGAAGTAAAAGATTGATTTATGTTCACACTGATGTGTAAGTGACTGATAATGGATTTTTCCCTGAGAGCACGTATTGATAGTGAAGAAAAGGAGGGGTAGGAGAGGGAAGAGGCAATGCAAGGCACTGATAGATATTGAAAGGCCAAAAGAGAATGGACAGAGGACCCACAATAAATGTGGAGTGTGGGGGAGGAGGCATTGGAACAAGGTGGATCAATGAGAGCCACCAGTCAGTGTAAGATACAGTATGAATGTTTTCATGGACTCTAATATTTCAGTTTCTATATCTCAACTTCTCTAATCACAAGGGGGAAAAGGAACAGGAAAGAAACAAATATCATTTTTCCTCCCATTCCCAAAAGAAAAGAACATTCTGCTAGATCATGAGTTCTGCTTTTATAATGAGACAGAACAAGGTTTAACAGAAAGAGGGCTGAGTTAGCTTTGCAACCAAGTCATTTCTTTGTGGGGAGTCATTGTTTCTATCATCTCAAAATGGGGGTAATAATATATGGCTCCCTACTTCAGAGGGTTTAGGGAGTATTTTCCAAAATTTAAAACTCTATAGAACTATAAGCCCTCATCTAACTCTGTAATATGTAAATCATTACTACGTAATATGTAATTCCATATTATCATTATTTAATATATAAATATACTTCAACATAGAGAAATACATAGAGCATTATTAGGTCTAGATACAGGAAGATCTGAATTCACTTTCAGCCACAGACACTAATTAGTTGTTTGACATTGGACATGTCACTTAACCTCATCTGCCTCAGATTCTATGTGTTTATTAGTATGAGGACCAAATAAAATAGTCTTTGTAGCATAGTAAGGTACATACTAAGGCAATCGCTCAATGGCTGTTTATTAATATTTATGTAATAAATCCAGTATACATTTTTAATATTCTTGATCCTATCTCCTTGGAAAAACAGCTTCCCTCTAATGAATTTTAACCCTACTCTGCTGGACAAAGTTATATATTCCATAGATGCATAGAATATAGACTTTGTGTTGAAGGGAAGCTCAGAATACATGGGACTTGACATTCTTGACAATACTAAGAACCATGAGAAGTCTAAAAGGGAGAAAAGGGAAAAAAGGAAAAGATAAGGAATTCAATGGAGTGAACTGCTTACATTTCTACATGGGAAGATGATATTTGTAATTCTTAAATTCTTAAAAATCGTGGCACTAATAGTACATCTGATGAAATTCTATTATTTTTTCCTAGCCCAAATCTGCCCCCTTCCCAAACCTAATAGAAATCATCAATCAGTAGTTGCCAAGTATAGGTCCAGATAGTCTATAACTCCATCATCCATCGAGTCTAGACATACTATAGAAATGAGTCGATAAAAAAGGAGCATCAACATTAGACCAGGACATTAAACCACAAACTTTAATTAATCTTTTCCCTGCCATGGTGCTAAGGCAGAATCCTTCTTAGCTTCCTTTGGATGAAGTTAGGCTAATTATAATATCAATGCCACACATTCATACCTTCATATATCCAGTTAACTTTTCTGTATACGTATATATACCTGTTTCTCTGTAATTCCAAAAGTTAGAAGTAGGACCAATGGGTGAAAATTAAAGGATAGCATACAGAGATCCAATATAAGAAATAACTTTCCAATAATTTTACTCTGTTTGAATGAGAATGGGCTACCTTGTGAGAAAGTTTCTTCTCTGTAAGTATAGGATGTTTTGTTTTTAAAACAGGCTTGATAAACACTTTGGGAAGAATTAGAAAGGCAATTTATAGAGTAGATTAGGTGCCACAGTATTTAGAAAGTCTGGCCTAAAGACAGTAATAGTTCTTTTCTTGAGCTCAAATGCAGCCTTACTTAATCCTGTTTACTATAGTATTTTCTTTTTATCAGTAAACTGATCTGGAGAAGGAAATGGCAAACCACTCCAGTATCTTTGCCAATGAAACTCTAAATAGAGGTGATGAAAAGTTGGATGCAACTGAAACAACTAAACAACAAAGTAAATTATTTCTGAAGGCTTTGCTAAATATTTAGCATCTATGATATAGTTATTAATCATTTTTCATCTTGATACTCCAACTGAATACTAATCTCTGGTTACACAGATTGTTTCTTATACTTCTGATATCCATCTGGTAGTAGTTGAACAGAGACATAAAAGTATTTGGACATTGGCACAATGATCATCACTTCCCAGGTATATATATTTTATTTAAAATATTTTTATTGATTTTGATTTTATTTCACATTTATTTTAAATATGTCATTTCTCACTATCTTTCTAGATGATTTCAACAAAGCATAGAAAAGACAAATATAAAGGCATTAACAAAACTAATAAAAGGTCAACTGAATCTGACAATATATACAATGTGTTTCACCCTCAGCCTCCTACTTCTACAAAGTAGAAAAGGAGATGCTTTCTTCTAGTCTATATTTTCTCAATATATATTGAAGTTTGCCTATTGTAATTTCCATAGCATTTAATTTCATTTTGTAGTTTCAATTATTCTTTCTATTTATCTTTTTGTAGCTATTGTGCATATTTTTCTCCTTATTCCCCTTTCTTCATAGTACATCCATTCTCTGAATCAAAATAGCAGCCTATCAGCACCAGATCAGACCGAAAAATGTTGATATGATAACCAATTAAAAAGAATGTTGACTGGTGTGATGCTGGATTGACAATTTTATTAGACAGAGACACACATAGACCCAAGAGTTACTACTGGGACCCCCTTAGCAAAAACTGTAGAATTAGAGAATTAGACTCCTCCAGTTGTCTAAACATTTATTCTCTATGCTAAACACAGATCACCCCCTCACACTTTAAGGATAGTTACATCCTTCAAAGTATAGGGGGTCATTAATGAAAAGTTCTCTGGTTCTGAATGACTGGTTATGGGCATGATAATTTGGGTTCTCTTTATGATTGAGAATAAAAGGAAGTCATAGTAAGACATCCACTCTAGACTTTTAAAGACTAAACCTCAAAAGAGTTAGGGAAAAAAAGGATAGAACTCTGGATTAGGAATCAGGAGAGAACTGGTATTATGAAACCTCAGATAGTATCTAGGAAATTGGGTACAAGTCACTCAATCTCTCTGATTATCAGAACCCTGTTCTGTAAAATGGAGATACTTAGTTTGTATTTCCTACATTTTTAAGAGGGATACCATGAGGAGTGCTAAAATTTATGTAAAGCTGTATGGCAAATTCTTTTCCTTTCCTTCCTTCGTTCTTTCCTTCCTTTCATCTATACTTCCTTTCTTTCTCCTTTTCTCCCTCCATTTCTCTCTCCTTCTTTCTTTGTTTCTTTTTCTTCCTTCTATTTTTGAAAGCACTAGCTCTAGTTAGGGAATCAAGGCTAAAGTTTTACTCCCCACACTTGCTTGTTTGTGTGACCTTGGGCAAATAACTCACTTAACCTTCTCGGGCCTCTTATGAAAAATGAAGATTTTAGGCTAGGTAATCTCTAAAGTCCTTTATAGGTCAAGATCAATGATTTTACTTCTTTGCAAACCTTATACCATTACATACATGTTCTCACAGAGAAGCATTATGGCGTACTGACAGAGATGTGGTCTTTGATGAGGAAGATCATGAGCTCTTGGTACAGCTCTGACATGTTTGACTGCTCTTTCTAAATCTCTTCTTCTAATTATCCTCATTTTTTTTCTTTCTCTTACTCATGGACTTCCTTGAAAGCACTTGGTCCTTCTCTGTTTCCTCTATATCTTTTACATACCAACTGAGTTTCTCCAGGCAAGTCCCTTAACATTTTATTGCAAATGTATTTTAAATGCCTTCTGTGCAACATCAAATGGATTTTTAAGATTCTAGGTTGCAGAAGACTTGCCCCCCTTTATTGGTAGGTGGATTTTCCTCATCAAGAGTTCTTATACCAAGATTGAGAAATAAATAAGCAATAAACTGAGAAAACATTTTTACAGTCAAAAGTTCTGATAAAGGGCTCATTTCCAAAATATGTAGAGAATTGACTCTAATTTATAAGAAAACAAAAAATTCTCCAATTGATAAATGATCAAAAGATAGGAACAGACAATTTTCAGATGAAGAAATTGAAACTTTCTTTACCCATATGAAAAGATGCTCCAAATTATTACTGAACAGAAAAATGCAAATTAAGACAACTCTGAGATACCACTACACACCTCTCAGATTGGCTAGGATGACAAGAAAAGATGATGAATATTAGAGGGGATGTGGGGAAACTAGGACACTGATACATTGTTGGTGGAATTGTGAATGCATCCAACCATTCTGGTGAGCCATTTGGAACTATACTCAAAAAGTTATTAAACTGTACATACCCTTTGATCCAGCAGTGTTAATACTGGGCTTATATCCCAAAGAGATCTTAAAGAAGGGAAAAGGATCTGTATGTGTAAAAATGTTTGTGGCACCCCTCTTTGTAGTGGCTAGAAACTGGAAATTGAATGGATGTCCATCAATTGGAGAATGGTTGAATAAATTGTGATATATGAATGTTAAGGAATATTATTGTTCTGTAAGAAATGATCAGCAGGGTGATTTCAGAAATGCCTGGAGAGACTTACACAAACCGATGCTAAGTGAAATGAGAAGAATCAAAAGATCATTATACACTTCAACAACAATACTATATGAGGATCAATTCTGATGGACGTGGCTGTCTTCAACAATGAGAGCATCCAAATCAGTTCCAATTGTTCAATAATGAAGAGAACCAGCTACACCCAGTGAAAGAACTATAGGAAATGAGTGTGGACCACAACAAAGCATTTCCACTTCTTCTGTTATTGCTTGCTTGCATTTTTGTTTTCCTTTTCAGGTTATTTTTACCTTATTTCTAAATCCGATTTTTTCTTGTGCAGCAAGATAACTGTATAAATATGTATACATATATTGTATTTAAGACATACTTTAACAAACTTAACATGTATTGGTCTACCTGCCATCTAGGGGAGGGGATGGGGGGAAGAAGGGGAAAAGTTGGAACAGAAGGTTTTGCAAGGGTCAGTGCTGAAAAATTATCCATGCTTATGTCTTGTAAATAAAAAGCTAAAATAAAAAAAAGAGTTTCTTATGCCAATGAAATCACAGATCTTTTTCCAATCTATTTTCCCATTATTCATACTTTATACAGAAAGATGTTCTAGGAGTAATGCAAGGCTTCTAAGGATGACATTTTGAAGACATGAGAAATATTTCTCAAGATGATATGAAGGGAGAAATTGTCTGAAGAACCAATGTGGTTGAATAGGGAACTTATGTATCAACTTATGGATTTTTAAAATGAGTACAATAGGGAAGCAAAAGTGGGTAACAAGAATGGAATAAATAGGTGGTCAGAGGAATTCAGAAAGACTTAAGCCTGGCAAGAAAATTAAAGGGCAATACAAAAGTAACAAAATAAATTATACCAGGGAAAAAAGAAGAATCAAAGAGTATAAAAAGTAGAGCTCAGCTTTATTTTTTTGATGGGGAAGTGTGGAGAACATTTTTGTATCGATATATAGAAAGCAAAAACACCTAATAAGGAATCAATACACAAGACAAAGATACAAAATAGTAAGTGGTGTACCTCATCAAGGTCAGGTGTACCTTGGTGTGGTGTACCTGACCTTGATGAGTTTGAGGTAACCAAGATCAGAGAAATAACAAATTATAGTACTAAAAGTCATCACAACTATGCTGGCTGAGATACTGTCAGTGTGCACTGAAAGATGATAGAAGATTGGAAAAGAACATCAAAATGGAGAGATCACCCCCTTCTCTAGATAATTTTCTTGTTTGTTTTTTGTGATCCTTATTCTCTTGTAAATCCTCCAACATTTCTGACTATTCTTTCTCAGTATCTTTTAAAATCAAAATCATTTTTCTAGGTTTGTTGAATGGATGTAATAAGATGAAGTTTAATAAGAATCAGTTTCAATTCCTATAATGATTATGTGTAAAAAACAAAATTTCAAATATGGGAAAAGTGTGACTAGGCAAAAATTAGGCAAAACTTTTAGGAGGGAGAAGTTAAATGATTAGAGGACTGCAAGCTCAGTACAATTCAACAGTGTGATAAGGTTATCAGAAAGATTGTAGATATAAAAATATTTTAACTGTACTTTGCACTAGTCGGATGACATCTGGAGTATTATATTGTGGTTGCCATATTTTAGTAAATATACAAACAAAATGATGAATGTCTTGAGGAGGGCAAAATTCCAGTATACAATAGATACAATAATACAATAGATAGCTCACCTAACCTACTGAGTTTCAGTTTCTCTATATAAAATTGAGACAGTAACACCTGAAAACTTAATGTTGTGAAGATTGAATAAACTACTATTTGCAAAAAAAATTGTAAGTATGAAGTGATATTCTCCAGTAAAATTTTATGCAAACCTCAAAACCAGTATAAAAATTCTAGCTATTGATATGATTAAAATTAAAATGTCAAGCATAATTATAAAATTCCATGGGCAATAAAATGGTGGAACTGGACTTTGAAACCATATCCTCTAACTTCAAACAAAATTCGTTGTCTTTTCTCCTGCACCATGATTCTGGCAGTGAAAGGCAACTAATATGCCAACGAGGGGTGAATGTATTTCTTTAATCTCAAGTATCACATATTAAGAGCCAATTCTGTTACCTTAGCATCACAGTAAGGACATCTTTTGACATCTGTTCCCTAAGCAGTACTCAGAGACCACTGACAGAGAGAAGTAAAGATCAAAGCTAGCATTTACAGGAAAAGAAATGAGTCCCTGCAGCTGAATATCAGGCATGAAAATGAACATCAGAGATATAACATGACCAGGGCAGCTTGGGTCTCCTGTAGGCATCTATTCCCACCATGAACTCCTAGACTGTCATAGGGGGCAAGATATCTAAGTTTTAGTAGAGGGAATGAAACTGCTATAGTATACTGAGATCTTTTCTACACATTCCTAAACGTGGCAAGTCTTTTCTGACCTAGATGTTCCCTTAATGCATATTTCCAAATTCTCTGTACATAAGTCAGAGTCCTGCAAATAAGGGTCATTTCCCTCCCCAGTTCCTATAGATCCTATATACAGGTTAGCATGGTGCTGGCTCTGTGAAGCCAAGCCTGTTGTTTACAGCAGCATCCCAGATATTTGAGTTTTGTTTTAACAGCATCTTTTTCATCCTCAATCGAGAAGTCTGTCATAACAAGCCTCTATAAATTATTGCCAATGCTCTCTCTTTACCACCTCCAGCCTTTCAGCTATGATATAGGATCCATAAATCTTGCTCTTACCCACCTCAACACAGTCCCTTACTGAACTGTCCTTTCTTGCTCCCTCTCTATCCTCCCTCCTTCTCTCTTTCTTGGCTGTTCTAGACAGGGTTTGAATGCTGGGGCCAAAATGAAAGTGGAGAAAAAAAGGCACTTAACCAAACTCTGCAGAGGGCATGTAGATGAAAGAGAATAGAGGTAAAGGGATACAGAGGGAGGAAAGAAAAAGAAATCGGTTTAGTTATTGAGACTGAGTTGTTCAATTCAATTAATTTAATTCAACAAATATATTTTAAATGCTTTCTATGCAGAAAGCACTGTTTTCAGGGTAGAGATGCAGAAATGAAAATAATGGAAACTAACACATTTAAAATCTAAAAGGGAAGAATTGACATGTGTACAAGTAAGCATTATAAAAGCCATGGTGTGATAAGGATAATGGAAGGCTCTGATCAAGGCCTCATGAGCAATATAAAAGAACTTCAAGGGTCTTGACTTCACACTGTCAGATGGCTAAGTGAAGGAAATGGCTAAGTATCATATAGGGGAAAGAATGCAGGCTACACCAAATTCAAATATTTGTATAGTTGGTGCCTGAAGTAGGAATAAGCTCTTGCTGGGCCACAAAAGACAAAATGGGTAAAAGGAATAAAAGGAAATATTTAAGCTATGAAAGGGAAAAAAATTTTCTGAAGATTACAGTTATGCACTATATGAATGGATTGCCCAAGAAGATAGTGGTTTACCTTCCCCAAAGGCTTTCTAATAAAGTTTGTTTGACAACTATTTGAGATAACAATAATTATTCCCCAGCTATTAGTTGGGCTTGTTAGCTGCTGAGATTCCCCTCCAATTGAATGTTTTTGATTCTAGGAGAAATTACTTTCTATTTTTTATTATTATAGCTTTTACTTACAAAACATATGCATGGGTAACTTTTCAACATTGACCCTTGCAAAATCTTCTGTTCCAAAATTTCCCCTCCTTCCCCCCACCCCTCTCCTAGATGATAGGCATTCCAATACACATTAAAATATATGCTAAATCCGATACATGCTGCATTAGTAAAATTGGATCTAGAAAGAAAAAAAAAAAAAAAAACCTGAGAAGGAAAGCAAAAATGCAAGCAAACAACAACAGAAAGAGTGGAAGTGCTATGTTGTGGTCCACACTCAGTTCCCACAGTCCTCTCCCTGGGTGTAGATGGCTTTCTTCATTACTAAAACAATTAGAACTGGTCTAAATCACCTTGCTGTTGAAGAGAGCCAAGTCCATCAGAAATGATCATCATATAGTCTTGTTGTTGCTGTGTATAGTGATCTCCTGGTTCTGCTCGTTTCACTCATTATCAGTTCATGTAAGTCTCTCCAGGCTTTTCTGAAATTTTCCTGCTGGTCATTTTTTTATAGAACAATAGTATTCCATAATATTCATATATCATAATTTATTCAGCCATTCTCCAATTGATCGGCCTTAATTCAGTTTCCAGCTTCTAGCCACTACAAAGAGGGTTACCACATTTTTGTACATGTGAATCCTTTTCCCTCCTTTAAGATCTCTTTGGGATATAAGCTCAGTAGTAGCACTGCTGGATCAAAGTGTATGCACAGATTGATAACTTTTTGAGCATAGTTTTAAATCGCTCTCCAGAATAGTTGGATTCATTCATAGTTCCATCAACAATGTATCAGTGCCTCAGTTTTCCCACATCCCCTCCAACATTCGTGTAGTGGTATCTCAGAGTTGTCTTAATTTGCATTTCTGTGATCAATAGGGATTTGAAGCACCTTTTCATATGACTAGAGATAGTTTCAATTTCTTCATCTGAAAATTGTCTGTTCATATTCTTTGACCATTTATCAATTGGAGAATATCTTGATTTCTAATAAATTAGAGTCAATTCTCTATATATTTCTGAAATGAGGCCTTTATCAAAAGCTTTAAATGGAAAAATGTTTTCCCAGTTTATTGCTTTCCTTCTAATATTGTCTGCATTAATTTGTACAAAAACTTTTTTAACTTGATATAATCGAAATTATCTATTTTGTGATGAGTAATGATCTCCAGTTCTTCTTTGGTCATAAATTCCTTCCTCCTTCACAGGTCTGAGAGGTAAACTATCCTATGTTCTTCTAATTTATAACATCATTCTTTATGCCTAGATCATGAACCCATTTTGACCTTATCTTGGTATATATCTTAAGTGTGAGTCAATGCCTAGTGTCTGCCATACTAGTTTCCAATTTTCCCAGCAGTTTCTGTCGAATAATGAATTTTTGTCCCAAAAGCTGGGGTCTTTGGGTTTGTCAAACACTAGATTATTAAAGTTATTAAAGGACTATTTTGTCCTGTGAACCTAACCTATTTCACTGATTAACTAGTCTATTTCTTAGCCAATATGAAATGGTTTTGGTGACTGCTGCTTTACAATATAGTTTTAGATCTGGTACAGCTAAGCCACCTTCATTTGATTTTTTTTTTCATTAGTTCCCTTGAAATTCTTGACCTTTTGTTCTTCCAGATGAATTTTGTTGTTATTTTTTCTAGGTCAGTAAAATATTTTTTGGGAGTTTGATTGGTATAGCACTAAATAAATAGATTAGTTGAGGTAATATAGTCATCTTTATTATATTTGGGAGAGACTATTTTCAATGATGCACAAAAGGAAAAACAAATTCATGAAGAAAATATTAGATCATCAGAATATTGAAGGTTGAGGAAGATTTTAATAAGCAAATATCTGAGAAAATATATTCCAAGCATGAGGATGGCCTAATGGCCTATCAGAATATAAAGGTAGGAATGTATAAGATGAGATGGGCAGGAAAGGGAAGGGAGGGAATATATATATATATATATATATATATATATATATATATACACATATACATATACATATATATTTATATACACATACGTATATATAACTATATATATATATATGTATATATATATTGTGTGTATGTGGGTATACATCTACCTACCCATTCATCTTTTTATATGCATACACACATATGTACATATATACAAAAAGCAGTATGTATATGTATGACTGAATCTATATACATATATACAGATAGAAATATATATGTAAACATAATTCTATTTGTTTCTCTGTGTGTGTGCGCGCTCACATAACACTGTTTACTAAGCACTATACTAAGTACTTTTCATAAATATTATCTCATTTGATCCTCACAAGAGCCAAATGAGGTAGTTACTATTATTATATACATTTTCTAGTTGATGAAACTAAGACAAACACGTGATGAGTGACTTCTTTTGAATTATACAACTAGTAAATGTCTCAGGCTATATTTAAACTCACGTTTTGTTGATTCCTGCCTTGGATTTCTATCCATTGTGCTACTGGTTACCTCAATAAGATATTATTGTCTGTTTGTTTATGGGGGGGCAGGAGATTAGATAATAACTTTTGTGAAAAAAATCTGGAGGTTTTACTTATCTATAGGTTCAATGTGAGTAACTAATATACATAGTAGCTTCCAAAAATGGCTGTGCTCTTTGAAACAACAGAGATATATTTTCTGGAACATGGGCAGTGATTAGTTCCAGTATCCTCTGGCCTGGTTACATCATATTGGGAGCATTGAATTTGTACCTGGATGTCATGTTTTATAAATGATACAAATAAATAAGAAAATGAACAGCCAAAGGATGATGATAAATTGGAGAACATTTTCTCTGAGAACTGATTGAATGAACTAATATTAGAAACAGTACACTTAGCTGTTTTCAAGTACTTGGAATAGCTATCATTTGGAAGAGTCAAATCAATGGGCATTTATCAAGCACCTACTAGGTGATCTGTACATTGTGCTTTGTGCTAAACTCTAAGAATACAAAGAAATGTAAAAACAGTCACAGCTTTATAGAAGCTCTCAATTTGATGGGAAAGATACCATCCAAATAACTATGTACATATTTTACAAGTCTTCTCTGGGGCTCCAGATGGTGCAAAGGGAATGAATGGAAATCACAGAAATAGTTCTGTTGGATATAAGGAAATATGACATAACAAGTAGAGCTACCCAAAGATAAAAATGGACAATGTTTAAAAGTGACAAATGTCTACTCAATGAATTAATAAATTCATATTAAATAACCATCGAGGCGAGGCAGGAAATTGGATTTTCCTAAGAGAATTCCTATTCAATTCTGGATTGTACATCTAAAGTCCTTTTTGAAACTGAAACTGTTAATAATGTAAGATGAATGAATATCTCACTATTTGAAATTGACTAGGTAAAACATTGAGGTTATGTAAACTGTGTGTGTGTGTGTGTGTGTGTGTGTGTGTGTGTGTTTGTATGTGTGTGCTGATGGATGCACAGGGCTCAGCAGGTTCCAGGAGCTGGAAGGATGAGGCTTGTTCATTATTGATTTTCCTTTCTGTTTGTTTAGAAGTAGAACAGGTGGAAGGAAGAAGAGGGTAACTTCACGCCCTGGGCTTCCTTTGGTGTTTGCAATGAATTGGAACCTTAATAGCTTAAAAATAAATAAATAAAAAGATATTCATTCAATTCCCCTCTTCCCACATCAACCAAAGGCAGAATCTTCAGTTATTTTTTTTCTTTGTAACCAGTAAAAAAAAAAAAAAAAAAAAAGTAATGCCAGGTCCAAGAACCTTTGGGATCGTGCTCAAGTCAATCCTAAAAATAAATAAATAAAGTAGACTCTGATGGGGTATATGTGTGTGTGTGTGTTTGTGTGTATGTATATGTGTGTATACATATATAAAATTAAAAAGCTATACTCCATTTGCAATCTAGTTGTTCTTGTTCTTTTTTTTCCTCCCTTGCATCCCCTGCTTCTGAATTCATAAATTCATATGTAGTAACAATGGGGTCCTAGAAATAATCTAAGCCAATTATTTCTTTTCATAACCCTTTGTCTAATTCCCCTTTTTATAATACATTAACCAATAGAATCAGAAATAAAATCCAGGTCTTCGTTCTCAATCCATTGTTCTTTGCACTGTATCTTTAATTTAAACTACCAACTTCATTGCTTGGTCCAATAACTTGAGTTTCTCTGGACATATTTTTGCTTCACCACATGAATGAATACTGAATTACAGAATGCAAATATCTCTGTCTTGATAAGTGCTTCCAGATATTTTAATTAAACATAAAGGGGAGGGGAGAGTTGGAAGTGGTTGGTTAAATGGAACAAGGAAGCTGAAAAGTGAAAGGAAAGAGTAGATCTTAAAAAATGCTATAATTCACACATCAAATCCAAATGGAGAAGGTGGTTGCGATATAGTAGGCAATAGGGAGCCACTAAGTAGGTAAATGACATTCTATTCAATTTAATTCACCAATCTGCTATGCTGAAGGAATGACATTAGCCACTGGAGATGAAAAACTGGGAAATGGCAGAAGTTCTGAACTCACAAAACCTCATACTCTACATGGGGACTGTGACATGAGGGAGACACAAATAAGTATTACACAGACAAATGTGGTCAGGGTAAAGAAGAAAAGAAAACCAAAGAAGAAAGTCAGGCAAAGTGTTTTAAGACAATTTGAGAAGAGGAGAAATATTATTGTTACTTCACTCTGTGGAGAATATGATGTACCCTGAGAGAAATTAAAAATGAAAGCATATATTCCAAATTTTGGGAGAAGGTAAAGCTGAACAAGTATAGAAAGGTAAAAAGAAAAGTAGTTCAAGATTGAGGATCATTGTTTTACTATCCCACATTTGCTGAAACAGAATGTAGGCATTTGACAAATTTTTATTACCATTTATATTTGTTCTTATAAAAGAATGATTTGGTCAGAAAAGCAACTAAAAACTTAGGGAAGGGTAAAGGGGAAAATATAACTTCTGAGAAAAATCTCAGAAAGTGAATCAAGAGCCTAGAAGAAGAGCTAGAAATTTTTACAAAAATAAGAGATACCCTGAAGAAGAAAATAAAGGAAATAAAGCTAAAGCTCAAAAGTTCAGGTGGATGATCTACCAGGTCACCTGGTAGATGGTCTTAAATGCCTACCTAAGTAATTTATATTTTGTCTTAGGGACAATAGGGACTATTAAAATTTTTTTTTCTTTTAAAATTTGTTTGTTTTTTGCTGAGGCAATTGGGTTTAAGTGATTTGCCTAGGGTCACACAGCTGGAAACTGTTAAGTGTCTGAGTTAGATTTGAACTCAGGTCCTCTTGACTTCAGGGCTGGTATTCTATCCACTGCACCACCTACCTGCCCCATATTAAAAGTTTTTAAACAAGGATATGGTCAGACCTTTGAATGGTGTAAATGAAGCTATAAGAAAGATTAATCTAAGTGTTGTGCAAGATAAATTAAAGCTGAAAACACTGGAAATGAGAAAAAATAGTAATCAAGGCAATTATAACAATTCTGGCATTCTAATAGTCACCTGAAACTGATAGTGAGAATAGAAAAAAATATATGCATATGAATATCATTTCAAAGAAGAATATGGTACTACCAGTAAAGGTGGCTAAGTGAAAAGCTCCAACTAAAAAACATTTCTTAAAACAAGTTCAAGAGCTCGTGATAGACTATACCAAAATAAGAGAAATAGTAGAATGGTAAGAAAATTTAGTTATGTAGTTTTGTCTTCCTCTCTTTGTTCAATTACTTTCCAGTTTTGTCTTTTATTTCATGACTCAATTTAGGTTTTGTTGGCAAATATACTGGAGGGATTTATCATTTCCTTTTCCAGTTCATTTTACAGATGAGGAACTGAGGCAAATGGGGTTAAGCGACTTATCCAGGTTCACATAGCTAATCAGTTATCTGAGACAAATTTGAACTCAGATGAGAAATCATCCTGACTTTAGAACTGACCCTCTCTCTATCTACTGCACCACCCAGCTTCCCAAAATCATTATTGCCCTTACATTAAAGGATAAAAAATTAAATCCTTCAGTAGTAAGTAATTAAGCCAGGACAACTTGTGTGATTTTACCTCATCAGAGTGACTAGTACTGTATCTAGAGTTATGGGATACATCTGCATATGTCATTGAAGGTACTTATGAGAGCTGATAAGATTATCATATAAATTAGTTTAGAGTAAAATAAAAAGACCTAAGATAAAGCCTTGAGAAGGATGAATGTTTAAAAAATGCAAAATATAAAATTTAATAGAACAAGAAATTGAGAATCTAAGCAACTCTCTCACAAAAATATGAAAAAGTCATAAATGAGATCCCAAAAGGGAAGGATAGACTAAATGATATTAACCAATGAATGTTTTAAGAATAACACGTGTTTATGCATGTATATGTGTTTATTCTTTTATGTAAATAGTAATGCCTTTATTTCAGAGACTTCTTTCATCTATAGGTACAGGAATTTATTCAGACTGGCAACTTCTCTAGACCTTAACAGTCCTATAGAGTTGTCTCAGGTTGCAATAATTACTTGGAGGGGGGATAAAAGATCATTGATATTATATCATTCTTTCAGACAAATGTGATCTCCAGACAGAAAATTTAGATCTCCAGCCACCAATACAGGTATTGAATAAAAAAGAAGAGAAGTTGCAGCAATAAATTTTCAAAATTTTACTATGAGCAGGTTGGATTTAATCCAGGATCGCAGATTTGGTTCAATATTAGAAACACGATAATCATAATAAATCTTATAAATAGGAAAAAAACAAATATTTTCTTTTTGCTGGTTCTAGCAGTGCTTCTTTAAAAAGACCTACAACAAAATATAGCTCTGTTAAATACACTGAATACTATAGGAATAGATAGTAAAAATATATTAGTCTACAAATAAGAACTAACATTAGTTGTAATCTAGAAGTACTAGAAGTTTTTCTAATAAAGACATAGTGAGCACAAGGATATCCATTATTTTTCTCTCATTTGATATAGTTCTAGAAATTCTAGGTATTAAAAGAATCTAAGTAAAAGAAATTGAGGAAGTAAATAACAGCAGGGAAAAGGGGAAAAGATGTTTTCTTTTTCCATTTTGGGGTGATAAAACGGTTTACTTACACAATTCCAAGGAGTCAATAAAATGAAATAATTATTTTATTGGAGTAGCTGGATATTAAATAAATCAACAAAATTCACCTGCCTTTCTCTTCAATATTAATAAAATGCAAATAAAAGAGATAGAAAAAAAGACTTCTATTTTATAATGGCCAAATTTAGCCTATTAACACACAGCCAAGTCATATATAAATACAAGTAAAATTATTTTTATAAAGACAAGAAATATTTAAGTTAAATACTTGTCCATGATTGAGCAACATCAACATAATTAAAATATGATTCTAAGTTAATATTATTAAACAAATTATGTTAAAATATTAAACAAATTTGTATTAAACAAGTAAAACTATGAATGTTTTTCTTTACAAAACTGCAAAATAATAAAATTCACTTGGAAAAACACTAAAAGGTCTAGAATCTTAAGGAAAATAATGAAAATAAGTAAAAATAAAGGATACAAAATGTGAGACTATTTTAAAATTTATGAAAAAACAGCAATCACAAAATTTTTTTAATGTTCTGGTTAAATACTAAATTAAAACAAAATTATCAGTGAGACAGAAAGCAGGTTCCATAAAAGAAGCAAAAAATAACCTAATATTCAATAAACTCAAACACTCAAATTACTGAAGGAAAAATCTCCTTTAAAAAAATCTGCTAGGAAAACTAAAATGAAATTTGGCAGAAAATAATTTAAGGCCTGAAAATTAAACCATACACTATAGTAAGAACCTAATGATATTAAAAAAAAAAAACCCTAAAAATTAAAAAAACATTTTTATTTTATTAGATTATATGTGTTTATTCATTTTAACTTATTTCCATATAAATCATGTTGGGAGAGGGGAAAAAAAAAAACAGAACAAAAGGGAAAAACCATAAAAAAAAAAGAAGGGAAAAAGGTAAAAATTAGTATGCTTTTGATTTTCATTCATCTCCATAGTTCTCTCTCTGGGTGCAGATGACGATTTCCATGAAAAGTTTATTGGAATTGCCTTGGATTGCTGAAATTCTGAGAAACAGATCATTATATACTCTTGATGTTCCCATGCATAATATTTTGCTAGTTCTTCTTGCTTTGCTCACCATAGGTTAATGTAAATCTTTCCAGACTTTTCTAAAATCAGCCTGTTCATCATTTCTTATAGAACAGTAATTTTCCATTACTTTCATATACTATACTTTATCCAGCCATTTCTCAACTGAGAGCATCCATTTATTTTCCAATTCTATGCTATCACAAAAAGTTGCTATGGACATTTTTGCACATATGGGTCTTTTCCCTCTTTTATTATTTCTTTGGGATATAAACCCACTAGTGACACTGCTGGATCAAATAGTATGTACAATTTTATAGTTCTTTGGATATAGTTCTGAATCACTTATTTGTTTATTTGTTTATTATATATATATATGTATATATATATATACATATATATATACATATATATATATACATACATGAATACATATGGCCATATCTTTGACCTTGTGATTTTTGTGTTGCATACCCTAATGTTAGAATCCTTACAAGGTGTTAAGTCACTGGAATTGATAGAAACAATATACTTATCTTTACACCTTTGAGAGTTCACACATTAGCTCACACATTAGTTCACAAGTTTGGGAGATTTCAGGATTCAGTATGAGATTCACAAGTTTACACCTCCCACAATCCCACTCTCTCAGAGGAACAGTCAACCTTTGGGTTCACACCTTTAAGAGATCATATATAAGAAGCTCTTAGAGCTTCAGTCAAGAGACTTGAAGAGATTGAGAAGTGAGGAGTGAGTTGAGGAGATTGAGAAGCTAGAGGCTGCAGTCGAGTAGAACCAAGATTCAGAGAGAGCTGGAGGCTGAAGCTGACAGACAAGCTACAAGAGCTCTTGGAACCAAGTAGAGAGGCCTCTAAGAAAGCTAACCGTGCCCAAGGAAAGAGACAAGACTTGGAAGGAGAAAATAAACGTTTGGATTTTAACACCTTGGCTACATTTGAAGTGATTATTACTTTGAACTGAAACTAAGGCTGCCTCCAGAAAACCTCCCCAAGAAACTTGCTCCCTGAGAGAACCATCATATTTTAGAAAAAGAAGAGAACACCACATCCTAGCACGGGGAACTCTAAGCAAAGGATACAATTATTCTAATAACTGTCTTAGGCCAATTGCTTTCCAGAATTATTAGACCAATTCACAGCTCCACCAACTCCATGCTTGCTTTCTACAACACTTCCAAAACTATTGACTTCTTTTGTCATCATTTTTAATTTAATAAGTATAAGATGAGTTATTTAGATATTATATCAACATATGTAATCCTTATAATGTAGCTGATTCATTACTTTTCATTCTATTCAGTTCTTGTTCAAATCCACTCATCAATACTCCATAATGAAGATCATCTGAGCTTTCACATGGGGACAAATTTCATCTGTTTTGGTTATATGACTAGCATGGCTCATTTTCTGATCAAATTGTAACCTTGTTTTCAGATATTCCCTCTTGGCTACAATTATACAATTTATACAATTTTTTTCTTCCTTGAATATCTGTGGTCTGAGTCTCTGCCTAAGGAACTCTAGATATGTTAGTCTATTGTACCGATTCCTTCAAAGTGATCATTGATAATAGGAGCTCAATATCCCGAGGATATAATATTTTATTTGTATACATATTCCTTCCACAGAATACCTCAACATTGTTATGGATGACAACCTCATCTGCTGAGCAGTTCATCTGGTACTGAACCTCTCTTAAGTTTATTACACACACACACACACACACACACACATACACACACACATATTCTTAAATGATATACATAAAGTCCATGAACAAATTTCTTTTTCGACTTGGAAGAAGCAGCCTGAGCTTCTGTTCTATTGACTTAACCTTTGAGTATCTAGATTATTATCTCTGTATCATGATTATCCATCAGCAGTGCACTTCAATAGGATTTCCAAATTAATAATCATTGCGTGATTGAATTAGGCTTTTAACCCTATGAATCCTTTCTTTATTTAATCGACAAGTATTTATTAAATGCCTTTTAGGTGACAGAAACTTTTCTGTGAGGAGATGGAGTGGTGATAAAAATCAAACAATATCTATTTGCCACAAACATATTCTAATGAGAAAGACAAGAAACAAAACAAAATATGTGTAAAAAGAATAAATGTCAATTTAAAAATTAATACAAGTCTGGTTGAAAGGAGGACACAAGCATTTAATGGGATTAAGAAAAGACATTTTACAAAAGATAGTGTCTGAAGTATATCTTAAAGGAAGAACTTTGTGCAGAAGTATGAAGCAGAAGCAGATCTGACATGTGGTACTACTAGTACAAGTGAACAGAAATAGATGATGGAGTGTTCCATTTAAAGAACAGATATAAAACACTGAAGCACCATCTTTAGTGTGACTTGCAAGACCAGAAAGAAGAACCATCTGTTTTATGCAGACTTCAATAGTCTGGGACATCCTGAGTCTGGCACTAAGGACTGGAGTTCTTAGCATATTTCAGTAAGCCACTAAGGCCTAGAATGTAGTTTATGACAAATGAATTTAGGCTTGATAAATGACACAGACCAAGATATGTGCACTCTCAAATTCAACCATATATCAGCTTCCACTCCACTTGAGTGGATCTGCCAAGGCATGAGCATCAATGCTCCTCCATGTGCTAATTTTATTCCATGAAGGCATTTTGTTTGGGTCAAACTTTAAAATCCCAAGAATCTCAACACCAGTTGTATGTGCCCTCTCCCCCTCCACCTAGTCCTAATGACCTATTGTTTGTTTCCAAATCTAATAAGGATCCATAAGCTTCAACATACAGAGATACTCCCTTATACCATCCTATCCATATGTTCTGATGCCGAATGAAATCACAAATCACTAAATCCAATACTAATAAATATCAGCATTCTTTCACTGTTTATAAGTAAAGGTGTCATACCTAATGCAGTAAATGGTGGTGAGTGTATGGAAATATGAGGGCAGGTAGAAATTCCCAAGCTAAAACTTAAATATAATTCAAAAAAATGCCAACTCTTAGATTCATTTCATGAATAGACTTAAATTATAACTAACTTAAAAATGATTAAAGGACATATGTTTCATGTAAGTAGGCTTCAGCATATTAGCAATGTGAGAAAAGCAACAGAAAGCATGTTATGAAGGATATGTGTATCAACAAAAAGAAGCAATTCCAGTAATGAAATTGAGATAGACAATCTGAATGCTTTGTTAATATCTCTAAGTTATTAAAAGAAGCAGAGGACGGTAGCCCTTTTTAGAGTGAATTAGTAAAATACGGTTTATGGCGAAACAAAAATTTCGTAGGACAAGAAGATATAGAAGGCCTGTGATCTGAATAAATGAAGGAGAATACAAAGACTGGGGAATCCTTCAACATATAGTCTTTGCAGGAATGTAGGCATGACAGTTAAATAGTTCATTCTTCTCTAGTAACTAAAAATCCAAGGGATTCATCATGTTTCCTTCCCTTGCATGAAATGCTGCTTTTTTGATGTCAAATTTGATCGTGAGCATTAATTATTCTGGGCTTTAAACGGACTTACAATGATTTTTTTTCAATATTATTTTAAAAGTGTAACTAGTAGCAACAAGGCTATTCATTTATGTTCCTTTGTCTATGTACTGCTATTCCACATGTCTCAAAGGGCATTTTCATCAATTAAGACATAATGAACATAAAGATAGCATATTGCTAACAGTCCTCATCAATCTACAGATATGCTAGATGTAGTGATGTATAGAAGACTGTGTGCTGTTTTCCTGCTTATGATGTCATCCTGGCCTTGCAATCTATCTGAAATATTGGGTTTTATTGAGCAATTCACCCAGTATGCATAGTATTATGAATCAAGGTTATATCTCGTAGACTTTTGCTTTTTAGTGGTAGTCACAGCTGTGATAAAAAAAAATGGCTGATTTATTCTCAGTTTTTGTTCTGCATTCGCCTAGGAGTAAATTCAACAGGGGGAAAAAAGAATTAAGTGTAGACTCTTCAGAATCTTGCAGAATGAAATTCATCAGAAGGTGATTTTACTCCTGGGGAACATTGTTTTTGTTTTTTGTTTTTTGTTTGTTTGTTTGTTTGTTTGTTTCCTAAAGGGTGTGTATAGCTCAAAGCAATCTAGGGGGGGAAATTCTTATAAGAAAGACTGACCCAACATATTGGCATATCAAGCAGCTATCTATGTAGAAAAGGTGGTACCTATATAGAAAGGGTCTTTAGAAGGTTTTGGTGACAAAACTAGAAACAAACAAACAACAAAGACAATATTCTTTTCACACTACAGCATGTCAAATTTTACAAAAATAAATTTTGTAGATTTAACCTTTTGAAAATTCTTTATTAAAATGAATACACTACTATGAATAGAAAATAAAATCAGTGAAGTTAGCTTATTAAGCAGTCACCTAATCAAATTTGGGGTTATAGTGAGAACATTATATAGAGTCAGGAAATATATACCCTGAATTCCATCTTGGCACCTTGATACCTTAAGTGAGTTCAACAAGTTACTTAAATATATAATTTTCACCATTTATTTATGTATCATCATTTTAAAATCATTGATTTATAAGTAAACATGTCATACCTAATGCAGTAAATGGTGGTGAATATATGGAAATATGAGGACAGGTAGAAATTCCCAAGCAATATATAATAATAATAATTTCAAAGATCCTTTCCAGCTCTATAAAATGAAGGACAAGAGGTAACAGAACAAATTTAAAATCAGTTTCTATGTAAGAAAGAATAAAAGAGGGTTCCAATTCTATATATTATTCTACACATTAAAGAAGGGAGAAAAACAGGACAGGTCAGCCTTGATTTTGGGAAGAAATATTACCCATGACATCATGTAACTGCAGAGTTCATTCTCAAGTGAAGTTGAGCAATCCAATGGCAATAATATCCAGGAGAACGTAAAATGTAATAAGGGGATTGGATGACAAGTTCATTGAGAAGAAAGAGAGACTGACAAATGGGATGGAAATGTTCGGAAAACTTACTCCTCTTATTTCACAATTTTGCCTAGGCTAGACACCCTATGGCATATATGAAATGAATTTGTATATCATTTATACTGTTACTCACAATTAGAGGACAAATTTTCATATCATTTCATCATTTGGACCTAAATATAACTTGATTTGCAGTAGCAACATAACTTTCCAGCCTTTAAAAAGAGATACCTTTTAAAAATTGCTATCACTTTTTATAACTTTCTCATTTTCTGTTCAACTGGGGCAGGGGGAAGAGAGAGGGAAGAAACCACTGCATTTTGAATTAGGAGTCCAGAATTCAAATCTGAGATCATTATGTATATGAGTTTGGAGCAGCCACTTTGCTTCTGTGGGCCCCCATTTTTCATCTTGGAAAAAAGGAGGAAACCCTGTCAATTTTTTATGGTCTTATCATTTCCCAAGAGAAAAGAATGACACTTTTGCCATTACCTTTCTCTTTCCCTTTGGAGGCGATTAGTCCTTTCTCCTTCTCCTATGATTTCCCCCTTTACCTGTAACTTAAATACCCAAGACTTCCCCTGCACACCTGAACTTCTTGCACCTGGAGTTCTCCATGCAAATTCATTTCTCTTATAATAAATGACAGCTGCAACACGTCACAACTCATAGATTTGTTAGATATATTTTTATCCATCTATATACATAGACATGCATGTAGGTAGATTAGACAGATATGTGTGTATATACATTTTTGGTAAAAAAAAAAAAATGATTCTTTTGGTAAAAGAAAAAAAATCTGTATTTTGCTTAACATTTCTAAACCAGGCCCCATTAACTGTCATCCCTTCAATAGCTTCCTTATAGGGTCTCCATTTTTTAATCTCTTCAGCCCCTCTAGTAAATTGTTGTCAGATTTTACTGCAGCATCTCATTGATCATTGAACTCCCTTGTTTGTAAAGTTAGGCCTCCTCATTTTCTACAGGTGAGAGTCAGAAGTTCTGAAAACCTTGAAGTACCATAGATAATGTATTTTTAAATGATTTGTAGAAAATAAACACAAATTCAACAATCATGTGTTGAGCATGTTGTATGTGTCTAACATCTCCACCAGTCCCCGGAGACACCTATACAATGTGAAGATCAGTCTTTGTCTTTAAGTAGTTTATATTCCAGAGCATTAGCACAAACAAAAGAGAATTGGTCCATACTTTGCTGCCTCAGCCTCAGTGTCTGCAGTAAGTACACACTCATCTGTGAACAAGAATTATGCACCAACTCTCCTTCCACTTTATTCTTGGTTTATAAGCTTTTCAAATTTAGGGATTATATTTATTATTATTATCTTCATCAATATTATTATTGTTACATTAATATCCCTAACACCAATTATATTGCCTTGGGTATAGCAGGAATTTCCTAAAATTGACCCCATTATTTAAACAACTGAACCGGACATTCACTCTTCACCTTTCAAGCTTTCTCTTTCACTCCTAAGGTATTTCCAAAGAGAAATTAGGATAGAAGGAACTGTGTACTCACTCTTGCTTCCACTTCTTAGAATAGCTGGTTTCCTTCAAAAGTCATCTCAAGTGTTACTTCTTACATGAGCCTTTTTCTATTCTGGTTAGTACTTAGCCCCCCCCCTCTTCATAATATGCATTTATTTATCATATTTTGCATTTATTTCTATATGTCCATGTGGTTTCCTTTGATAGATTATAAACTACTTGAGGCCAGAAACATTTTGCTATTGTTTTTGTATCTCAAGTATGTGTTCTATTTTATCTCCCACAGTATTTAACATATAATAGGTATTTAATAAATGCTTGTTAATTGTTAATTGATTCAGCTCTGACCTGAAAAGTCAGCTGGCTTCAAATGGAATAAATCAGCCAGCCAGCAAATCTTTACAATGTTCCCAGAGGGGGCATAAAATTACACTAAGGCCTTGTTTGCTTGCTCATCTCTTAACTTTAATTAGAGGTGGAACACAGTGGTGATATTTTTAAAAAAAAATTTGCTAGGCTGCTACTAGCACAAGGACTGTTCTTTTACCAAGAATGGTCTCTGTATCATAGGGTCACCCTATGTTGTATCAGTCTCTCTATTTTTCATAGACAAAACAAATTCTGTTTTTTCAAGGCTCTGAGCATATGCCAACTCTTCAATAGTGTTTTCTTAAATTTCTCAAACTCAATGGCATTCCATGATTTTTTCATCCTTCTCTCTATGACGTTCCCTACATGTTTACCATATTATAATTTGGCATTATAAGTATTTATATGTTTTACAGACCCTACCAAAAAAGGAGTTTATAGTATATGGGTGAAGGTGGAAAGGGAATCATTGCAAATCTATACTACATCCTAATGGGCAGGTACATGGCACAGGGGATGGAGTTCTGAGCCTAAAGGTAGAAAATCTCATCTTTCTGAGTTCAAATTTAGTTTCAGACATTCACTAGCTAGGTGACCCTGAGCAAATCTTTTAACACTGTTTGCCTCAGTTTCTCACTTGTTAAAAAAAATGAGTTAGAGAAGGAAATTGCAAACCATGCCAGCTTCTTTACCAAGAAAACTCACTCCAATGGAGTCACAAAAAATCTAACATGATTGAAATGAATGAACATACCCCCATACCATAAACCTTCACATAGTAGATAATAAAGAAATATGTGTAGTAAATATGAAGAAATATGTTTCAAATCTGGTTGTGGAATATAGTGATGGTTGCCATGGCACCCTGGATAGTGGAAAGTAATTTTTTATTAGTTGACACTGTCATTTTAAAAAGAATTCCCAGAATGTGAATAAAGCATGGATTGTTATAGCAAAAGAAAGTGTTTATGTGTGTGTGTGTTTGTGTGTGTGTGTGTGTGTGTGTGTGTTTTAGATGAAGAATATAAGAGAAAAGGAGAGTATATTATATTTTATTAAAGGCATGATTGAAGCGTTGGTGGAAGGTTTGATTTCATTCTACACATTTAATGAAACAGAAAATGATTTTAATTGTTTGACCCTGTTTCCCCTTTTAAAGAAGAACCAAGTGCCTCTCCAATTTGATAATTAATTTTGCCTCTATCAATAACTTAGCCATTTCATTGAGTTTCATGACAAGGAAGCAACACAGCTTTGACTTGTAACACACAAAATAATCTCTATAAATATCCAAAGCTCATTTCTTCATCATTCTCAGATCATGCAGTGTTTTCCTCAAACAACTCTGTGCATATGTCCATTTAATTAAATCCAACTGGTTAGGCACTGTGCTAAATTCTGGGCATTCAAAATATAAAATGAAACGTCCTCTCTCAAAGTGTTTACAGTTTTTCAAAAGGGAAAAAATGTATATAAATTAATTGATACACAATATGGATAAAGTAAAATGCAAAATGATTCCAGAGACAGAGTGAGGAGGAGCACTAACAATTGAAAAAATTAGAAGAGTCCTCCTCTGTAAGAAGCAGCACATGAGCTGACCTTTGAGTGGTGATGAGACTTCCAAGAGCTGGAAGTTGTCTGTTTAGGATCCACTTTCTCCACTCTTTATATAAGTCCTACTCCAATGTATTATTCTGTCCTTGTATTCCAAAAGGCTATACCGGTATCTCATAAACTATAACTTAAGTTAATCAGTTGTGAATGGCTTTTAGTCTGATGATACACTATACACCTGTCATGTGAGTACCAGTTCAGACAAGTATGAAATGTTGACTTCTAGTTGATAGAGGTTTTGGTCATGGAACCACATAAAGACTACCTACTAATGTCCAGAGGGGTCACCATCTGTATCAGTAAATGGTAATTCCCTCACACCTGAAGTATCAAAATATAGATGATCTACTTTGACTCTGAAAAGCAAAATAATTAACCCCTGGTCTAGTAAAGGGCTAGTAAATGACAAAGCTGGAAATAAAGCTAATGTTCCCTGGTTTCACATGCAATGATTTTTGTATTACAATAAGGTGTCTTCTTATTATGTAACATTTTTTTAAGTGACATATACTAACAGTGCAGGGTTGAGGGTGAGGGTTTTGGATGAGGGAGGATGAAGGTTGTTTGCTAACAATCTACATGTTGAACACTTTAAATTTTTATGATATTATATTACATATTACCTAAACTATGCCTAAAAAGATAAAAACTCATCAGGGAACATGACTAAGTAGAGGAATCTACAACATGGCTTATAATTGGAAAAAAAAAAAAACTTTGATAAGCCCATCATTAATGTAGAAGTTTGGGGTATGAAGAAGTTTGTTTTTTTGTTTGTTTGTTTTTGGCTGTTTCAACAGAACCAAGAATGTTTCCATACTTTACCTGACTAAGGCAATCAAGTGCCAATTTGTTGTATTTTTTTTAAGAAAACTGGCATGTAGTGCTCGTTTTCCACTCTCATCTATCATATGTCTCCAGAGCGTAGTTTCCTCCTATATAAACAGAAAGAGTGGTATGGGTGAAGGGGAATAATTTTGCTCAAGATCAGGAGTTCTTAAATGAGACACATTTTTAATTATTATATCAGAGACAGAGCAATGTTAGAGAATTACTGAAAGCCAACCAGATGAACATTTCAAATATTTCCGCTCCAATCAAAATTAAAATAGTACATCAAATAAAATTGGGAATGATAAATATTTTAAAAAAAACAGTTGTAATGACTTATTTTTCCAGGCATCTTTGACATTGGTTTGGAAGCCACAAACAGATATTGGCAATAACCACCACAGCAACAGCAAAAATAGTTTTGGGAGCTCAGCCAAGAAACAATAAGATTAAAGAATGGATCACAAAAAGATTACATATGATCCTTTGTGGACAGGAGATATAACTGGTACTGAATGGCAACTCTGTTTCCATGCTAAGTTGCAGTTCCAAGATAGATAGAAGTGCTATCATAAAAGTTTGATCATAAAGAAACAAGTATTGTAGTTGTAGACCTAAGAGGAGTGCTATTGCTTGTGGCTAACGGTTACCAGAGACCCTTTCCGAGTAAAGATCAGAGCACAGATCAGGATAACACCTCCCTGGAGTGAGCAGAGTCCAATTTCAACATAAATACACTGAAAAAAATGAGCAAATAAAAAAAATTGATCATAAAAAATTATCACAATATTGGGGAAGATCAAAACATAAATTTAGAAGAAAATAATGTGAAAGGAATTATAAAAGTATTCAAAGAAAAAATAGTAATTAATTAGATCCAAAAACCAAGAAGAATTTCTGGAAAAGTTAAAGAAAAGACATAAATGATAGAAGCAAAATGGAAAAATAAATTAGAGTTATGAAAGACAATTATTAAAAGAGAATTAACAATATGGAATAAAGAGTCATAAATACTGAAGAAAATAACATCTTTCAAAACAGAATTGTGCAAATTAAAAATGATAAAAACTACTTGAAAGCCTGATCAAAAGAAGGACCCTGAAAGTTTAGATTAGAAGGCAAAATAGAAATTGAAAGAACCCTCTACTCATCCCCTGAAAAAGATGAAAAAGAAAATGAAAATTCCCTAGAATAATATAGCCAAATTCCAGGATTCCCAGTTCTAAGAGAAAATACTTCAAGTAGGAAGAAAGAAATAATTCAATTATTGTGAAGTCACACTCTAGTTCACCCAAGATTTATCAAATGGACACTAATAACTTTATGAGACATAAACAATAACATGACATCAAAAGACTAAAAAATAAAATAAAATATCTCATGGGAAAAACATGGGAAAATAGATCCAGGAAAGAAAAATTAAAAATCATTGGATACCATAAGAGTCATTATTTAAAAAAAAAAAAGAACCTATACATTATTTTTCAAAAATTATCACAGAAAACTACCCTGATATTTTAGAACCAGAGGGTAAAAATAGAAACTGAAAGAATACACTGATCACCTCCTGAAAGAGAGTCCAAATGAAAATTCACAGGAATATTATACCTAAATTCCAGATGTCCCAGACCAGGGAGAAAATATTACAACTAGCCAAAAAGAAATAATTCAAATATCATTGAGGCACATTCAGGATAACATGAGATTTTGCAGCTTCTACATTAAAGGATCAGAGGTTTTGTGATATGATAATCAGTAGAGTATACACTTTGACTCAACTAAATTACTGCAAGGTCTGCATTCCAAAGAGATTAAAGAAAATAGAAATTCCTTATATATACAAAAATATTTGTATCAACTCTTTTTGCGATGGCAAAGAATTGGAAATTGAAAGAATGCTTATCATTTGTGGAAAGACTGAACAAATTATTCCATATGATTGTGCTATGCCATTATTGTGCAATAAGAAGTGATTTAATTTTCTCATTCTTTCATGCTTTTAAAAATATGACTAATATTGAAATGTTCTTTTTTTTTTATTTTGAATTAGAAATCTCTCTATCTATTGCATTTTTTTCCACCCACTGAGAAGGCAACCAATATGATGTCAATTATACATGTTAAACCACGAAAAACATATTTCTATAATATCCATCTCACAAAAAAAATTTTTAAGTAAAAAATAAAATGCTAATTTATATTGAGTTAATCAATTATCTTTCTGAAAGTAGATGGCATTTTTCATTATGGGTCCTCCAGAATAATTTTGGATCATATTATTGATATTAATGATCAGAATAGATAAGTCTTTCACAGTTGATCACCATTACAATATTGATGCTACTGTATACAATGATATCCTGGTTCAGCTCATTTCATTTTTCATCCGTTTGTATAAGTCTTGTCAGATTTTTCAGAAACCCTCCCATTCTAGCATTCCTAATAGTTCACTAGTATTATACAATAATTATATGGCACAGCTTATTTAGCCATTCCTCAATTGACTGGCATCCTCTCAATTTCCAATTCTTTGACATCATTAAAAGAGATGCTATAGGGGGCAGAGCCAAGATAGCAGAGAAGACACACATGTCATTCTAAGCTCCCCTTCTACCCTAACTACTAATTACCAAATTCAGACTCAAAAATAGTGCTTGACTGGTAAAATCCATGAATATTAGGAGTACAACAAATTAGTAGGCAGAGATAATTTGGAAGATCACCAGAAAAGATTTGTCCTGATTGGCGGGAGCATATCAACACAGGCAGGGAGGCAGAACGCAGAGCCTAGCACACTGAGTGGACCAAGGCGGGGGAGATCTCTGCAGTTGGAGAATTTGCAGGGAGGACTCTATCATAGGTTGGCTGCTCTGCTTGAGTTGCAAAGCAGTAGATCAGCAGAGAAGTTACACAAAGGGCAAAGGTAGAGTGTACTCCAAAAAATGCCAGAATTTAACAGGACCTGGCTACACCCACCCAGCACCTGAAGTGACTCAGCACAGACCACATTACAGCTGT
Organism: Sarcophilus harrisii; assembly: GCF_902635505.1. Lineage (NCBI taxonomy): Eukaryota > Metazoa > Chordata > Mammalia > Dasyuromorphia > Dasyuridae > Sarcophilus > Sarcophilus harrisii. The sequence goes on along the minus strand of NC_045427.1, from coordinate 122,511,334 downwards.
GCAAATGCATTCTACAGCACAGGGCTTTTACCCAGGGTACTGACACTTCTGCACAACAGTGGGACTCTGCCCAGGGCAGCCACAAATCTGCACAGTAGAAGGGCTCTGTCTGGTTCAATAGAACTTCCAGCAGCATGGTCATGCTTCACAGGGCAGAGACACTTCTCTGTGGGGCTCTTTCCAGGGCACTTCCACAGTTCGACTGCTCTTTGCAGCCAATTTGCAGGACAGCTACTGTCCATACATCTAACCCTGTTCTGCAGAGAAACCTAGTAACCTCCTTGTCCTGAAGGCAGACCCTAAAGGCTTTTTAAAAAATTGAGTACCCATTGATAGCTTCTATACAGAAAGAGAGCAGGTTTTCAACCCAAGGAGACTAATAGCAGACAGTCTCCAGACAAAACCCCAAAGGGGGATATAACCTGATCCCCATCACACAAGGCTCTCCTAGAAGAAATTAGAAAAGATCTTAAAAGAGAGCTAGAAGAAAAATGGGGAAAGAGAAGCTCTGCAAAAGAGTAAAGAAAAGGCATATAACTCACTAAAAGAAACATTTGATAAAGTGGAAAAAGAAAACAACTTCCTGAAACATGAATTTGAAAAGGTAAAGAACTCCCAGGGAAACAGAATTTGTGAATTGGAAAAGATAAAATATTCCAAGGAAAGTAGAATTTGTGAATTGGAAAAAGAAAATAGCTCAGTAAAAAATAGTGAAATGGAAAAAAATTCCATAGAGCAAAAATTCATTTAAAAACTCAATTGGACATATACAAAAAGAAGTAAAAAAAAAAAAAATCTAATGAAGAAAATTGTTAGAATTCTTACAAAGTGCTAAGTCACTGGAATTAATAGAGACAATAATTATCTGATTTAGCATGATACTTAACAGTTCTCTAGTTCACTAATATATTTAGTACTTATTAGAGTTCCACAAGATTCACACCTTTAAGAAAGCATATATAAAGAGGAGCCCACTAAAGGACAAGCCCACTGAGAGACAAGGCCACTGTCAGAGGCAGAGTCAGATTCATTCCATTTTCCACCCTGGTGCTGGCTGGAGGCTGAAGCAGGAGAGGCAAAGAACTAGCAGCAAGAGCTCTTGGAACCAAAGAGAGAGATAGGCCTCTAAGAAATCTAACCAGGCCCAAAGAAAGAGACAATAAAGGATTTGGACTTTAACTCCTGGCTGCATTTGGGGTGATTACTTTGAACTGAAACTAAGGCTGCTCCAGAAGTGACCAGGAAACCTGCTCCCAGAGAAAATTAAATTTTAGAGAAGAACATTACAGAAAATAACTCAGAATTGAACAAATAGAAATGAAGGATTCGTTGAAACATTAAGAATCAGTCAAGCAAAACCAAAAAATGAAAAAAATATTAAATATTACTTGGAGAAACAACAGACCTGGAAAATAGATCTAGGAGAGATAATCTGAGAATTATTGGACTTCCTGAAAGTTATGATGAAAAAAAAAAAGAGCCTAGACACTATTTTACAGGAAATCATCAAAGAGAACTGCCCAGCTGTAATAGGATCAGAAGGTAAAATAGGCATTGAAAGAATTCATCAAACACCTTCTGAAAGAGACCCCAAAATAAAAACTCCAAGGACTATTGTGGCTAAACTTCAGAACTATAAGACCAGGGGAAAATATTATAAGCAGCCAGAAAAAAAAAATTCAAATATCGAGGAGCCACAATAAGGATCACTCAAGATCTAGCTACTTCCATATTAAAGGATGGAAAGGCCTGGAATCTGATATTCCAAAAGGCAAAAGAATTTGGAATGCAGCCAACAATAAACTATCCAGCTAAGCTGAGCATTTTCTTCCAAAAAAAAAAAAAAAAAAAAGATGGACATTTAATGAAACAGGTGAATTCCATTTGTATCTAATAAAAAAACAAAACAAAACAAAAAACAGAGCTGAACAAAAATTTTGACCTCCAACTATAGGACTCATGAGAAGCAAAAAAAGGTTAAAAGAACTTTGAGAACTGGATTTCTGTCATGGACATACATAAAGAGTGCTTGTATAATTTAATTTTACTGATATAATATGAAAAAGAGGAGTAAAAGTGGAAAGAGGATAGTATAAGAAAAAGGGAAAAGGGGAGATAAAAAGAGGGAAACTACATGCCATGAAGAGGTAAAGGAAACCTATCATATCTGAGGGAATTTAGGGAGGGGGAGGAACATTATGTGAATCTTACTCTCATCAAATTTGGCTCAAAGAAAAAAATAATTGACATATTTGGTTTACAGAGAAACTTCTCTCACCTCATTAAAAAGTGGGAGAGGAAAAGGGAAGAGGAAAAGAGTAAAAAGGGAAAGGTATAAAAAAGGGGAAGGGACTCAAAAGGGGTAGGGGGGATGCCAAAGAGGGAGAGCTGTGTGAGGTAAGTGGTGCCCATAAATTTAATACTGGGGAAGGGAGTAAGGGGGGGAAAGAAAAAGAAAAGCATAATCTGGGGATAATAAAATGGCAGGAAATACAAAATTAGTAATTTTAACTGTAAATGTGAATGGGATGAACTCTCCCATAAAGCAGAGGTAAATAGCAGACTGGATCAAAAGCCAGAACCCTACAATATGTTGTTTACAGGAAACACATTTAAAACAGGGAGATATATACAGAGTAAAGATAAAAGGTTGGAGCAGAATCTATTATGCTTCAGGTGAAGTCAAAAAACAAGGGTACTAATTATTATCTCAGATCAAGCAAAAGCAAACATTTATCTAATTAAAACAGATAAGGAAGGAAACTATGTCTTGCTAAAGGGTAACATACACAATGAAGCAATATTAATATTAAACATATATGTACCAAGTACTATAGCATCTAACTTCTTAAAGAAGTTGAGAGTTGCAAGAAGAAATAGATAGCAAAACTATAATAGTTGGAGATTTCAACCTTGCACTCTCAGAATTAGATAAATCAAACCACAAAACAAATAATATAGAAGTTAAAGAAGTAAATGGAATATTAGAAAAGTTAAGTATGATAGATCTTTGGAAAAAACTGAAAGGAGACAGAAAAGAATACACTTTCTTCTCAGCAGTTCATGGAACCTATACAAAAATTGACCACATTTTAGGACATAATGATCTCAAAATTAAATGCAGAAAGGCAGAAATAATGTATTCTTTTTAGATCACAATGCAATAAAAACTATATTCCACAAAAAGCTGGGGGCAAATAGACCAAAAGGTAATTGAAAACTAAATAATCTCATCTTAAAGAATGAATGGGTGAAATAGTAAATCATAGACACAATTAATAATTTCATCCAAAAGAATGACAACAATGAGGAAACATACCAGAATTTGTGGGATGTAGCCAAAGCAGTAATAAAGGGAAATTTTATATCTTTAGAGGCTTACTTGAATAAAATAGAGAAAAAAGATCAATGAATTGGGCTTGCAACTTAAAAAGCTAGAAAAAGAGCAAATTAAAAACCACCAATCAAATACTAAACTTGAAATTCTAAAATTAAAAGGACAAATTGATAAAACTGAAAGTAAAAAAAAAACTATTGAATTAATAAAACTAAGCATTAGTTTTATGAAAAAACAATAAAATAGATAAACCTTTGGTAAATCTGACTAGAAAAAGGTAAGAGGAAAATCAAATTGTTAGTCTTAAAAATGAAAAGGGAAAACTTTCCACCAATGAAGAGGAAATTAGAGAAATAATTTGGAGTTACTTTGCCCAACTTTATGCCATTAAATTTGATAACCTAAGTGAAATGGATGTCTACCTTCAAAACTAAAGGCTTCCCAGATTAACAGAAGAGGAAGTAAATTACTGAAATAGCCCCATTTTATTTTTTTCATAATTATAACTTTTTATTGACAGAACCCATGCCTGGATTATTTTTTACAACATTAGCCTTTGCAATCACTTCTGTTCCGACTTTTCCCCTCCCTCTCTCCACCCCTTTCCCCAGATGGCAAGCAGTCCTATACATGTTAAATATGTCACAGTATAACCTAAATACAATATATGTGTGCAGAAATAAACAGTTATTTTGTTGCACAGGAAGAATTGGATTCAGAAGGTAAAAATAACCCGGGAAGAAAAACAGAAATATATATATATATATATATATATATATATATATATATATATATGTGTGTATATATGTATATATATATATATATATATATATATTTATGCTAAAAATCTTAAATAAAATATTAGCAAAAAGATTAAAGAAAATCATTCATAATACACCATGACTAAGTAGGATTTATACCAGAAAAGCAGGGCTGGTTCAATATTAGGAAAAACTATTAGCATAATTGACTATATCTATAACCAAATTAACAAAAACCATATGATCATCCCAATAGATGCAGAAAAAGCATTTGATAAAATCTAACAGCCATTCCTATTAAAAACACTTGAGAGTATAGGAATAAATGGACGTTTTCTTAAAATAATCAGTAGCAACTATTTAAAACTATCAGTAAGTATTATATGTAATGGGGATAAACTGGAACCATTCCCAATAAGATCAAGAGTGTAACAAGGTTGCCCACTATCACCATTACTATTCAATATTGTATTAGAAATGCTAGCTTCGTCAATAAGAGTTGAGAAAGAGATTTAAGGAATTAGATAGAGTAGGTAATGAGGAAACCAAATTATCACTCTTTGTAGATAAAATGATGGTATACTTAGAGAACCCCAGAAATTCTATTAAAAAGCTATTAGAAATAATCCACAACTTTAGCAAAGTTGCAGCATACAAAACAAACCCACATAAATCATCAGCATTCTTATATATCACTAACAAAATCCAACAGTTAGAATTATAAAGAGAAATTCCATTTAAAGTAACTGTCGATAGTATGAAATATTTTGAAATATATCTTCCAGGGGAAAGTCAGAAACTATATGAGCAAAACCAAATAACACTCTCCACACAAATAAAGTCACATCTAACCAATTGGAAAAATATTAAGTGCGCTTGGATAGATCAAGCAAATATAATAAAGAAATAGAGGACCTAATCTATTTATTTAGTGCTATACCAAACAGACTCCCAAAAAACTATTTCAATGACCTAGAAAAAATAGCAACAAAATTCATCTGGAAAAACAAAAGGTCAAGACTTTCAAGGGAACTAATGAAAAAAAAATCAAATGAAGGTGGCCTAGCTGTACCAGATCTAAAACTATATTATAAAGCAGCAGTCATCAAAACTATTTGGTATTGGGTAACAAATAGACTAGTTCATCAGTGGAATAGGTTAGGGTCAAAGGAAAAAATAGTCAATAAATGTAATAATCTAGTGTTTGACAAACCCAAAGACCACAGCTTTTGGGATAAGAATTCACTATTTGACAAAAACTTCGGGGAAAATTGGAAATTTTTATGGCAGAGACTAAGCATTGACTCATACTTAACACCATATACCAAGATAAAGTCAAAATGGGTTTATGATCTAGGCATAAAGAGTGAGATTACAAATAAATTCGAAGAACATAGAATAGTTTACCTCTCAGACCTGTGGAAAAGGAAGGAATTTATGACCAAAGAAGAACTAGAGATCATTATTGATCACAAAATAGAAAATTTTGATTATATCTAATTAAAAAAACTTTTGTACAAGCAAAACTAATGCAGACAAGATTAGAAGGGGAAAAAAACTATGAAAACATTTTTATAGTTAAAGGTTCTGATAAAGGCCTCATTTCCAAAATATATAGAGAATTGACTCTAATTTATAAGAAATTAAGACATTCTCCAATTGATAAATCATCAAAGGATATGAACAGACAATGTTCAGATGAAAAAATTGAAACTATCTCTAGTCATATGAAAAGGTGCTCCAAGTCATTACTAATCAGAGAAATGCAAATTATGACAACTCTGACATACCACTACACACCTGTCAGGAAAAGATAATGCTGAATGTTGGAGAGGATGTGGGAAAACTGAGGCACTGGTACATTGTTGATGGAAATGTGAATGAATCCAACTATTCTGGAAAGCAATTTGGTACTATGATCAAAAAGTTATCAAACTGTGCATACCCTTCGATCCAGCAGTGTTACTACTGGGCTTATATGCCAAAGAGATCTTAAAGGAGGGAAAAGGACTCACATGTACAAAAATGTTTGTAGTAACCCTCTTCGTATTGGCTAGAAGCTGGAAACTGAATTAATGCCCATCAATTGGAGAATGGCTGAATAAATTATGATATATGAATGTTATGGAATACTATTGTTCTGTAAGAAATGACCATCAGGAAAATTTCAGAAAGGCCTGGAGAGACTTACATGAACTGATGCTGAGTGAAATGAACAGGATCAAGAGATCATTACATACTTCAACAACAATATTATATGATGATCAATTCTGATGGATGTGACCCTCTTCAATAATGAGATGAAACGAATCAGTTCCAATTGGACAGTAATGAAGAGAACCAGCTACACCCAGCGAAAGAACTCTGGGAAATGAGTGTGAATCACTACATAGCATTTCCAATCCCTCTGTTTTTGTCTGCTTGCATTTTTTCCTTCCTTCTCAGGTCAATTTTACATTATTTCAAAGTCTGATTCTTTTTGTGTAGCAAAATAACTGTATAAATATGTATATCTATATTGTATTTAACATATACTTTAACATATTTAACTTGTATTGATCTACCTACCATCTAGGGGACAGGGGAGGGGGAAGGAGGGGAAAAGTTGGAACAGGTTGTGCAAGGGTCAGTGCTGAAAAATTACCCATGCATATATCTTGTAAATAAAAAGCTATAATAAAAAAATGTGTTTTTTTTAAATAAATTTGACAGTCCTTTGATCGTGGCTTTTAGATAGTTCAATCATTCTTAAATTATCTCTTGTTGATCTATTTTCCAATCAATTATTTCCCCAATGAAATATTTTACATTTTCTCCTATTTTTTTTTCATTCTTTGACTTTGTTGCAGTGTTTCTTGATGTCTAATGGATTAATTAATCTCCATTTACTTAATTCTAATTATTAAGGGATTGTTTTCTTCAATGAGCTTTTGTATATCTTTTTTCCAATTAGTCAATTCTGATATTAATTTTTTGGTAAAGTTTTATGCCTCTTTTATCTTTACATCAATTATTTTAAGGTATTATTTTTGCAAGTTTTTTTTTTTTGCTTTTTTTGCCAAGCTATTAATTCTTTTCATAATTTTCTTGTATCACTTATTTATTTTCCCAGTTTTCCCTCTACCATTCTAATCTCATACATTAGCTCTTCTAGGAATTCTTGCTTGACTTGTATACAATCTGTATTTTTTTTCTTTAAAGCAATGCTTATAATTGTTTTCACTTTTTATCTTCTGAGTCTGTCTTGTTCTTCCTTGCCAAACTAGTACTTTTTTTCATATTTGAACTTTTTTTCAAGCCAATTTCTTGACTTTTAACTTTCTTTAAAAGTTGGTCTTTGCAAAAATGGGAGGGGAGAGACAATGGGTATATTCCTAGTACTGTTTTCAGAATTAGTTCTGAGGGAGAGGAAAGGTCTGCAAATTTTCAGTGCTTCCAAAGTGGTGGGATCCAGGGAGAGACGTTGTCATTGTTTTCTTTGTGTTCTGGTCTTTTACCAGGAAGGGCCCAATTCCTCTGATGCCACAAGCATTAGGGCTCCTCTTTATCTTCGAACTATGAACAGTGCTCTTGCTTCCTTGTGGACAACCACAAATTTTTCTCTTCACTTTAGGACAGTGAATTAAACTGTTTATAGGCAGTAGAATTGCCAAACACCAGTAAGTCCTGCACCCAGTGCCAGCAGAGTCCCCTGTTATCTCTTCTGATCTGTTCTAATCTTATCATCTCTGGAATGAGAGCTTTCAAAGTTGTTGAATTCCAAGGTGGCTGCCTCCAAGACCCACTGCTTATAACTGAATTACATGCAGTCTAAGCTGGCCTGCACCCCATTCTCACAGACTTCTCCTACTGACTTTCTAAGTTGTGTGTTGGGAAAATGTCAAACTCCTCTCTTCTGTTGGCTCTGCCACTCCAGGATTCAAACGAAGACACTATTTTAAAGTTGTTTTGAGAGGAATGTTGTGAGAGTTCACCTGGGTTTCTGCCTCTACTCTATTCTCTTGATTCCACCTTGGTATAAAAATAGTTTTTTTTTGATGATTTTAATTTTGTATTTTAATATGATTTATTACTTTTGTAATTCTACGTATTCTGTTCCATTCTAAGAAGTGGTCCCTAGGCTTTGCCAGACATCTTCATAGAACCATAAGTTATAAGGTCTAAAAAGACTTAAGAGATCATCTGTTAATTTCCACTCACATTATCATTAAAGTAACTGTTACTCTGAACAGTAAAATTTCTTGCCAAAACCACATTGTGAGAAGCAGAATTTGAATGTTCTCTTTGCAAATTTATTGTTTGTTCTATAATAGTGAGCTGTCTCTTTATTTGGTGACTCCCAACAAACTGCTAGGCAATTATGTCACTGAAAAAAGAAATTCATCAAGCTAAGTTATTTGACTAAAACAACCAGTTACTTCAGTTGACCATCCAATAGGCCACACCTCTGAAGCAATAAATGAACTGGGTATTTTCCTTTGAAAGCTGATTATTTTTTTCATATTTTTACTTGAATTTCAATGTCACAATTGAGTGGAAGCAGGGAAATAATGATTCATATGCCTTTACGATTGTGTGTGTATGTGTGTGTATGTGTTTGTGTGTATGTATATGTGTACCTCCATGTAAAAGGAATAAGAAAATGAGTGACCTCTTTAAATTTCCAGGGAGATATCAGCAATTGGAAAAATGACTACTGGGCAGTTTCTGCACTCATTTCTGTTGATTGTCACAACACATTGCTGATATGGCTGTAGTTCCAAGGGTTTTTACATTCCATTAGTCACCATATGTACCTTGCACAGTTTATCCTTGAATGTATTAATCTGAATATATACTCTATTGGTCTGAATATCAGTCATCTCTAAATACATGGTGCCTTTCTGATATAGATAGGATCTCTCTGGGGAAAACAAACAAACAAAATTTCATTTGAAATCCTATTCCATTACCTCACTGATGGCTTAGAGGTCAGCCTGGTTACTTGAAATCTATGCCAATGGATTCTAAACCTTGGCACATCCTACCAAGGTAGAAAAGTATAGATCTATTGATGGATTATAAATTTGTTGTCTAATGACCATCTTCATTAAGTTTTTCAAGACTTGCCACCAGATGGTCAAGTAGTAGAAGCCAATGCTTCTGTGTGCGTGTGTGTGTATGTGTGTGTGCATGTGTTGTGTGTATATGTGTGTTCAGAGTAGGCTGAACAACTCATAAACATCATTTGAAGTACTAAAGGACTGTGTTCTGTATTGGCGAACAAAGAGGCTGACATACACGCACACATACACAGAGTTATGGATCTATAGAAATATAAGTATATGGTGAAAAATAAAACTGCACTCTAGTTTTATATAAAACATTTCTTTAGAGGACACAATCTATATTACTGGGACAGTTAGGTGGTGATGTGAGTAGAGTTATGAGCCTAGAGTTAGGAATTACTCACCTTTCTGAGTTTAAAAACCAGTCTTAGATATAACTAGCTTATGACCCTGGACAAGACACTTATCCCTATTTGCCTCAGTTTCCATAATTATAAAATAAGATGAAGAAACAAATAGCAAACCAGTACAGTATCTTTGCCAGGAAAACTCTAAATGGATTTACAAAGAGTCAGACATGACTTAAGCCACTGAACAACAACCATCTTTATTAGGGTCAGAATAGGGGACTGTTTTAAAGCTGGAATAGACCATAGAGGTTACCCAGTTCAATCTCCTTCTTTCACAGAAGACTAAACTATAAACATCCAGTTAGCTAGTGGTAAAGTTGAGCCTCACATCTGGCTCTTGTGTTCCTAAATACAATGTTCTTACACATCATCCTCAATCCTTGGTGTCTGCATCTATAGGCACTGAGATTGTCATTGAATCACAGAATCACAGAACTCAGGTAATTGATAATTAGTAGCTGGGAATTGCCACAAGCAGTTGGGTTAGGAGTGAGAGGCAACAACACACTCTCCTCAATAAGCCTAAAGCAACTGCTGGGCCATACTGGTTACATTAGGATTTCTAAACATGAACTGCCTTTTCAATTTCCATTTTCCACAAATGGGAAACAATATGGTAATGACAGCCTGACTGATATTCCTCTGAGCTCTCCAGATAGCATTCACTTCTGCTGGGAGGATGGTGAGTGGATCTGGCGAGCACTGGGTGTCAGGTTTAATCCAACTGTGGAAAAATTTTCGTTTATTATGAGGCCTGAAGCGAAGCCAGTGAGAGCAGTGATTAAATTAAAAACATTTTTAAGCAGAGAGCATCAGCCCTCATCTGACTGAAGAATGCATTATGGATTCATCCATGAATCCCTTGGCCAGATTTGGAATGAAGAAAGCATAGGGGGAGATTTAAAGCTTAATCCAGTTCTACCTTTACCTTAGCATTTGCTAGAGACACGACTGAGCCTTTAAATTTGCTTCTCTCCTGCCATTCCTTACCTTTTCCTGTCCTCAGGGAAGTTAGCCTGAGATCTGGGGTCTGACCTGAGGGACAGCAGGGCATATTTACAGATGGTAGCTCAGTTGTACAAACTCCAGTTCCAGGATTTTGCCCTTCAGGTTCAAGATGGTTTAAACACTTGTACTTTTGTCTAGGTTCTCATGGCCCTGAGAAATTTAATGAGGCTGGACTCCAGCACTGCTTCTCCAGGGGACTGGAATTTCTCCCAATATTCAGATGTGATGTTTAAACATTCAGTTAATTACCTTGCTGACTCACTAAGAATTTCATTCTATTTCTCCTTTGCACTTTGGGGAATGGAGCAATGGGAATTTTAGACTTTGAAGAAGGTCTCAAGAGGAGAGCTAAACTCTGTTTCATACTCTATGCCATGATCACCATTCTGCTTTCTAACAATCCTACACTTTCTAAGAGGGGAAACTGCAGAAATCTAACGTTAATACATACACACACACACACACACACACACACACACACATATATGAAAGGGGATTGCCAGAATGGGGAAAGGGCCTAAAAAGTTGGGTTTTTGGTTAGTCTGTTTTCAGTATTTTGTTTTCCCTGACTATTTATAGTTACATCTAAAAAACAATTTTTAACATTCAGTTCCAGACTAAGTTCCAGATGTTTTCCCTACTTCTTTCTCCATCCCACCATTGATGAAGCATGCAATTAAATATAGGTTATACATGTGTATTCATGCAAAACATTCCATAATAATCATGATGTGAAATAAAACATAAAAAAATTAAAAATAAAAAAGTATACTTCAATCTACATTAAGACACTATTGTTTCCTTCTCTGTGTATTTTTCATTATAAGTCTTTCAGAGTTCTCTTGGAGAATTGTGAGAATATGACATCCACAGCTATCATATTAAAATATTTCTGTTTCTTTGTTGTTTGACCATTTCACAACTGAACATCCCTTTAATTTTTAGTTCTTTGCCTCTAGAAAGGAGTTGCTAAAAGTATTTTTATATAGCGAGATCCCTTTCCTTTTTATATAGAGAGATCCTCTTCTGGGATCCAGTTCTACTAGTAGTATTGCTAGGTTAAATGGTGTGCATGGTTTTATATTCTTTGGGGCATATTTCCAAATGGCTCTATACAGTGATTGAATCAGTTCACAACTCCACCAACAATGCATTAGTGTTAATTTTCCCCACATTCCTTCAAATATTTGTTATTTTTCGTTTCTGTCCTATTAGTCATTCTAATAGGTATGAAGTAGTATCTCACAACTGTTTTAATTTGCATTCTTCTAATCAATAGTGAGTGAGATAATTTTTTTTCATATAACTACAGATAATTGTGATATATAGATTTCATGTGAAAACTTATCTTTTGATCATTGATTAACTGGAGAATGCCTTTTTTGTATAAATTTGATTCAATTCTCAGGCCTTTATCAGAGAATATTGCTTCATTTCCCTCCACAATTACTCTTGCTAACTGTATTTTTCCCCATTTATTATATTTTCTCTTTCCTTTCATCCTGTCTCTCATCAAAAGTGTTTTGCTTCTGACTATCCCCTCCCACAATAGACCCTTCCTTCTATCACCCAAGTCCCTCTTATCTCCTTCTCCTCTTACTATCTTGTAAGGTGAGATAGATTTCTATACCCTATTGGGTGTGCATGTTATTCCCTCTTTGAGCCAATTCAGATGATAGTAATATTCACTTACTTCCCCTTAGATTCTCCCCAAGGGTCCTCTTTACTATAAAAGTTTTTTTTTTCTTGCACCTTTCATGTGACTGTGACAATTTATCCCATTCTCTCTCTCCTTTCTTCTTTCTCCTAACACACTTCTCATGCATTGCTTAATTTTATTTTTTTAGATATCATCCCTTCACATTTTACTAATACCTATGCCAGCTAGATAGATAGATAGATAGATATTTCTTCTAACCTCATTAATAATGAGAAGTCTTAGCAATTCTCATATAGGAATATAAGCAGTTTAGCTTCCCTTTCCTGTTTACCTTTTCATGCTTCTCTAGAGTCTTGTATTTTTCTATTTTTCTATTCAGTTTTGGTCTTTTCATCAAGAATGCTTGAAAATTCTTTATTGTGTTGAATATCTATTTTTTTTCCTTAAAAGTATTCTACTCTGTTTTGCAGGGCATGTTTTCTTGTTTGTAATCTTCTCATTGACTTCCTTTTGCATCACATTTCTTTTGCTAATTTTTTCTCTATCTCTCCAACTTGATTTTTAAATGATGTTTGAGCTTTTCCATGGCTTGACACCAATTCATATTTTTCTTGGAGGCTTTGGCTATTGGAACTTTGACTTTGGTATTGTCTAATCTGTGTTTTGATTTTCCTTGTCACCCTAGTAACTTTTTATGGTCAAAATCTTTTTTTCTTTTGTTTGCTAATTTTCTCAACCTATTACTTGACTTTTTACTATTTCATTAAGGTAAGACTCTGCATCTAGGATAGTGGGCGAACTCTCCCAATCTTCAGGGATTTTGTGCAGCTGTTTTCAAAGATATTTCTAGAGACCTGTAAATTTTCATTGCCTCCAAGATGGTATAATCTAAGGACAGGTGTTTACTATTTCCCTAGTGTGTGTTCTGGTCTGTAACTGACCACAAGCAATTTTTTCTGCCCTGAAACTAGGAGGAGGTCCCTGTGCTAATAGTTGCAAGCTCTGGTATGCTAATGCTCCTCCTTACCCTGGTACCGCCACTCAGGACTGCCAACCAGTTTGAGTTCCAAATATGGGCAAAAAAAAAAAAAAACCAAAGGGCTCCTTCAATGCTAGCAAAGAGATCCCTGTGATCTGTATGTGACCACTTATTCCACCCCCTTATCACCTGTGGGCTGAGAGCTCCAGAGGCATCCATTGTTGCTGTAGACCACCCATTCCAGACCGAGAACAAGCAGTCTTTGTTTGCTGTGATGGAGGGCTCTGTTGGTGTAGCACTGTGCTTCACTCTCACCCAGGTGCAACAGACCTTTTTTCCGAATTTCAACGTTTTTCTAGGGGAAATTGTTTCATTCCACCTTTTTGTGAGTTGTTGCACTCTAAAATTGTTTAGAGTCATTATTAAAAAGGTATTTGAGGGATACCTCAGGCAAGTTCCTGCCTTTACTTTACAATCTTGGTTCAGCCATCCTAAAGAATTGTTGAAGGATATTTAACCTCAATAAGAAAAGACTTAAAAGAGGCAGAGAGGAAAAACACAGAGGTTTATGTCTCCCTATGGCCACTTACTTGGCTGTGTGACTCTGGGCTAGTCCCTCAATACCTTTTGTACCCCTGGCAACTTTCTAAAATTAAAAGCTACAGTAATGGTCTCAATATGCATTATAAGTTATTAATTTTCTTTCCTCAAATAATCTAATTTTTGTATATGTGAACTCATTTTGTCACCTGTGGGAGAATATAATCTACTGAAGCAGAAATGGTTTTGTTTCTATCTATATTCTCAGCACTATCTTCAGTAGTAAGTTAATTCCGCTATCCATAAAATGCCCTTCATCTATATTCTTTATCTAATTGATTTATTATATGATTATTGAGGAAAATGGAGGTCAAATTCTGTCTCGAATTCTTCCCAGAAAATCTTATGTCTTATACACCAAAAGACTGTTCCAGTCATTCTACAACCTCCATGCATCCATCAACAATCCTCTTCCATTTCTCTCCCAATTAGGCACCATATTTGGTACCACATTCATGCTGTTCATTCCACCTGGTATGTTCCTATTCTTTTTTTCTACCTAGAGGAAGGCTATCTTTCATAAACTAGCTTAAGGTCTATTTCATCTAGCAAGTTCCCCTTCACATACTACATAATCCAAAAATATTTCCCTCCTTACTGTTACTCTTACATGACCAAACCTTGTCTTTTCTCCATGCTTTTACACTGATTATACTTATGCTTGGAATATTATTCTTTCTTACCACTGCCTCTTATAGTATTCACTTTCCTTCAAGATTCATCTCTATTTTCGCTTATTGTAGGAGACCTTTCCAGGTTTTTCCCATCTAGTGATTTCTCCTTCTCAGTCCATCAACTTTAGGTTCCTTTTTGTGTACTTCTCAAAGTAACTTGTATGTGCCTTTACAAACCAACAAGCTAATTATATAAGCCTCAGAGTACTGTATCTGACTATTAGGAAAAATGTTAACCTCTCTGGAAGAACAATGCTAGAGCTAAACCTCAGTGAACAGTATCTCCCTTCTTAGAATATAAACTCATAAAGGCAAGGACTTTTTCATTTTTGTTTTCATATCCCCATACCACTTATAAAGTCTGTCATGTAGAAGATATTTTAATAAAAGTTCATTTACTAATATTTTAAAAATCTAGGTTTTTCATAATTACTATTGAGAATATAACCTGTTCTGCCAAACATATGCATGATCTCAAACAATTCTCATCAACTCCCTTTTCTTCTTCTGTGAAATCAAGCAGTTGTACTAGATGTCCTTTGAAATGTCTCAAAGAACTAGATCTGTGCTCCTTTGATCCTCTGATCCTGGGAGTCAGAGGTTATGGCATTGTTCCAGCATCTGTGAGACTGCATCAAATAGACCAAGTTCTAATTTAGGAGGTAACAAGTTGAAGCCACAAAATAAGGGGAAAGACTTTCTTGCAATAATGTATCAATCTTAGAGATTATCACCAGGCACTGAAAAGTATGCTATAGTTCAGGAGTCCTATCCAAAAGAAAACCAAGATGCAAATTTAAAAGTTAAAAATTCCAGTATATAAACCAGGTTTGTTTGGGGTTTTTTTAAGTCTTATTGATATGTTTTGTTTTTTTTTATGTTATAAACATTTATAGATTGCCCCAACTTCATGAGAGGAGTAATTCCCAGAATTGAAGAAAATTAAAATAATAATAAATTAACAATAACAAAACAAACAATAAGTAAATTAATAATATAATGGCATTATTTGAAATTGCAACATTACACAACTATGGAAACTTTCCTTTATTTTTAAAATAAGCAAAGATCTTTTTTTCTCTTGCTCTTACATCTCTCCTAAATGAAAATAAAAACGAATTTGTTATAACAAATATGCTCAGTCAAGAAAAAACAAATTACTTCTATTGCTATAAACAAAAAAAAAATAGAGATTTCATTTTGTACCTTAAAACTATCACTCTCTGTAATAGATAATATGTTTCAATTTAATTTCAACAAAAATTTATTGTGCACTTACTATGTGCCATGCTCTATGCCAAGTGCTGGGGTTAAAAATAAGAATAAAAAAAAAACAGTCCCTACACTCAGGAGCTTAAAATCTAAAAGTAAAAGACAAACAGAAGCTAAAAAATCATTTGTGATTTTTAGTAGTGGTATCTTGTTTCCTAGAATTGAAACCAAATAGAGCTACAGCTAGAAAGTGGAATAAGAAGCAAAGTGCAGGTTTTGCTGGTTATAGAGAAATGCTTTGAATAGAGCTTGGTCCACCACTCTCCTATTCTCCAGTAAGAGGAGATAGACTGGGGAGGTTGGGAAGATGCTGAGTATGTTCAAGGTGGAGTTTAATATTATGATGAGGAAATAATCTGATGATCAGATTATCCTGGGAGGGATGTGTTGTTTTGGAAGATTTGAAACCAACGAGCTATATGGAAAGGTACATGGATGAAAACTGAATTGAACAGAATAGAGTAATGATATTTTATCATCAATCCTCTGGAATAATGAAAAAATCACTGTATTGATCATAGTCCTTATATTTTTCAGAGTTGTTAGTTCTTTGAATTTTACGTGTTAATTCCCAATCATCTATTTTATCATGTTTGATAGTCTATTCATTATGTGGTCATGAAATTTTGTCATATCCATAGATCTGAGTAAAATGTTGATCTTTCCCTTTCCTTCCTTTCTTCCTTCCTTCCTTCTTTCTTTTCTTTTCTTTTTTAAATGATGTTTCCTTTTGTACCTAAGTTACAAACAGATAGAGAAGAGTCGAGAAAAGAAAAAAAATTAAGAGATTAGAATAAAGGGAAATAAACAATTAACTATCATGATTGTAAATATTAATAGGATAAACTCACCCAATAAAGAGAAGATATTAGCAGAATGTATTAAAAAACAAAATGAAGCAAAAGGTCTTATGCCTCAGCTGAACACACACGCACACAAAAATTGAAATAGCAGTTGTCATTTCAAACAAGGCAATAAAAATATAGGCTTAAGTAAAAGAGATCAAAAGGGAAATTATGTTTTGTCAAAAGGAAGGAGACAATGAATTGATTTAATACTTAATCTATAGGCATAATTTCAAAATACTTAAAGAAAAAATGAATAGAAAGGAGAAATATACAATATATCTGTAATGATATAACAAAAGTTAAGGAACAAATAGAATTTTAGAAAAAATAGAAACATATCCTTTAATTATTGAATAAAGGTAGAAAGGAAGACAGTATTACTCAGATATGTATAGCAACTTTTCAAAAATTGACTACATTCTAACATATAAAACCCTCACAAAGAATTAAGATATTATTCCTATTACTTATTGATAAAATATAATAAAATTATGTTAAATGAAATGCCATTGAAAGAAGTATTAGAAATTAATTAGTGACTAAAAACATTCAAAATTTATGTATCAAAAATAATTTGGATCACAAATTATTGAAACTATAGAAATTGTCATGAAAAATAAAGTCAGTCATTGAAACATTTCAAAATTGCAGAGATACAGCCAAATCAGTCTTTGAAGAAATATTTATATCTTTAAACACTTTTATTAATAAAAGAGAAAAAGAATAGATCAATGAGTTAGAAATACAACTGAAAACAATTGAAAAGCACCAATTAAGCCAAAAAATTAAAATCTTAAAACTAAAAATTTTAACAAAATTGAAAACAAAATTTAAAATTAATAGATAAAATTTAGTTCTAAGTTAAACATTAAAATAGATAAGCCATTAAAAGCCCTTGCTATGTGCCAGACATTGGGCTAAGTACTTTACAATTATCTCATCTGATCGTTACAGAAATCCTGGGAAATGAGGGCAATTATTTTCCCTAACTCAGGCAAACAGGGTTTAATTGACTTGTTCAGTATCACAAAGTACACATTTGAAATCAGATCTTCCTAACTGTATTCATTGCACCATTTAGCTAATTTCCATCTCTACAATTAATGAAATAATTAAATCAACTAAATAAGTCTGGGTATCTTTGTGTATGTCAGATGATCCTTTCTAATGCCTTCCCTCTGTTGATTATTTCATATTTACATTGTATATAGCTTGTTTGTACCTAGTTGTTTGTATATTGTTTCCCCTATTCAACTGTGAGGTCCTTGAGAGAAAAGACTATTTTTGACCTTTCTTTGTATACTTATCATATAATACATTGTCTGGCACATAGTAGACTTTAAAAAAAGTGTATTGATTGATTCTCTGATTGATATGTATATGTGTCTGTATAGCAATTTCTTTATCAGTTTCTTCATTTTAAAATAAAACAGGAAAACTTTAACATCCCCTGATTCAAAAATAATGCCCAATGGACAAATACAGTTTAACTACTGTCTAAAAGCTGTTCAGTATGAAACTTTCTCCCTATTGGTAGAGATGAATATCCTTCCCTGCTTCAGAAGTGCAGAGGAATTGATGATAGGTGAGAGAGCTTCAATTCTTGTCCAATCTTTGAGAATCTTTAATTTTTCAAGTCACTTTGGGTGCTACGAATTCTAGCTTTGAGAATTATGACAGAAGATGGAAAGTCCACTTCAGGCTGCTGAAGGAAAAGACTCTGGGAAGATATAAGAGGATCTGACAGTTTCTTAACATGTTCCTGGTTACAGCTTGCCACTCTGAAGACTATTGGGAGTTTCTTCTTGGGTAAGATCTAGAATTCTCTCACTTAGCTGAGGTGAATTACTTATTCCTAATGAGAGACCACCTTCACTCTATATTATGTAATATAAACACACAGACATGTTTATATGTGTGTACATGTGTTTTATACATACATACATATATATGTTTAAAACATACATGTGTTTTATGTTTATTTATATAGGCATGTTTATATATATATATCTATGTGAGTGTATATATAACATATATTTATATGCATATATTACATATTCTTCTATATATACCTTTAATGATTTTTGTTTGTTACAATTTGTATTAATGGTTTTTCTTTGATAATTCTATTTGATACATGTTCATTGTTAAACTGGTATTTAGTGAGAACAAGCTTTGTATATAAAGCTTAGAGTTCTTCCCCCAATAATGTCCTTCCCCCCCCCAAATAATGACACAGTTCATAAGTCAGACTAAACTCAATTGTATCTCTAATCTGGTATACCCTTTTCTGAGAGGAATAGAGTAATGACCTCCGAGCTCAACTTCTTGCATCTTCTCCTGGAAGGAATTAAAATGTCCCTTGCCGAAATGTCAAGGAAAGAAGAAGCTAGAGATGTCTATTCTGCCTCCCTTTGAGCAACCTATTGACAGGCTCCCACATATATGTGAAGCCACTTTTTTTCTTTCTTTTTTTTTTTCTGATGCAATTGGGGTTAAGTGACTTGCTCAGGATCACACAATTAGGAAGTGTTAATGTCTGAGGACAGTTTTGAACTCAGATCCTCCTGACTTCAGGGCTGATGCTCTATCCACTGAGCACCTAGCTGCCCTGGAGCCATCTTTTACAAAGGTCTCCAGTGAAATACCCATCAAAGTAAAAATCAAATGTTTATCCCCTGATATAAAGATAAGAGTTTCCTTTTAACTGTGATTCAGGATAATATACCCCAAACTGAGTGACAAGAGATGAGGACTCTATTTCTAGCTTTTTCATTTAATGGTGTCATTGATCTTTTAAAAAAAGTAGTCTGGGACAATGGCAAAAGCATCTGCAATTCTAAATTCAAATCTCATTTCTGATAGTTACCACCTTCTGTGAATATAGATAAGTTAAACTACCTCATCTTTATTTCCTTATCTATAAAATGAAAGGATTGAATAAAATGGCATCTCATATCCTTTTCAGATCTAGATCCATAATTCTATGATCTTTGAAAATTCTCCTCTCTTTCAGTTTCTTCTACTGTAAACTGAGAATATTGGACTAGTCAAGTCTACACGGATTACCTACATGCCTAATTTTTATCAAGCACTGTGTGCTAAACACTGGAAATAGAAAAAAAATCCCTTATTCCAAAGGGTCTAATTCACAGTCTAATGGAGAAACAACATGCAAATAAATGTACAAAAAAATGTCTATAAAGAATAATTTGGAGATAATTTCAGAAGGAAGCTGCTAAGATAAAGGAACATTGGCATAAAACGTCTGGCAGAAAGTAAGATTTAAAATGAAACTAAAAGGTTGTCGGGAAAGTCAAGAATCAGTAATGAGATAATGAGGAGAGAGACAGAGACAGGGAAATGCAGAGACAAAGAAACAGAAAGACAGAGAGAGAGAGAGAGAGAGAGAGAGAGAGAGAGAGAGAGAGAGAGAGAGAGAGACTCTTCAGAGACAGAGAGACACAGAGGGAGAAAGAGACAGAAAACAAGAGAAAGAGACAGAGACAGAGAGACAGAGGCAGAAAGAAAGAGGCAGAGAGAAAAAGACAGCAAAAACAGTGACAGATGGAAAGAGACAGAGAGAGATACACACAAAGATAGAGAGAAATGGAAACAGAGACAGAGGGGGAAAAAACAGAGAGGCAGATAAAGAGCCAGACACACATACAGAGACAGAGACAATGAGAAACAGAGACATTGACAGAAAAAACACAGAGACAGAGAGATTGAGACAGAAACACACAAAGAGAGAGATAGAGAGACAAAAATAGGAACAGAAAAACAGAGAGAGAGAGAGAGAGAGAGAGAGAGAGAGACAGAGACAGAGAAAAACAGAAAAACAGAAAAACAGAGTCCCAGACAAGGGAGTCAAACAGTGAAAAATATATCAATATGAGAAGTGTTGTGTCAAGTAAGACAATGCCATTAGTTTACAAAGTATATAGAGGGGAGGATGATACAAAAAAAAAGATTGAAAAATTAAGAAGTGGTCAACTACTGAAAGGTTTTTAAAAGTCCAAAAATGTTATATTTTAATCCTGGAAATAGTAAGAAGCCTTTTGGATTTTACTGGATTAGAGGGGAGCTCTTTGGTCAATCCATATTTTAGTAATATAATACTGATAACTCAGTGGAGTAGGAACTGGATAAGGAGATGTTTAATGTAAGGAAACCAAAAAGCATCTTTTGACAAGAATTCAAATATTTGGTGATGAGAGTCTGGCCTTAGGTGATGGTAGTAACAGAGAAAAGGCATATATGTGAGAGATGTTATGAAGGAAAAAATAAATAATAGAATTTAGCAAGTTATTTTATATGGAGTTGAGGAATGAGAAAGTACTGAGATAGCTTCTGAAGGTTTCTTTTCAGTTTGAAATCCTATCATTTCATTCTTTTTTAAATTAGAATAATAATATTTCTCACTCACCTGACAGGATGTTATAAGAATAAATAAATGAAATTGTTTTACTCTGAAAATAGAGATCTTGTTAGCTCTGCAGTCTGTATGAAAGGATGGGGAATTTATTTTTAACAGAAGATTATAGAAATGAAGATAGTAAAATTATAGTCTTTATTTTAGATAATTATATTTTTCCAAATATAGGCTGCATATTTCTGTATCCTTCTAAATGTGATCTATGTAAAACCTGAGTATGGCTTAAGATGATGATTTCTAAAAAAATATCAATAATTTGTTCTTTTTTCTTTGAAGAGAAATTATATTTAGGGATGCATCCTCTCTATCAGGATATATAATTTGACCATTATAGAATCTTTAAATAAAGTTGAAGTAGATAGCCTATGTAAAGCAATGTACCCTACATGAAATTACTAAATACATCCAAGCAATGGTAATGATGTTAATATTGATGATAATAATATCACATTGAATTGATTTTTTATTCAACAAGTATAGAGAAAATCATAGCTTAAGGACAAAGAATTCCTTTCTCAAAGGTTCTTATTTTCAGTAACCATGTCTCCAGTTCCCAAGTGATCTCAAGTTATATATCAAATGCAGATTGGGCAGTTGATAGTCATGCTTCATAACCCAGAAAATTATTTTTCCATTTGTAATGATCTATAAGGGTTTAAGCTTGTTCTTATGAAAACATGTTCAATTTCAGGGAAAGTCTATAACCTGTAAAAGTGCATATGTATGTGTGGGGGTGAAATTTGTATGCTTTTTCTTCCTTAACAGGATGGAATTATGTTCCTTTAATATGGAAAATAATATTACAGATTATGTTTTTTGTTTTGTTTTTTAAATAATCATGCTTGATTGTATTCTATCTAAATAAGTATAATATGGCAAGATGCCATAAAGCTCCTTAGGGAGATTTTTATTCACGAACATCCAAGTAAGCTGTCAGAAGTAAAGCTTTTATGAGACTTATAACAGACATGAAGAGAAGTTGAGGGTGTTTAAGCTTGAGGTCACAGAAAATCATAGGAAAGCCACAGAAAGCCCTCAAGTACATCATGAAGCAAGGCTTTTGAAGAAGAAAGTAAAAGGCAAATGATATCTTTCTATATAGAAGATAATTCTACTTTCCTCTATCATTCCCAAATAATGTGGAGAGTATTATTTTTCTTTTCTTTTTATTATAGCTTTTTATTTACAAGATATATGCATGGGTAATTTTTCAGCATTCACAATTACCAAACTTTTTTGTTCCAATTTTTCCCCTACTTCCCCCCTCTCTCTCCCCCAGATGGCAAGTTGACCAATACATGTAAAATATGTTAAAGTATAAGTTAAATACAATATATGTATACATGTCCATACAGTTATTTTGCTGTACAAAAAGAATTAGACTTTGAAATAGTGTACCATTAACCTGTGAAGGAAATCAAAAATGCAGGCAGACAAAAATAGAGGGATTAGGAATTTTATGTAGTGGTTCACACTCATTTCCCAGAGTTTTTTCACTGGATGTAGCTGGTTCAATTCATTACTGCTCTAGTGGAACTGATTTGGTTCATCTCATTGTTGAAGAGGCCATGTCCATCAGAATTGATCATCATCATATAGTATTGTTGCTGAAGTATATATAATGATCTTCTGGTCCTGCTGATTTCACTCAGCATCAGTTCATGTAGGTCTCTCCAGGCCTCCATAAATCATCCTGTCGGTCATTTCTTACAGAACAATAATATTCCATAATATTCATATACCACAATTTATTTAGCCATTTTCCAATTGATGGGCATCCACTCAGTTTCCAGTTTCTGGCCACTACACAGAGAGATGCCACAAACATTCTTGTACATATAGGTCCCTTTCCTTTCTTTAAGATCTCTTTGGGGAGAACATTATTTTTCAATAAACATTTTGCTATGGTCATTAAAAGATGGAACAAAAGCAGTCATACCTACCATTCAAGGACTAGTTAAAGGAAATGGGTATGTTTAGAGTGGAAAAGAGGAGGATTGTAGAAGTGGGATAAAATTGATGCTTTCAAGTATTTGAAGATTTAGCATATGGAAGAGTGATAATCATAAATTTTTTATATCTAGAAAAACTTTGATAAAATTAGATATAAAATATATTATGATGACAGTATAAAGTATTGTTCTTTTTAAGGAATAAATTATAATAAAGTTGTATTCTGCAAGCTTTTTGAAGGAAGAATCATTATATTTTTTCATTTATTGAAAGTGCTGGACACAAAGGCTGATGCTTAATAAAATTGTATTTGAATTAGAAAAGATATTAAGACAGGAGATCATATTGATATCAAATTTCCTGGTGAAGAAATTTCATCTCTGTATTGACCAGCAGTTAGTTGGTTACTTAGTCTTAAGGTCAGCTGGACCACTAAGTAGTTAAGATACTTGGCTCAGGATCACAAAGATAATATGTATCTGAGAAAGCACTTGAGCCCAGTTCTTCATCTCTCTAAGGAAAACTCTCCTTCCCACATGCCAAGTTACCTTTCCTCTTAACAATAATATCCAAACAAAATTAAAATAGTCTGGGAGGAAT
Organism: Sarcophilus harrisii; assembly: GCF_902635505.1. Classification (NCBI taxonomy): domain Eukaryota; kingdom Metazoa; phylum Chordata; class Mammalia; order Dasyuromorphia; family Dasyuridae; genus Sarcophilus; species Sarcophilus harrisii. Next base: position 122,487,746 of record NC_045427.1, on the reverse strand, counting down.
TTCCTCTACATTAAAGTTATTTGATTAATTGTTTCAAACAGAATCTGGATGAAAGCTTGTTGGATGCAATTCATTTTCAACTACCACCAGCTTATCTGCTTTTCAAACCTTTTTTAATCTTTTCTAGTTCCAAGATTCTGTAACAGCCTTCTATGACAAGAGTCTCAAGAATTATCGATATTTCGAAATAAATTTAATTAAAAATTTTTTCATTTTTTTAGCTGGGGCAATAATTCATCTAAGGTAACAAAGGAAATCAGTAAAAGAATCAAGATTTGAACTCCAAGTCTTGTTGCTCCATATAAGTTATCTTTCCATCCATTATAACAATGCGGTATACACATAGACACAGACACAGATTCAAATAATATGCGCACACGTGTGTGCATATATAATATTAATTAATTTATATATATGTATGTAAGTATATATGTATTTATATATGCATGTATGCATATACACACATATAATGTGCATTTACATATATGTATATACATACGTGTATGTGTTTTTATTTTTAATTTATGGAATAAAAAAAGCATTTCCATAACATAAGATCAAGAGATGATTGAACATAAAACTGCCAATCTATTATATACAACTTGCTCTTTATTTTAAATATATAGTAAAGTTATGTAAATTTTTCCTCCCTCACTTTAGTGATGGCTACTATTAGACATAAATGGATAAATATTTGTAATAGTATTCTCTCTTATCTGTATATATAATATACATATATAATTAAAACCATTGTCTTCACTTCCTAATAAACTAATATAGCCAAGGATTTTACTTGATAAGGATGCTGCATTCATATTAGACTTATTTTATAGACATTTCTCTAACTCTGCCTCTCCCCCATTATCTCTGTCCACAGTATGATACTTGAGCATAGTGACTGATTTCATTTTTGTATCTTCATATTTCAAGTAACTAGCACAAGACCTGGCACATGAAAGAGACTTGATTTGCTAATAAGTTGAATAAAAATCTTTGGATGTTGCTTCCTCATGATTTCTATGGGTGGAACCCTATGTCATTACAGATCTGCCCATGATCCCAGAATGACTCTTATACTTCCTCCACTAGGTTCACTAGGTTCATCATGATTACACCCTGATGAGTTTCCTTATCTTAAAAGCAAAGATATAAGAAGAGTGGCCTGCTGATTTTTGCTGCTGAGGTGGCTATCAGAGGGCATGGTACTACACTTTGGAGACCCTTTTTGGGGGTTTTATGAAGATAGACCACTGCTGATCAGTGCCTATTTGCTAGAAGTCTGAATGCCAATTATACTACTCAGAGAGCTGTCAATTCAAAGTAATTCCACAGAGGTTGGCACCTCTCTGTGAAATCTGTTCATGTCTCCTACAGATCCAAATATGTGCAGTCCAGCAAAACAGGGCACCAGCCTTCTCAGCATAGGAGTAAGGGCTGTGGCTCTTGAGATAAGACTGATTTTGCCCTTTTTGGGGCTCCCACAGCACTAGGCTCTTTTACCTGTGTAGAGGAAAGACCTGAAATATAGGTGAGCAGTGTGGTCCAGACACAGACAAGTGACTTTGCTTACTGCAACGGATATGATCCCTCATATTTGTGAACTCGTGCACTATTTATAAAAAAGTTATTTTATGTCATTGGGGCCAGAAGTAGGAGTTGTTTACACCTGGGGAAATTTTTTCTCTTTCTCTTTCTTTCTCTTCTTTCCCTTTCTTTCTTTCCTTCTTCCTCCTTCCCTCCCTCCCTCCTTTTCTTCCTTCTTTCCTTCCTCCCTCCCTTTCTTCCTTCCTTCCTTCCTTCCTTCCTTCCTTCCTATGCTTGGGGTAGACCTCCCCCTACCTCCGCAAGAAGTCTGAGGTGGGTCAGTTTCTCTCAATCTAGTTTAGCCCAACTTCTGAGACAGTTTTGGATGTGATGCTATGTATGTTATAGTTTCTTGGAGCCAGGGATAAGAATTCAATGAAGCTAGATTCCAAAGGAATAGCTCTTACACTAAAGGATGTAATCCTCCCTAAGCATTTCATACTCATTTGTAGACATATGTTTGTCTTGGATGTACATAGTTGTTTTTAATGTTGTTTTCCCCATTCTAATGTGAGTTCTTCAAAAATAGGGGTGTTTTTTACCTTACTTTGTATCTCTAATGTTTAGTACAGTATCTGGCATATTGTCAAGTCCTTAATAAATCTTTGGTTGATAATGTTATGATCTTGAATTTTGTGCTCCTTTCCTAGACTGTCAGTGACTTCAACTCTGCTGCAGAGAGCACAGCTCTGTTGGGCTGACAACATTGTTCAAATGTCAAATGTACTCTTGCCAAAAAGATTATTTTTTGGAAAATTCACCCAGGGCAGGTGCTCACAAGGTGGTCAGAAAAAATGATACAAAGACATTCTCAAGGTCTTTCTTAAGAACTTTAGAATCAATTGTATGACATGAGAGACACTGGCACAGGACCCGCAGCACAGTGTGCCCTCATAAGACAAAGTGCTATGCTCTATGAGCAAAGCGGAATTGAATTAGCTCAGAAGAAATGCTTGATGTGCAAAGTTAGAGTCCACTCCAAATGTTCATAGGGACTATTTGTCTAACCTGTGGCAGAGCATTCCAAACTCATATTGGTCTGATCAGCCATAATCAGACACTGTAACTTGAACCTAATATAGTGATGTCATTTTGATCCTCTTTGAGAACAAAGGACAACCAGTAAATCCAGTAAGTAAGAAAGGTACAAGAGACTGAATGGGATATTGGGAAGAATGGCTCATATTTAAATCTGGTCTCCTGCCTTCTTTCCCTTCTATAAGATGCTGTGAGGGAAAAAAAATTACCAGATCTGTATTTCAGAACCTGAAACACAAATATGCTTCTTATTACCTGAGTAACTGGGTTCTGAGTTCATCCTGAGGAAATGAGAGGAACATGCTAAATGATCTCTCAGGTCCCTTCCAACTTTATAAGCTACAACTCATCCATGTGACCAACTTTCCCTCTCTAGTTTGGACTAAATTTCCTTTAAGATTGTTATTAGCTCCTAATTCCATGATAACTATCCTCTGATAAGTAAGATGCGTATGTGTGAGAAAGAGAGAGACGGATAGACAGAAAGGGGGGAGGGAGGAGGGAGTGAGGAAAGAAGAGAGGAGGGATGGTAGGAAGAAGGGAGAGAATGAAGAAGGGAAAGGGGGAGGGAGTGAGAGAGCGAAAGAGAAGACAGAGACAGACAGAGAGAGAAAGAGAGAGAGAGAGAGAGAGAGAGAGAGAGAACCAGAATAAGCTATTTCTGAACCTCTGAGACACAATGACTTCCTCTCTTGCACTACTGCTGTGCTTCAAGAAAAGAGCTAAGTCTTTTAATGTCGTTGATGTTTCTGTCCCTTTTAAGATAACCTTGAACGTGCCTTGCCAGTTATGAAAGGTCAGCAGCAATCTCAATGCAGCATTCTATTCCAGGCCTTCACTCTCTCTCCCACACTGAGCTGGATAAAGGGCTCCAGCACTTCTGCTACTGCACCTTTTTAATTGACTCTCCTGTCTTCACAGAACCAGATGAGAGGGACCCTTCAAAGAGAAATCAGATTTAAAACCCCACGCAGTTTCTGAACAAACTGTCCAAGGCCCCCTGAAATCTCAGTTGTCAGAAACCCCTCTGCTGTGTTCTGGTAAGACGGGGCCTTTGGTGCCCCAGCTACACAGCTCCTGTATTTTCAGCAGAGCTCCCTGTAATGAAGTGACATTTGAAGGTTTAAAGTGAATTATATTCTCTCACAGCAAATGTAGTGCTCACAATTGCATTTTCGCAACTCTTGTTCAAGTGAGAGAACATGGCGTGAGGGGCCAGGGACTTCATAGTCTCTGAAGAGAGTTGGAGAAAAGAAACTACTATAGTCCTAACAAGGCTTCAGTACAGCTCTAGCTATTAAAAACATTATATTCAACTTTTCTAGCTCTGATTTCAAGGCATATCCTCTTCTCCTAAAACTCTATCTACTCTAAGAAATAAATGACATATTTAACTGAGTAAGGCCTTGTATGAAATTTATATCTCTTTAATTTCCTTGGAATCAGAATAAGTGTATGGTGTTTTTGTCTTCCCTTATCATCGCAACACTTAACATATGTTTGGTACATAGTAAGCACTTAGTAATACTTAACTATTGTTTATTGATCTGAATGACTGATTGCTATTGTTTAGCCAGGCCTTTTGAGTGACAGATAGTAAAATGTGTATAAAAGGCTGGTTGAATGAAAACTTATTTTAAAATATTTGTGAAGGATTTACCATGTACCAAGTTTTGTTTTAAGAGTTTGAGATGAAGATACAACATATCTCTAGTATCCTATGAAGATAGGGCTGAAGATAGTCCCTGTGCTCAAGCTCCCATTCTAATTCAGAAGATAACACATCTAAGGTAATGTATCTTTATAACATACTGCTAAGACCCTTACTATGTAGGATACAGAAACTAGGCACATTGTAAAGCTTATTCTTCAGAGTTATTTCCACTCATAATATCTCATCTGTTTCTGACCATAAAATATTTGAAAAGCCCTTAGATTTAAAAAAAAAAAAAAAAATCTGGTTCTTCAGTAGCTGTGGTTTGCTAAATAGCTGGAAGCTGCACTAGCCCCAATTATCAGGTCAGGTCTCTATGGGGATTGATTCCCTGGACTATGGCAAACAGGGCTTCTCTAAAAGAGAGGTATCCAGAGGACAGTCAGAGAAAGGTAAGGAGACATGAAATCATTGTCAGATGAGGCTCAACTGGAGAAGCTGGGTATATTTAGCACTTTAATTCTAAAATTTCTTTTAGTTCCATCATCATAATTAATGATGGCTAGTATTATATAGCATTTTAATGTTTGCAAAGATCTTTACAAATATTAATTCATTTTATCTTCACAACAACCCTGGAAAGTAGGTGCTATTATTATCCTAATTTCACAGATAAGGTAACTGAGGCAGATAGAGGTTATGACTAGCCCAGGGCCATATAGTTAAATAAGTGTCTTGGGCTAGATATGAACTGAGATCATCCATTGGTAGGTAACTTAGACCAAAAGAATTTGTTTCTTAATATTTTCCTGACCAAATGGATTTACACTTTGTAGTCACATATCCCCTGGCTTCAAGTCCACTTTCGTGTATTAATTGCATGACTATGGCATGTTACCTAATGCCTCAATGAATTCAGACAACTTTTTTTTAGACTATAAAGAGCAAATACATTGAAATTTACATTGACAGTAAAAGAAAATTTCCATATGGGGAGTCTACCCAATCAAGGAAAGTATTGATCCAAAAGAAAAACAACAAAAGTGGAGCAGTTGTTAGTAACTCAAGTAATCACAGCAAGGAAGAAGGTAAAGAATAGAGAACTGGGAGAAGAAGGAAGAGTAGAATGAATTCCAGACTTGGAATTTTTATGACCTGATTTTGAATCCCAACTAGTCATTTCATTTCATCAAATCTCAGTTAACTCATTTGGATTAAAAGTACATTAGAAAATATGATTTCTTAGGTCTCTTTTCTGACATGTTGTGTTTCCAAGGATCAATTTTTTATAAACAAAGTTTTAACAAAGTAAGAGCTATTAAGCATTTTGTAGACTTGTATCAAAAACTTGATAGAATCTTTTCTTTTACTGGTGTTCTTGAGAAACACCAGTCTAGAGCAGGGCTTTTCAAATTTTTTCCATTCACAATCCCTTTTCACCCAAGAAATTTTCACATGAGCCTGGAAATTTAATGATAGATGTGTATAAGTATTTATATTAAGCATGTTCTAATAATAAATAGTAATTTCATGATCCCTACATTTAGTTACGTGATCCCATACAAATAAATCAATGAATCGTTAAAAAAAAGCTTTGGGTTTGATTACTTCCAAGCTCCTATCTAGTCTAAAAATTCATTTGTTTTTAAATACTTGTCAACTAAAACAGGCCAGTGACTGACTTTAGAACATAAAGATATGACAAAATTTAATATAAGCAGAACATACAGTGTGTGTATGTGTGTATATTTGTTTTTGTGTGATGATCTGAAAACTTCAAATCATCCTGATCTTTAATAAGGTGAAGATAGTTAAGGTATAATAATGACAAAGCAGGGTCAAAAGTTGCCACATAGCAAAGGAAATAAGAGTAATGAAGTAAGAAGAAATTGATCAAGATTTTTTATATTAGTTGCTTAGAAAAATATGTTAATGTTTAGAAAGAACATTTTGGTGAGAAAACCCAATCATTATAGTATAATCACTGAGAGACCTCAGAGGCTGTCTAGTTCATTTCATTTCTGAATAAGAATGCCTTTTGCATATCTGACAAGTCATTTTTCATCCTTTAATTTAAGATATCCAGTAAGAAGAACTCACTGCTTCCCAAGGCAGTTCATTACATTTTGAATCTGTTAAGAATTAGTTGTTTTTTTGTTTTGTTTTGTTTTCTTTCCTTATGTGGATTCTAACTCTGACCAAATGCAACTACCACCCATGGCAAATCACTTGCCATACAGACTATTATAATAACTTCCATAATTGGTCTCTCGGCCTCACATTTCTCTCCAATTGAATTCATCATCCTCAGACATACCAAAGTGAAATTCCTAAAGAAAGTATCATGGCCATGTCACCCCACAAAACCATGAATTCCAATTATTTCCTATCATAATTAGCATCAAATTTAAACTTCTCTTTTTAGAAAAATATTTGTGGTTTTTTTCAGAACCTAGTTCTAATTTAATTTTTTAGCCCTAATAGATAGTAATCCCATCAACACATTCTGTAATTCTGCAAAAATGATTTTCTCATTAATTTTCCCCATACATGACACTTCATCTCTCATCTCCATCCATTTACAATCTAATGCCAGTGCATTTGCTCCTACCTTCTCTTAGAATTTCTAATTTTCTTAAAAGTTCAATTTAAGCACCACTTTTTATATGAGACATTTCTAGTATTTAACACAGTGCCTTTTCCTGTTCAATTAATAAAAGGTTTATCTATTTTGTTGGGGCTTTTTATAAAACTGACTCTTAGTTTTATTAATTCAATAGTTTTCTTAGTTTCAATTTTATTAAAATCTCCTTTGAATTTCAGAATTTCTAATTTGGTATTTTTTTAAATTTAATTTGTTCTATTTCAAGCTTTTTTAGTTCCATACCTAATTCATTGATCTCCTCTTTCACTATTTTATTCATATGGCTATTTAGAGATATAAAATTTCCCCTAAGAATTGCTTTGGATGCATCCCATACATTTTAGTATGTTGTCTCATTATTTATTGTCTTTCTCTTGGATGAAATTATGGGTTTTTTCTCTGATTTGTTGTTTGACTCATTTTTTTTTTTAGATTTAGATTCTTTAATTTCCTATTGGTTTTTAGTTCATCTTTCCCTGTGCTTTTATTGAATATAATTTATATTGCTTTGTGGTCTGAAAAGGAAGCAATTACTCTTTCTGCCTTTCTGCACTTGATTGAGAGGTTTTAATGCCCTGATACATGGTCAGTTTTTGTGTAGGTGCCACATACTACTGAGAAAAAGGTGTTTTCCTTTCAGGACTATTAAATTTTTTCCAGAGGCCCATAATCCAGGTTTTCCAGGATTCTATTAATATTCCTAGTTTCTTTCTTGTTTATTTTGTGCTTAGGTTTGTTTGACCCTGAGATGGAAAAGTTGAGGTCCATCACTAGTATAGTTTTGCTGCCTAGTGTTTCCTGTAACTGCCTTAAAATCTTCTCTAGGAATATGGCTACTCTACAACTTGGCACATATGCATTTAATATTGTTACTACTTCATTGTTTACAGTACCCTTTATCAAAATATACTTTGCTTCCTTATCTTTTTAATTAGATCTATTTTTACTTTTGTTGTATCTGAAATCAGAATTGTTACTCCTGCTCTTTTTATTTCAGCTGAAGCAAAAATTCTTTTTAGCTTTATTCTATATGTCTTTCTGTATCAAATGTGTTTCTTGTAAACATTTTTTCATTCCTTTTAATTTGACTGATTTTTGCTGTCTCATAGAGTCATTAGTTTCCATTTGCCCCATTCTAGTTTTTAATGTATAATTTTCTTCATTTAAGCATTTGTATTTCTTTTTCCATTTGGTTAATTCTACTTTTGAAGGTATTGTTTTCCTCAGTAGATTTTTTTTTTTTTTTTGCATCTCATCAATTGTATTTTTAAGGAGTTATTTTCTTCAATTTTTTCCTTCCTTTTCCAATCTATTGACTCTCTCTTGCATATCTCTCATTTCCTTTATCATTTTTCCTTCTACCTCTCTTATTTTGCCTTTTGAAGTCTTTCATGAGCACTTTGAAGAAACCTCTTTGGGCTTGAGACCAATTCATATGACTCTTTGAGTTTTCCTCTCTGGATGTTTTGTCATCTTCTGAATTGTGTTTTGGTCTTCCCTGTTACCACAGTAGTTTTCTATGGCCAAGACTCTTTTTCTGTTTCTTGCTTATTTTCTTTACTTTTCTTTTGGAATTTACTTTTTTAATTTTTTTTATTTTTATGGTCTAGCTCTGCTCCTGATATAGGTTATATACATGTGTAATCATGTGTAAACATATAGTTTATACATGTGTAAACATATTTCCACCTTAATCATGTTATAGAAGAAGAAACAAAATAAAAAGGAAAAGCTACCAAAAAACCCTCAAAACTAAAAAGTAAAAATAATATGTTTCAATCTACATTCAGAATTCATTGTTATTTCTCTGGATGTAGATAACATTTTCCATCAGGAGTCTTTTGAAATCAACTTGGATCATTGTATTGCTAAGAAGAGCTAAGTCACTCATTAAAAATCTATTTTGTCTCCCTTCATAGAATATAAATTCTTTGAAGACAAGGACAGTTTGCCTTTTGCCATTGTCTTCTAAATGTCTAGAAGAGTGGCTTATCTATAGTTGGCGGTAAATAAATTCTCACTGATTAATGTCTATATGGTTCATTTGAACCAATCAAGATATATTTGATGATATTTTGAAAGATTCTCTGTGATAATGAACATAGAATAGACAAGTATCTGGAGTAAATTTATAGAATAATGGTTAGGTAGAGTGTTGACTTGGCCACATGAGGAACATTTGAAAGAATTTAGGCTATTTGACTAACAAAAGATTTTGAATGAGTGGAAGTTGCAATACCTGTTTTCACTTACTTGAAAGAATGTCATGGGAAAACAATTAAATTTGTTTCATTGAACTCCTAGAAAGAGAAGTAGGATCAGTTACTGGAATCTTTTATGGAGATAGATTTTGGCTCCATATTGGGAAATTTTCCTTCCTTTCAATGGGAGGGAACTATTCAAAGATAGAATGGATTACCTCAGGGAATTGTGTATTCAAATCAATGGAAGTTTTCAAGAAGAAACTGGATGATGACTAGTCAGTCATGTTGTAGAAAGAATTTCTAGTTAGTAATCAGTTGAACTAAATGGCCTCTGAGGGCCTTTCCATCTGGGAGATTCTCTGACTGTGTAGTTGATATATCACTTTCTTTCTCCATACCTCAGTTTTCCTATCCATAATCAGAATGTACTATGTGATCTCAAAGACTGAGGAATTTTAATTTTTTTCCGGCCTCTTGGTGGAGCTGATGTGTAAATATGCTATAATCTGTACCACTTCAGCAGTAACTTATGTGCATAGGATAGAAAGGGGTAAGGGTAGGAGTTGGGGGAGGGACATTTCATTGCTCTCAGTGGCAAAATATATATAACAAAATATTCTAGTTAAGCTTACCTGACCTTCCTTTTGAATCACAGAATGAACTAACATAAATCAAGGCTGACAAGGTTGAGTTTTTCTCCTCAGAGCTTTGAAAATAATAATATATCATCCCATAACAATATAACATCCATCCTCCCCCATATTCTCACTCATCTTCTTGGCAAAAGATTCCCTATTCAAAAAACAAACCTTCTTTACACTAGTTGAATGTAATTCTCATGCCAGGAAAAAAATATCAGATTCATATTAAGAAGAAGATTGCACTATACAAGTACTTTCCAAAAGGGGACTTAGGGATGAATTATGCCAAAGCTCCCTGCACTCCTTTAATGAAAATTCCAGTTTGTAGCCAGATGTTTTATTGGGGAAGGGAATGTAGAAAAGCACACCATTGCTGCACCACTCAAAATGAAAATTCAAACTGAAAATGGAACGAGTCACACAGGCACATAATTGGCTATTGTTTTGTCATGTTTTCTATATAGGAACCTATTTTCCCCTTTGCTTTTTCCTCTGTTAAAATGAAAGCCAGTCATCTCAATAAGATAACTTCAGAAATCTTACAAGAGAAGTGAGATTTGCCAATGAAAGCAAAATGTCAGCAATGATTAACTTTGAGGGAAGGTCATAGATTTTGAGCCTGACTGGATCCTAGTTGTAATGTAGTCTTTCATGTCGCAGACAAAACGCTGAGCCTTTCTGCCCTCCCCCAAATTAAATTATTTGCCCAAAGTAACATAGGTAATAAATAGAGCAACTATGGCTTGAATCCTGTTCTTCTAATTCCAAAGTTAACATTTCTTCCATTATAATATAATGCCATTCACTGTAGGTCAGCTTAGTATCTGCTTTATGCACATACATGTAAGGGGTGTGTATATGTGCATTTGTATACATTTTACAGATGCATATGTATATATGAATATGTATGTAGGTATGCCCATATGCATCTGTATCCATGTATATAGTTATATATAGTGTATGTATGTATATATGTGTTTATTATATACATGTGTATATGTGGTATGTATATGTGGATATATGTATGTGAATGCATATATAAATATATGTGTATACATGTATGTATGCATGCTTGCATACGGTGGGCTCCTGCTCAAAATTATTTCTATAACTACCCTCATTGCTGACTGAAATTGCAACATTAAAAGTCATTTTTTAGACTTTTGAAGGCTTTGGAGTATTTGAATATATTATTCAAATCTTCAAATGGATTTATGATCTCATCAATGTTCATGTTCCCTTTAACTATGCAAATGAAAAGCCATTCATGTTGTCCATCATTTGTGATTCTTTTCTATATCCTCCCTTAAGGCTATCTATACAACATTCTAAAGACCTTCCTTCATTTCTTTTGACACCATGATGATACTGCTATAGCTAACAGCTCTCCATTTTATATTTATGATCAATCTACCTTTTTTCATTATTATTTTTTTTTACTTTATTTGAAAATCCTAGCTTGTTTATTTTTTCTTACTTTGTTATTTGTTACATGTTGGAGACTAACACCTATAATGAATCTTTCTTTTCCCTTCTCAATGATGATCACCTTTAATTCTTCTGAAATTGTAGTATTTATTCTACAATTATCCTTAATGAAATTATATTAAGTTCAATGTTCCTGATTAAGTAATTATGATAGATTACATTCATGTATCCCTTTTTTAAAAATGTGTTTCATATCAGTTCCTCTAATCATCAAAAGAACTAAATGGGGCATGTAATGCAAGTGTCATCCCCAGTGCACAGATGAGAAAACTGAAATTCAGGAGGTTATCCTTTTTCCTAACTTATAGGATCATAATTATTAGAATTAATATTTTTGAGACTTAATCTTCTGATCCTATATCCAATGTCTCTTCTATTATACTAATCTCTTCAGATATTTATTGATTAAACATTTATCATATAGCAATTAACATGTTCCTTTTATTTACAATGAATTTTGCAGTTCTAACCAATATTATTGTTTTTTATTTGTTTGTTTTTGCCATGTTGGTGCTCCATTACTTTTTGAGATAGTTGGAGCAAGGGACATTGATGCCGTTTTTCAGATTCAGAAACTGAGACTTAAAAAGGTTGAAAAGTTACAAGATTTCTCTTAGGTCACAAACCTACTAAAAACATAGTATCTCATGCTAGACATTTATTCTCAAATCAATCACTTTTTCTATGACCTCATTAATGTTTCTTAACCATGTATGTATTAGCAGTAAAAGAAAATAAGACCTTATAAGATGGGAAATAGACAAAGCATTCAATAAGACATAGAAGGACAAGTGATATACATGGAATATAAAGAAAGTGGAAGTGAATTGGAACCTGAAAAAGACCTGGGCATGTTAGCTCTGGGAAGAAAAGGCAAACACAGGCACTATCTTTAAATACTTGAGGGCTTCAGTTATGCAACCTGTTTGCTTATCTATAATATGCAGAAGGAGAAGAAATTATAGTAAGACAAATTTTGGCTGAATAAAAGAATCTCACAAGTAGAGCCGGTCACAAACGGAATGTTCTACAATAGTATACTGTGATCTCCCTATCACTTCAAGCCTTTAAAAGGATTGTTTGTTCAGAATGTTCTTATGACATCCCTGCTCAGTGACCTTTGGGTCTCCCTCACCTGTCTGAGAAGATGGTTCTAGGATTTTGCTCAGTACATACTCTTGCCTTGACTAGCCCTTGATCCTCATGACCAAAAAAGCCCACCCTCCAATTCCATTTGGCCACAGAGTAGTGGATGTTAGATAGGCAGACAAGGGCAAAATCCTTATGGACTTGAAGTGTTTTTGATTAATTATTAAAGATTTCAGAAAGCATGAGGAAAAACACTGGATTTGAGGTCAAAGTACCTTCGTTAACCTATGATGTGCTTTTCCCTATCTAAGCCTGAAAATTCCATGATCCTGATTTGGAAGTTGGGGAGAGGGGAGATGTTCTTGCAGAGTGTCAGCAAAACCTATAGAGTACACTTGTAGGTATCTATCAATAATAACAAACAATTGTGAGACTTATATGATACTTTAAAAAGGGCAAAAAACACTTCGCAAACTTTATTTCAGTTAAGCCTCACCATAATCCTGTGAGGTACATATTGCTTATCTTATTTTCATTTTACAGATGAGGAAACTGTGGTACAAAAATGGTAATTAGCTTACCCAATATCACACAACTAACAAATATGTATCAGAGGCAGAATCTGAACCAAGGTCTACTTCATTCTCAGGCCATTACTCTGTTTTATATCCTGAGTCTAGAGTTATACCCAGAATATAGAGTCTAGCCTTATACCTAGAATATAATAGAATATAGAATATACCTAAAATATAAAAAGCTGGCTGATTGATTAATGGCCTTCTGGATAATATGAATTATTATTATTACCATACACTCTGTATAATTGTTCAGGTTCCTAGACCTCGGGAACTCCAAGAGCAGAGGCTTTGAAGCCTATAAGTCTAGAGACCCTTTTTGTCCATTGACTTATGTCAGTATATACTTGTTAGAAGTAATTGCTAAAATTTATATAATGCTTATACTATGTGCCACACTATGTTAAATGCTGTGCAAATAACATATCATTTGATCCTCACAACAACCCTAGAAGATAGGTTATTATTGTCGCCATTTTTATAGATGAAAAAATTTGTGGCAAACTGTAACTGACTTGTCTAATACTAGAAAGTGCCTGAGTCTCCCTATTCTTTTCATTTCAGTCTATGCTTTATCCACTGTACCACTTAGGTGCCCTGTGAATGACATTAGAATATTAAAGAGCAGGTGTTACAGGAATTTCTCTATCTAAGTGTTTGGGTAGTTTTGAATGAGTTTCTTGGACACACACCCACTATGTCCATATTTGAAGAAGTAGACAAAAAGTCATGTCAGGGAATTTAAGTATTGTCCCCCATGTCTGAACTGGATACTGTCCTTACTTCTGCCTCTTGGAATTCAGTTTTCTTTATACCAAATTCAAGCTCCATTATCACATGAAGTTTTCATGGATTCCTCCTATCTTGACAATATTCTTTTAATATATATTTTGTAATTATTCTTCTGTGTATGTGTTATCTTTCCCATTAGAATGCAAATTATTTTTTTTATTTTAGTGTTTATTTTTCATATACATTGCTTATTTTGATATGGGCTGTGAGGAGAATGCAAATTTCTCAAGGACAAAGACCATTTTACTTATTGCCTTTAAATCCTATCCTGAGACCAACTTTAAACTCAGGTCCTCCTAACTCCAGGGATTGTGATCTCTCCACTGTACCACCAAGCTGTCCCACAAGTCATTTTCCATTATCAACTTAGCTGATACCAGGATAAGCTGATTCCCTGAAATCTCATCATTATGCAGATTGATTAAGATTTCAGTACTCAACACCTTATCAACTCCCTCAATTGTTTCTCCCTTCTAATTGGAGGAATAGAGAATGGAGTAAAAAACTTGGAATTTTCAGAACTCTTCAGATAATTCTCCATTTTCTATCAGTAGCTCAACTGGATTTTAAATCATCATGGTATTCCTAATTCTTCCCCCCTTTACAACTTCTTATTATAGTAGTCCTTTTTCATTAGATTGTAAGTTCTTTGAGGTGAGCGATAGTTTTCTTTTTTTTTATATGTATGCCCAACATGTAGTTCATTGCCTGGCACATAATAAATATTTATTCCACTAATTTTAATAGATTTGAACCATCTTCCATGTCTTCAATCTGTACAGTGAAAAATAATGCACCCTAGAAGCAGTAAGATCTTACAAATTTCATCTCTCTATATGGAGATTTTCTCCTTCAGTTGATCCCTATGGGAGGCAAAGTAATTTAGTGGAAAGATGAAGGAACTGGTCTACCTGCCTTGTCTATGGCAAAAAAGTAATAGAATCCTATGTTTTAAAGTTGAGTATCATCTAATCTAGATGTTTTGAATTACAGATGAAGTGATAGAGAAGTAAAACAACTTCAATTTGAGTCAGGAGCTCCATGGTCATCCAATCCAAGGTTTGGTTTAGTTTTGCTTTTTCCTGTATCACACTGTGTCTTCACGTCTGTGAACCTTAATTCCCTCATGTGTATAATAGGATAAATTCCTTATATTAGCTATCTCGCTATAAGATTATTATAATGTGTCCTTTTGCAGTATAGAATGTAGGCCATTATTATTTTGCTCATGAAACCTTTACTCTTTGAGGTATCTGTCCATATGCTAACTGCATGCCTCAAATCCAGAACTTAATGGGGAGGTGCAAAAGCAGTGGGATTTCTGGAGCTTGGTTTTCTTGAGTAATTCTGACTCCATGGGGAGGGACATTTAGGATGGCTAAGTTCTTACCAGACTCTCCAAGGAACCTTTTTACAATATGTTTAGAGAAGCAAGCAAGAAGAATTCAATTTCTGCCCTGGGGAGCCATTGCTGGAGCAATGCCATGTAGATCAGCCTTGTGTGAGGGGCTTCCCTCCCCTCCCCCAACCCCCAGTGCTTCATTTTGTTTTTAACAAAGGGAACAGATGGCTGCACTGAAGGATAAAGTTATGTGCTTTCGAGTCACTATTTTAATTTGCTGCCTGTTTGCTTTGCTTGATTTCTTATTGCAAAGGATCACCGGATCATTATTTATAGTTGGAAGAAACTTCAAAGATCATCTAATAGAAGTGTTTCTTAACCTAGAACCATGAACATTTTTTAAATTACTTTTCTTTTTACATTTCAATATGACTATTTTCCTTTGTTCTCCTGTGCATTTTGCTTTATGCATTTATGCTTTTTAAGAGAAGGGGTCCCTGAGATTCACAAGATTGCCAAAGAGATTCTTGACAAAAATAGGTTGAGAAACCTTGATCTAGTCCAATTCCTTCAACAATATAGAAATTGAAATTCAGAGAGGTCAAGAGTCTTGCTCAATGTTACACACATGGTAATTAAAAGATTTGAGATCTGAACTTAGATTTTGACTTCAGATTATAACGAGATTATGGGAAGAAAGTCAGTTTGTTACTCATAGGCTTGAAAGCATTTGATTTCTTAGGCCTTCAATCCCAATCATTGGTAATGGCGGTGGCTCCAGGACAAGATTGAATGTACATGCCCTAATCTATAACCTAGAGCTCTGGGTCTCTGTTCTTCCCATTATTATTGGGAGGCAGAGTTATAGGATCTGAATGATAAAACATGGGAGTAGCTTGGACTGGAAGCCTGACACTGTTGCCCTATCACTTTCAAATAGATTGTGATCAGTGAAGAAAGTTTGTGAAACTTGTCTACCTGAATTAGTGAAGCTTATTAAATTGATCATAATCAGGAGACTCTTGCATTTATTTCATAAGAAACTTTCTAAACCAGAATTAGGAATAGAGGAACTTCCTAGTACATATGTGGGGCAATCAGTGGCCAAACATGGGATCACTTTGGCTGGCTAAGGCATATGAAGAGACCAATCCTTACACAGATTCAGTTGTCATTCCCTTGCACCAGAAATTCTGAGATAGGTATGATGAATAGAATAGAGAATGATTCAAAATGATTTATTAAGGACCAAGGTGTGTCTGACTTCATTACAGATAGCATTTTTGGGTTATTTACAAATAGTATATTTGATAGAACCCTGAGTCCAAAGTCAGAAGAGCTACATTCAAATTTGACTCCAGACACTTATCAGCTGTGTCACTCTGGTAAGTCACTTCACTTATGTCTATCTTAGTTTCCTCAGTTGTAAAGTGGAGATGATAATAATAGCAACAATTAAAATGATTGCCAGAAAGATCAAACGAGCTAATATTTATAAAATGCTAACATAGTGTCTGGCACATAATGTTTAATAAACACATTTCCTTTCTTCTAACCTTGGATTGTTACCCCAGTTTTCAGATTCCTTAGAACTACCTTATTCTGACACAAAAAAGGCTTTCTTGGGCTTTCCTCCACTTATCAGACTTTTACCTGGACTACTTCTAATTTTATAGGCTGGATAACCTCAAAAAGGGAGAAAGCTGGTGCCCTCACAAGTTTTATTGGCAATAGCTACTACCTTTTCTCCTCACAAGCAAATTACCCTGATTTCCTATCATGTTAACTTAGTCTTTATAGTAACAGTTCATTGCAATGAACAACTTCCTGGGCATTTAAGAGCTTAATCAATATATTTAGCAATGAGAGTAACAAATATGACTAATGCAATGGAATTGTTCTGTCTCTTAAGTCTATCGACTGAGACAGCCTAAGGCATGAAGCCACCTCTTATTATTTTTGAAATTAAGGTTTCTGTATTATCATGGCATCTAAGATGGATGAAACTTATTTTGAACTAACTCCAATTTTTATTTTTTAGTGTTCTATATTCTAGTGTCCCAAAGCCCTACTTATATGGCCTAGAATGCTAAGGAGCCATTTTACAAATGAACAAACCATACAAAAAGTAGGAAAATGAATGCAGGAAGTGCAGTTTAAGACAATAAAAGTTTTAATAAAAGGGACCAAACAATATTAAATACTTATTATGGTCCAAGTACTATGTTAAGCACACTAATACTGTTAACTTGTTTGATTTGATCCTCATAACTGAGTTTTTTATCTCCATTTTAATTAAAATTGAGGCTTTTTATCTCCAATTTAATTGAAATTGAGGCAAATAGAAGCTAAGTCACTTCCTCCAAGTTAACCAGGTGGTAAGTGTCTAAAACTGGAGTTGAACTCAAATTTTCCTGGCTTCAATCCCCAGCTTTCTATCTCCTAACCATTTAAATGCCTAAAACAGCTAATTTCTCTAATGCTTTGCAGTTTACAAAATGTAGTCCACGCAATAATTCAGTGAGGGAGGTAATGAGGAATATTCTGCTTATGAGTTGAAGGTAACATAGATAATAATCAGCAGAACCAGGATACAAGACCTAAGATCTCAGTTCAACTGTAATTTCTACTAACTACATCACACTTTTCCTCTGGGTAGACATCTCTCCTCACTTACAGCTTTTAATTTCTCTGGGCCTAGTATTCTGAACTGAGAAGGTTTGGATTAATCCTTAATCAGTTTGAAAAGATCACTGGGGCTTTTGGTAATTGGATGAAAGTATATGATGCTACTCAGAAAATATCTTCTGGTTGGCTGAAGAAAATTATTGATGCCCTGTGGAGCTATGGATAAAACAGGAAGCCAATCTGAAAGCTTGAGAGGTCCAGAAGCACTGGAATTGAGGGACCATTGAATCTAGCACTGAAGGAGTCCTGAGAGAACCTTGGGGATTAAGAAAGGATGAGCACTGAAGTCTTAGGGAACTGCAAAAGGTCAGAAGTTCTGCAGTTTCAATTATATTGATGTCAGTGTCCACCAGAATTGGTAGCAATGACCCTAGGATGGAAGTGTCTGAGAGAAATATCTGCATAAGGACCAGAAAATTAGTCTGAGGATAAATACAACACATTAAGGAAAAGCATTGACCCCCTGTACCCTGGCTGAGTGCTATAGCCTCCAAGGGACATCTTGAGTCTCCATGAAAGGAGAAAAAGGAATTGCAAAAGCATTCCCTTTACTTTCAAAGTTTAAACTCATTTTACTCAGGCACTTTGTGTGTAGAAGGGGAACATGTGTATGTACATATATGCCTATGTTTATATCCATATATATGTTTATGCAAACATATGTGTATAGGTTTATTTATTTATGGGAGAGTTGCAACAACTGTGTTTGTTCCATCTGCTTATTTATATATCTATTGTTATCTTTCTCCATATCTAGCTATTGACCAGCAGTTAATAGATAAGGCCTTGGATTTGGAATCAGAAATTCTCATCTTCTTGAGCTCAAATCTGGCCTTATAAACTTACTAGCTATGTGATCCTGGACAGGTCACTTAATCCTGTTTGTCTCAGTTTCTTCATCTGTAAAATGAACTGGAGAAAGTAAATGCCAAACCACTCCAGTATCTTTGCCAAGAAAAGAGATCATGAAAAGACAGACGTGACTGAAATGACCCAGCAAAATATATATTTGTGTGTGTATGTGTGTGCATACATATGTACATATAACAATATTTATGTGCATATATACACACATACATACATAAATTACATGCATGCATACATCACATATATATCTATACCTATGCATGTATGTGTGTATATGTGCACACATGTACCTATATAACATATATTTTATATATACATATATATCTATGATTTATTTATTTGGAGGGAGTCATTACCTAAAATAACTACCTTGATAATTTTGTTCTATCTGTAAAATATAATGAAATCTGTATAGCATGTTGGTGCAGTCTCATATCCAAAAATACTAGAAATCCCAGCTCTTTAGAGTTATCTCCTAGAACCTGAAATAAAAGAAAAATTAGCCACTATCTGGGGATCTTACAAGTCAGTAGGAGGGAGAATGGAGGAAATACCCATAGAGCATACTCTATACTACTATGTGCTAGGAACTGGAGATACAAAACCAAAAATCAACCAGACCTTCCCCTCAAGGAGTTTTCATTCCTACTTATGATACCATGCTCCCTATTGCAAGAAGGGAAAAAAAAAAAAAAAAAAAAAAAAAAAAAAAACTTGGTTCTCAAAAGCTGTATTAGCAAATGGCAAGTTTGTTTAGGTCTCAGAAAGCTTTTGAGGCTGGCATTCTTGTCTAGCTACTTTTTTCTTGTAATGTGAGGATGTGTCCAGTTACGTGTGGATAATCTCATTCATCTATGTACTGCTCTCAAGGCAATGAAATTTTTAGCCTATTTTGCCTATTCTCAGTGACAATGTATTAAAGTCAAGAAGGCTGTGACTAGTATGAGTAGAGGCTAAAGCTACAGTCAGAATGATCAAGTATTGGACATTTTATGAAAATTTATTTGCAAAATTCTCTTTTTTGTAGCTCTACCCTTGTGTGTTGCATCCTAGGTAGATGCCAATCTGGCTGACCACCAGAGGTAATTCTGTATCTAAAGCTCCTTCTCTATGGTAGGCTCTTTTCCTTAAAATGCTCTCTTCTGTAGCAGGGTCATTCTGGCTTCTGGTAAGATCTCTCCATCATATTTGTTGTGAGTCACTTGCCTCTGCATCCCATAGGAAGTTTTAACAAGTAATTCTGCTAGGAAGAGGCATTAAGTCTCCATTGATATTGAAATGATAAAAACTGTGATCTAAAGCTTGTGAGCTATAGGATATGCTTTTGTTTTCCTATAAAATTTAGAGTATTAGCAAGAGATTTTTTTCTGTTACTTGGTTTGAACTTTTGAGAAAGGCATGGGAGGTGTCCTCATTGGAATATATTGTGGTGTAACATAGGCAGCCCTCTATTTGATGAAGTCAATCAGTAAACATTTACAACAGTGCCCACTGTGTGCCGGGCACTGAACTACCTAGAGATATAAAATAGGCAAGTTTCAGTCCCTGTACCCAGTGAAAGAGAACATAAATAAACAAATATATATAAACAAGATAAAAAGGAAATAATTAAAAGAAGGGAGGAAATTGAATTAAGAAAGATTGGGGAAGGCTATATGTAGGAGATGAGATTATAGTTGGAATTTAAAGCCAAGGAATATAGTAGGTGGTGATGGAGAGCAAGAACATCAGGTGTGAGAAATGGGGGGAGAATAATGGGAGAATAATGTTCTGTTTCCACAGAAATTGTGACTTGTTTATAAGACTAAGGAATTAGCGGGGAGTCAAATTAGTAATCTATTTGGTCACCAGAAATGCTTCTAGTCACGAAACAAATTTATTGAAGAATTAAAGTATTCTGTTAAGGTATCTCCAACCAGTCATCTTGTGAGTCAGGAAGCTAGCTAAATATAAAGTTTCTTTTAGGGGGGCTCAAGCCTAAAACTGGCAAAAAAAAAAAACTGGGGTTAATGACAAGGTATAAGCCTTTTGACATATGGAATGGGTAAATAAAGGTAACTAATTTACAATCCAAACTAATTGCCATTCAGATGATGAATTTGTTTTTTTTTTAATTATTATTTAATAGCCTTTTATTTACAGGTTATATGTATGGGTAACTTTACAGCATTGACAATTGCCAAACCTCTTGTTCCAATTTCTCCCCTCTTTCCCCCACCCCCTCCTCCAGATGGCAAGATGACCAGTAGATGTTAAATATATTAAAATATAAATTAGATACACAATAAGTATACATGATCAAACCGTTATTTTGCTGTACAAAAAGAATCAGACTTTGAAATATTGTACAATTAGCCTGTGAAGGAAATCAAAAATGCAGGTGGGCAAAAACATGGGGATTGGGAATTCAATGTAATGGTTCTTAGTCATCTCCCAGAGTTCTTTCACTGGGTGTAGCTGGTTCAGATCATTACTGCACCATTGGAAATGATTTGGTTGATCACATTGCTGAGGATGGCCAGGTCCATCAGAATTGGTCATCACATAGTACTGTTGTTGAAGTATATAATGATCTCCTGGTCCTGCTCATTTCACTCAGCATCAGTTCGTGTAAGTCTCTCCAGGCCTTTCTGAAATTTTCGTGTTGGTCATTTGTTACAGAACAGTAATATTCCATAATATTCAAATACCACAATTTATTCAGCCATTCTCCAACTGATGGGCATTCATTCATTTTCCAGTTTCTAGCCACTACAAAAAGGGCTGCCACAAACATTCGTGCACATACAGGTCCCTTTCCCTTCTTTAGTATCTCCTTGGGGTACAAGCCCAGTAGTAACACTGCTGGATCAAAGGGTATGCACAGTTTGATAACTTTTTGAGCATAGTTCCAAACTGCTCTCCAGAATGGTTGGATTCGTTCACAACTCCACCAACAATGCATCAATGTCCCAGTTTTCCCACATCCCCTCCAACAATCTTCATTATTTTTTCCTGTCATCTTAGCCAGTCTGTGTGGTACCTCAGAGTTGTCTTAATTTGCATTTCTCTGATTAATAATGATTTGGAACACTTTCATATGAGTGGTAATAATTTCAATTTCATCATCTGAAAATTGTCTGTTCATATCCTTTGACCATTTGTCAATTGGAGAATGGGTTGGTTTCTTATAAATTAGAATCAGTTCTCTATGTATTTTGGAAATGAGGCCTTTATCAGAACCTTTGACTGTAAAAATGTTTTCCTAGTTTATTGCTTCCCTTCTAATCTTGTCTGCATTAGTTTTGTTTGTACAAAAACTTTTCAGTTTGGTATAGTCGAAATTTTCTATTTTGTGATCAGTAATGATCTCTAGCTCTTCTTTGGTCATAAATTTCTTCCTCTTCCACAGGTCTGAGAGGTAAACTATCCTGTGTTCCTCTAATTTATTTATAATTTCATTCTTTACGCCTAGGTCATGAACCCCAGATGGTAAATTTGATCAATTGTAACTGATTATAACATAACTGTAAGTCAATGGCAAATTTGACCAATTAAAACTAATTCTGTCAGTAAATCCAACTAATCTGAACCTTGAAGAAAGGGTTACGGAATCAAACTAATAGTATAAAGCTTGAGGCCACATAGTACACTCTGTGTCTCATCCAGGAGTACACTCACTTCTCATGAGAATCGCTGAATAAAAGATTCTTCTTTCATTCTAAAAAACACTAGTTTTAATATTATTCCTGGAAAAATTGCAACTGGGGAAGCAATGGGCAGTGACAGTTCATCCTCAGCTGACTTCTTGACCCGTTGAGTTCCATGGAGCCTTTTGATATCACAGGTATGAAGGAGAGTCAGAAAAATCCATGTATCCTAGAGATAGAAGGTTGTGAAACACCAAAAAGATCTTGCCACTAGATTGAAAACTAGAAAGGGAAGGGGCAGAGTAGATGATAAAGAGTTTTCAAGACCAAACAGAGGATTTTGCATTTGATACTGGAGACAACTGGGAATTACTGGACTTTCTTGAGAGGGAGAGTGTGGAGTGACACAGTCAAATACTGTACTTTAGGGGGGAAAACTTTGTTGACTGAATAGTAAATAAATTTTTTGAGGAGACACTGAAGGTGAGCCAATTACAATATTACACTATTATTACACATTATTACAATAATAGGAACTGCTATGACACTGGGGGTTTCAATTATCTTACCTTTAGCCTGCATTATACATGTAATAAAACTTATGCAGATTGATTAATCTTCCTATAAATTGCATTTCCTAAAGCATTATAAAATAAAGGTAGGAGGCTGTTTACACATGGTTGCTATTTACTCTTTTTCCAAATACCTTCCTTTTTTAATCTTTTCTCCCAACTATGAGCCACAGAATAATCTGAGTGTTTCATTGTGTAAGCATTTAATAGAAATATTATTTCTCATTCCAAGTGCACATCACTAAAGGATGATTCTATTGAATGACCCAGGACCAATTCAGTCCTATTGAGCCTCATAAGGATCTTTAAGAAGCCACTCATCACAATCTTACTTTAGTTATATAATCTGTAGCCCACAATGTCTTCTAATTGTCCATTAGCATACATGTGGGCATAAAAATCTCCCATATTTGCCCCCTTAATATTCTGATGTATTTATTCTTTCTTTCTTGATTTTGCCTTTTTTTTTTATCCCAATTGAAGAGGCTCTAGTTTCAATTCTTCTAGAGCTCTTGTCAATATCGCCAAGAAAGTGTATAGCTCTCAACATTTTTAACAATATGCTATTTATTTCATATAAAAAGTAATTCTTATTGAAAACCTCTTGTATATTTGGGGGATTTCATCTTCTCACAAGAGTAGCTGCTCATTTTCCTTATGCACTACAAGTGAGATTAAATGAAATGATATTATAGCCACTTCACAGAATACCTGAATACCTTGGAAAGTAGGGATGATAAAGTATCTACCTCTAGTATATCTTTTGAACTCTGGGGTTGGGGGATACTATCTTTGTATCAAGTTGAATTTGCAGGATGAATGAAGCAATTTCTAATTTCTTACCCAAACTTTTCACTTTTATTTTCCTCCTAAACTGACATCAAAACAAAAAGTATAGATTATAAGTTTAGGATAGATCTCAGAGGTTACAAAAAGCAATCCCTATTTGAGGAGAAATTTCCTTTGCTTAAATTAGAAGGCCCTAGCACTTTAATTGATTCAAAAGTTTTATTATAATTTTGTTTTGCAATTTAAAATAATACTATTGCTATTTTCTTTGCCTTTTGAATGAAAAAAAATGCACTCTATCAATAGTTCCAACTTGGCCTTTGGAGGTATTTTTACTTCTTATTCTTTTAGTGTGCAACATCAAACATAAGAAATGTACCATAGTCTGAGGCAACATGTTTCCTATATATATATATGGCTCCAATTGTTATTTACTTAAATTCCAGTATTCATATGATTTAATTGATCTCTGATCTCATCACTGATGATAGTCCCTTTATTGACAGAGGTCTAAATTGACCATATCTATCTATCTTATGATATTTTTGTCTTTTCCCTCTTATAAATTGCCATAGGTATCCTCTTTTCCCTATCTTTTGCCAACATACTGGAGTTCTCTTCTTTTCTTCATTTTATGGATAGGTAATATAGATTACCTATCAACTGATATTCACTCAAACCATGAAACTGGAATAATCTCCTTAATTCCAGACATGTATTTCTTTGCTGATAGAATTTGCCTCAATATGAGCAGACTGGCTATTATTTTGAATTTTGTGTGTATGTGAGCTGACAGTGACATCCACTAAATAGACTAATTGACAATCTAATGAACAAAGAAAAATACAAAACAACCTCTGTCATGACTACTTTTTGCTTCCACAGTGATGTGATATAGAGTAGTAAAAATGGATAGAGGACACAAAAAGTCGTAGTGTTTAGATGTCAAAGTTCAGTGTAAGAAAGACATACAGAGTTAGGCTGTATATGTTCTTTCCTATCTCCTAAGATCATCTTCAGCCTTCTTGATCTATATCTGGACACTGGACCCATATGGCTCTGTAGGGGAAAGATAACCTAAATACTTGTTTAATGGCCAACAAGTAGACATTGTGCGAAAAGGAAGTTTCATTTCCCTTATATTAAACCAAAATCCTATTCCCTCAACTTCTAGCAATTGATCTTAGAGCTGTCTTTTAGGAACAAGAAAAAGTCTAAATTAATCTACTACATGAGAATTCTTTAAATATTTTGGAGACAACAATAATTTCCAATGCACATTTTTGGTTCTATAGCTTCATGGTCTCTTTATCCATCACTATCTTTCTCTTTTGTACATATTCTAGCTATTAAAGCTTTTCTAAAATCTACCATCAATAATTGGCCACAACATTCTAGACATAGCTAAACAGGATCATGATACAACATTACCACCTACCTTACTTGGACATCACCCTTCCATTAATGTGAGCTAAAGTCAAATTGATCTTTTAACCTATGCCCTAACAGCTTTCTATGTCCTTTTCAGGGATGTTCATTAACCTTTGGTGTCTACCTGATATGCTCATCTTTCACCTGTGACTCCAAGAAACTGGTACATGTGCACTATCCACCATTTTGGTAGAAAGGCTAAATCAGGTTGATTATAACCAACAAACCTCAAATTTGTCTGTGATGTCTATCCCAAGTCTGTGATGAAGACTTCCTTTGATGGAATGGAGAAAAGAAAACAATGTGCTCCAATGTCTATGAAGGTGGCCGAAGTAGGAGCTATGGAAAGCTTAGAGCTTGGTCAGAATTTGAAGATGCCAAAGTCATCTACTGTGTTTAGGTTCATCTCTAGCTGTCCTGATATTTGTCTTGCCACTAGACTTTGATGACTCTGGAAAATAGAATGAGGGTGATGACTTCTAGCAACTCTTTCTCCTATTTCACCTATATATCAAGACATTTCCCCCAAGATGTCATTTGTCTTCTTTAAAAATAAATGATGAATAATAAATAACGCATTTGGGTTATCATACAATATTCTCATATATTCAATTTCCTATTATCTTAACATGCCTAGACATGCACATATCTATGAATATAATCTCTAAATCAACTCTCTTTACAATGTCTTTATATGACCATTACCTACTTTAACATATATGGGGGGAGTGGAAAGCTGATATATTAGAATAATTATTATTAAATTTAATTCAACAAACCTTTATTGAGTGTCTGCTATGTACAAGTCCTTATGCCTAAGATATAAAGATGAACCCTGACACAGTCCCTGCCTTTAACATAATCACAGTTACAAAAGGAAAAACGCATTTATTTAAATGGCTAAATTTAAATTAGAAAATGATCCAATGCCAAGGAGAGATTGTATGGAGGATGCAGAAGAATGAAAGGAGGAAAGGATTGCTTACATCATTACCACCACATCATCATCATCATCATCATCACCATCATCATCATCATTATCATCAATAGCTAGCATATATGAAGAACTTTAAGGTTTGTAAAGTTCTTTCTTTCTCTGTCTCTCTATGTCTCTGTCTCTCTGTCTCTCTATCTCTCTGTCTCTATCTCTCTATACCTCTGTCTGTCTGTCTGTCTCTATTTCTCTCTTTTTTTGTGTGTGTCTATCTATATTTAATTTGACCCTCAGAACAACTCTGTAAAGAACCAGTTTTATAGATGAATAGTTTGAGGATAAATGAGATAACTGACTTGCCAAAAGTCACACAGCTTATAAGTGTGAGGCATTATTTGAACTCGTGTTGCTGACTCCAAAGCCAACACTAAGTCCACTATATTACTGAGTTCCTGAATCTTGTCTGAGGCATCAAGTAAGACATATTTTCACCCTTTGCTTCAATATGTATCTCCATAATTATTTAATGAGGACTATGTAGCTATTGGATTTTGCATTGAGGGATTTTTTTAAACATTTAATTTTTAATGAGGGTGGAAGATGGTAGGAAGATCAAATTAATTTTTAAAATATTTAATAAATAAAAAAGAAAAGAAAATTAAAAAAAATAAAAGAAATTTACTTAACAGATTAAGGAAGAAAAAGAACATTGCCCCAAATTTATGGTGAGCAGCAAATCCCCTTCTTTGTATAACCGGTATTAAGGAAATGATAGACCAGAGAAACACACCCTCTTAATAAGTTGATGATGATTAAAGGAAGACACTACTTCTGGAAATGAATTAATTTATTGAAACAAAGAAATCATGCCTAAAATTGAAGTTGTCCTTGAATCTCTTTCAACACTCAGTTAACCCCACTGGCTAAGAATGGTAGGGTGAAAAAAAAAAAAAAAAGCACTAGGGTAATATAATACTATAAAGAAACAAATACTGTAGTATTACATAACCTTAGCAGTAAAGAGGTTTCCTTGGTCAGAAGAAATGGGGAAGAGGCAGTGATGGGTCTTCCTAAGTCTTTAAAAATGCCAATATATATCACATCTAGATAATCTCTTATCTTAGTATTAGAAGGTAACAGATATTTGCAAGAAATATTCTTATATATTTCCATTTGCTATAATTAAATTGACTGATTTCATCTTATACCATGCTTACAATCACAAAATTCTCCTTCTCTGAACGTAAATGCACAAGAGCTACATCTACACCACAGGTTTAGCATCAAGAAAAGCTGAGTCCAAGTCATATTTCTGAAACATAAAAGCTGTATGAAGAATCATCTTTAAGATCACACATTACAAATAAATTGCCAATTTGCAGATTTGGTAGAGGCAATTTCTACATAGGATAATTCATATTCATGTCGGGAGGGAGGGGGATGTACCAGCTGCAAACTAAATCTGTCTTTTGAGATCAATTGATCAGTTTAGCTGAGTATAGAAAGTATTGGCAGTATATAGGTTATTTAGTGACAAATTATTTGCTCAAGTCAAACGCAGAAACAAAGAAAATAGTCCTAAATTCTTTTCTTTCTTTTACTTTCACAGTGACCATAACAGAGTAATGGGGTGGGTGAGGGTAGAGGAGCCAAAAACAATCAGTTTTTGTACTAACTATAAACTTAAAATTATCTGTCAGCACTCAGTTTCAGATTCTTGTCCGATAACCTATGGATGAACATTCTTATAAGGGGAATTGAATTGTATCAACCTTGACATCCTGACTATAAATTAAACCAAAAGGTAGAAACAAATTGCAGCTAAGTAAAAGGATGGATCACAGATTCTCCTTAGAGAGCTGGTATAATTGGTTTTATAATGCATCCAAACATAAGTTCTTAGAAAAGGTATTTAATTTTTGAATTTGTACATCAAGTGCTTGATGTAGTAGGTTACAAAAAATCCTTATTGGCATGTTACATTAAGGTGGTGAATATATGAAAAACACCAGAATGGAATTAATTATAATGTATATACTGTCAATAATTTTAAAAAGATGAAATTAAAATCTAAACAAAATAAAAAAAACAAAAAAGTCAATAAGATGCTCAAAATTAAATCAACATATATTTTGGCAATCAGGTACTTCAATGAAAACATGGAAATAAGTGAGCACAGTTGTGTGAAATGCTGGGGAGTTGGATTTCCACAGAGTGTTGTAAGCTTCAAGGTAGAGTAGAATAGTATAACTGATGAAAAGGTCTTCAGAATGTGAGAAATTAAGGAAGGTTAAGATCCCATAGAACAATTAAGTGATCAATAGAAGTCTTGAACAAATGAGAAATTGGGGAGGTAGGAAGGCTCAGGTAGACTCAGTCAATCAGAAAGAGCCTTGTGGTTTTGAGAAAACTGCAATTTTAAGATTATAGCCAATCCAGCCCAAACTAATTGGGGTCAGTGACCTGACATGACCAAATCTCTATTTGCACCTACTAAATAGGCTAATTGAGTATTAAATAGCACACCCCAGAAGAGGAGTTTTCAACCATTTTTGAACATGGAATTTATGATGAAGGAAGCCGAACATGTTTATACATATTTAGAGGAAACAAAAAGTAGATATATCAGAAAAATTGTAACCTGGTCTGGAATGGACCAATCCTGTTTCTGAAGGGAAGAACTTCATCAAACTAACAATTATAAAGTTTCTCCTGCTTCTGTGCTCGTTGCTCCCTCTTCTCCTAGAGGAACAGAGCCTGCTTCTGGCAAAAAACATTAAGATGATTCCTTAAGTTTCTGCTTTAAAAATTTTTTCTTCAATAGCTGATTTTTAGTGTCAAGAGCATATTTCTTACAATACTGAAAAAATATTACAGAAAATATAGATCAGTAAAGAGGAAAAAAAAGAAACAAAAAAATCTGGTTTCTTTAGCTGGTTTCTTATAGAAGCTCCATTTTAAAAAGGAAACCTAATCCACCATGTGCTCATTCCTCTTCAGATTAAACTCCTGAGTTTTCTCCTAAATTTTTTCTACAATGCTACTGAGCCTCCAACCTTTCTAGCATCATTTTATATGTTGTCTTCCTCCATTAGAATATAAGCTTGTTCAAGGCAGGGAATTTTTTTTTTCTTTTTGCTTCTATTTGTGTTCCAAGAGCTAAGCACAGAGTCTTAAGTGATTTAATATATGATTTTTGATCGAAAATGAAGTAAAAAAAAACAGCATATCAGTAAAATTATATAAAACATCTACCTGATATATAATGTTCCACTTCATAATTGCCCACATCTGCAAACAAGGGAGGGCAGTACATTTTCTTATTTTTGAAGCTAATTTTCATCTTTATAATTATGCAATGTTTATTTTATTTTTAGTTCTTTATATTTATACTGCTAGAATAGTTTGCCTTATTCTGCTAATTTCACCTTTTAGCACTTTAAGTAACTCTTCTTAATGCCTTGCCCTTCTAAATTCATAATATAAGCTATTTCTTATTGCACAATCATATT
The DNA here is from genome assembly GCF_902635505.1 of Sarcophilus harrisii. NCBI lineage: Eukaryota > Metazoa > Chordata > Mammalia > Dasyuromorphia > Dasyuridae > Sarcophilus > Sarcophilus harrisii. The sequence continues at coordinate 122,458,273 of NC_045427.1, read as the reverse complement.
CAATTACTTTCATGTGTCAAAAGTTTTTAAACCATTCATCAACTGGCAGGGGGAAGAGCTTTTTAATGACAATATTTTACCAGTGTTGCCATATGACTATGGATCATGGGATCATGCCAATCATTTGCATCCTCTTAATTGGCTCTTGTCTTTGAAAAAATATTATTACTCAGAAGGCAATGGAGAAGATCCTAGGGAACATGAGCATGTTACAACATATGATAAATTGGGAAATACAAAGAAAAACTGAGTGGTAGGAATGTCATAAATTAATCATCACAACTGGTAATACTTATAAAAGGAAGAAATAAAAGTTGAATAATTTATGTGTGTCCCCTATTACTATTGTGATATCAAGAGGAAAAAATGAAGGCTCTAGAATGATGGGTCCTTTCTCTGTCATGAATATATGAGACCATATGAATGAGAGTTGTACAAAATAGGTAGGTATGATTTGGTTTGGATTTGTATCACTAGAGGAAAAAACCATTAATGAAATTGTAGATCCATTTGAATCTATATATGTATATACACAGAAATACATATATAAGTTGTAGATGATGTTCTAAGGTAATTTGTATTAATTCTAATTTGTATTAATTCTGTCTTTATGTTTTTGCAAACATCTTTCTTTTCAGTTCTGTTTATAGGTAATTGCTGTCTTTTCTACCAACTCATTGTTTTTCTCTTCTTCTTCCTCCTTCTTCTCTTCCAACCTTCCCTCCAACACTAAATAGAATCAAATTTTCAACACCCTAAACTGATCTTCATTCAAACGACATATGTTTCAAAATTGCAGGTGGAAAATTTTCTCTTGAAAATAGGACCAACTAAGAGAATGATAAGTATTTTTTTTTAAATCCTTTCAAAAGATAGCTGAAAATCAATTTGAAAAGAACTCACTCCAGATTTAATTACCTGCTTAAATGGAAATTAAATGTCACCTGCAAAATGGTGTGTCTACGTGAGTGCATATGCATGTGTGTGTATGTGTATGTGTGTATGTTTGTGCTATGGAGGAAAATAATACAAGAAGAAATCTGTCTTCTCTAAAGGCTATGTGTGCACAGACTACTACAGGTACATATTGTTGCATATGACTAGAACATTCCAAGTCTATGTTCTAATCCAGGAACATTAGTTCTAAATTAGTAAGTGTGTACAGGGGATGAAATTTAGCAAAAAAACAAAGTAATTTTCTCTGGAACAAGGGAATATTAACCATTGAAATATGGTATGAGTATCAAAGCTCTGGAAACACAATTTAAAATAATTTACAGGCTGCCTAGTGATTACATTTTTCTTCCTCATTTGTACCCAAGAGTATCATTTTTAATTAAAATAATAAACCAAGACCAATTCATCTTGACACAAAGTGAATTTAAACACAGTTAACTTTTTTTTTCCTTCATTAGTTCTTCAAACAGCTTAGAGAAGTATTTACAGAAGAAGCAGGAATAAGGAGAAAAGAGAGACAAGACTTTGGATGTAACTTTTGCTGGTTTTGTCTTGGTGACATTTGATCTCCCTTTTGAAAAAAAGATGTCACAGAACCAAAGCTAATACCTTATAGCAAAAATCAATATGAATATTCTCTGTACCCTGAAAAACAAGCCATTTTTCTTCTTTTTACTTATTAACACAATGGCAAGTTACATAAATTATCAAACTCTGCCCTTATTAGGGTGAGGAATGAAAATAATGATAGCCAATATTTATATAGTGTTTGTTATATGTCAGTTATTTTACAATTATTATCTCATTTGATCCTCACAACAACCCTTAGAACTAGGGTTTTCATTTTATAGATAGTGAAATAGGCAAATAGATTAAATATCTTGTTAAGTGTCATACAGTTAATAAATGTCTAAGACTGATTTAAACTCAGGTTTTCCAGGTTTATCTGTTATACCATCAAGCAGCCTCTGAATAACTGATTTTTTTGTATTTCATGCCCCATGTGAAACTCAGGCTAAAAACAACATCCCAGGAAAGGAATTCCATGTAACTCAGAGGACTCTCTCAAAGAAAATTCCTATAACTTTTATAAATCTGTGGTCCAGTTATCCCAAGCTCTGTGTTTAAAAGACTATATTTAATCTTGGGGACTGTCCTAAAAGATTTTGGTCTCTTATATGGAGTTCCCAATGGGAAATAACAGATATAGAGAGTGTCTAGATTTCTACCAAACTAAGTAACAGGTTTCCCAGTTACTGCATGGGCACTCAAGGTAACAGGTACAAGTTTCAAGGCAGTTTTTATTCTGCCGTCTATTTCAAAGAAATAGAGAATACACAAAAGACTCATGGGAGCCTATATAAAACGCACAAAATACATGTACTTATAACAGTCTATAAGTATTCATGTAATCTTTCTTTCTCTCCATTGGATCCCACTCTTTCACATGGTCCTACGTCTTTCAGACTCAGCAGCATACCATGGTTTGGCTTCCTCTCAGAAGGGATTTGAATATGGGCCTATTAGAAAAGCAAACTCCAGGATTCTGGTAAACCCCTCTTTAAACCTAAGGAGAGGCCATAGAAATCATTCAAATTCATTCTACTATTATAAATACTGGTTCTCTCCTAGAAAAGAAATACATGTGTGATTGCTGAATAGGTAACTTCAGATCTTATCAGTTCAGAACCCAAACAACTCATGTGAAAGTAAAATGTGAAGTCCAGTTCCCCTCACCCTTCCTTATGGTGACTTTCATCCCTTGCCTCTGTTTATCTTAGCAGTGGGAACCTCTTCTCTCAGCAAGAGGCTGAATTACTCAGAAATTTCCTCTCATTAGGAAGTTAGAGTTCAAGAAAAAAAATCAAAAAACTCACTTCTCATGCAGTATGGGTAAATACATATCTGCCTAAGTCATATTTTATCTCAAACCAGCTTTTCTTGTTGTTTTTCAAGGAAATTGGGATTGTGATCTGCCGCTGGTCACATAACTAGGAAATGTTAAGTGTCTAAGGCTAGATTTGAACTCTGGTCCTCCTAACTGGTCTAAGGCTGATGTTTTATCCACTGTGCTTTCTAGCTTCCCTTTTTAACAGCTTTTTGATGAAGAATACTGTTACATACTTTCTGGGCTCTCAAGATCTAGATGGAGTAAAAATAGAAAAAAAGAGAAAGAATCCAAGAAGATCTGTAGACTCCCTTTATAGACCAGAACAGAAGACTTCTCCTAAAAGTGTAAGTAATAATAATAGTATAATAATAGTACTTTAAGGTTTGCAAAGCAACATATACACATGTTTGTGTATGTGTATGTGTGTGTAAAATCCCTCACAACCTCCTCACAACCACCATGAAAGGTAGGTTCTAGATGAGAAAATGAGGAAAATAGAGATTAAGTTACTTGCCCAGAAACAGTTAATGTCTGAGGTGAGAAATGAATTCAGCTTTTCCTGATTTCAAGTCCAGTGTTCACAGAAGTAGGAACAAATCAATTCATCTTAGAGCCAGCCTACATGATGTAGATTTGACTAAGAGACACCTTTTGCTTTTCAGTAATGAGGTGATTCAAGGCAATTCTTGTAGTTTTGTGATGAAAAGAGCTATTCACTTCCAAAGAAAGAATTATGACTGAAAGTGGATTGACGCATAGTATTTTTGTTGTTATTGCTATTTATTTGTTTCTTTTTCGGCTTCTTCCCCCTTTTGATCTTATTTTTCTTGCACAATATAACATATGGAAATATGTTTAGAAGAATTATATCTATTTAACCCATATATAGATTGCTTGCTGCCTTAGAGAAGGGAGAGGTAAGGAAGGGAAGGAGAAAAAAAATTGGAATACAAAGTTTTACAAAAATGAATGTTGAAAACTATCTTTACATATATTTCTAAAAACAAAATACTATTTTAAAAAGGAGATATCTTTTGTCTTCTCAACTAGGTGCCCATTGTACATGTTCACAACTATATTTTAAAAATCCCAAAGTTTACCACTTGACAGATTTATTAATCCCAATTCATCCAACAACCTCCCCCAACTCTTACATTTCATGAAAAGTAAGGAATAATTTTTTAAAAATCAAACAAACAGCACTGTATTTGAAGTCAAAAGATCTTATTTCATACCCTAGTTCTACTACTTAACTCTATGTTGTAAGGCAATTCATTTTACCACTTTACCATTATATAATATAGATTACTTAGTTATAAAATAAGAAGTTTGGATTAGGTGATTACTAAAATCTATTCCAACCAAATATTTAATTATTCTGTGACAAAAGATTTAGTATGTAAATTTTACCAAAGGGCATTATAAAAGAAAACTCCTTAGGATTGAATATCTCCTATGACCTAAAGGAATACATTAAAATGGGGAAGGCAAGACTGATATAATTCCTGTTTTCAAAAAGAGTGTCCTGAGTCTTAGGTCCTCAAATCATAAAATACACTAAACAAGTAACTTCACCTAATCAGAAAGCCAGCTTTATCCTTATATACCTATCTCACTCCCAGCAGGTTATCTTGGAAATTAATCCTCAAAAAAGTGTTAGGTGATTACTGGTTAAAATGAAACCTCTCCCGTGGACAATTTTATTTGACTAGCAAATTTTAGAAGATTTCTTAAACAAAACTTTATGACCCAGAAAATATAACTCTAATCATAGGTTTTCAGTCAAGAGAACTCAGTCAAAGGGTCTTCCTAATATCGCCCATATTGTATCACAGAGAAGACCACTACAATGACCATTTGGAAGGCTATCTAGTCATATGCCATTTCCATTTTAGAAAGGATATTCTTAGATGGATCATCTCAAGGTTATGAGTCAATAAAGATGAATTATTAAGATTAATGACTACTTGGATAGTATGCTACGCACAATTTTCTTATCAACAGCTTACTTTAGGATTGAAATCTCCAGTATCAGAAATATCTCTTTGAATGACAATGACACCAGGTCAAATCCCCCTGTTGCCCCAAGTTTAAAACATTAATACAAGAGAACTAAAGAATCAATTTATCAGATTGATGGGTTATAACTTAGTAGGTCCACCCTGTGAAGAGATGAGCAGGAAAAATGAATAATTCCCTGTGTATACAGATCTGCATTCTCTCTGCATTTCAGTCTGTCTTATAGAGTGCATCACAAGATTGCTTATACTCCTATGATGATAAACCCTTTTCTTGTTTAGTTGTTTCATTTGGGTCCAAGTATTTGTGATCCCGTTTGGAGTTTCTTGGCAAAGATACTGGAGCAGTTGGCTATTTTCTTCTCCAGCTCATTTTCCAGATGAGAAAGCCCAAACAAACAGGGTTAAGTGACACAGCTAGTACCTGAGGACAATTACAACTCGGATCTTACTGCCTCTCTGCCTGAAGCGTTATCCACTATGCCATCGCTTTTCCCTTCATCTACCTCATGAATCTTCAGACCTTATAGAGCCTATGTCTTAGGTGAAATGTCTTTTATCAAAGCCTTAGTGTCCTTCTATAGGAAAGGCATGTGAGTTAGTCAGTAAACTAGCATAATTGAGCGCTTGTGTACTAGACATTCTGCTAAACACTGGGTCAAAGATAAGAGGAAAGACATTTCCTGCCCTTAAGGAATTTACATTCAAATTAGGGAAGACAACACAGAAAAACAACAACAACAACAAAAAAAAAAAAAAAAAAAAAAAAAAAAAAAAAAACAAGCTAAAAAATTGGAAAGGGGAGAAGGTATTTGTGCAGTGGCAAAGCAAAGAAAGTCCAAATTATTAGATACTTGTGAATCTACTTTTTTCTAAATTTTAAATGCATAAAAAATCTCCTGAAAATAACAAAAACCACTTGAATTTTTCCAGTTTTTATTTTTCTGACTAAAACAATTCTATTATTTGTAGTAGGATCTAAGTGGTAATGATGATTAGGATAACAACTGATATTTATATAATGAGCTTAAGTTTGCAAACACTTGATAAGCACTGCAATAAGCACATAATAGGACAGAATAAGATATGGAACATGATAAAGTACTAGTCAATATGATATGATGCATTCCAATATAATCAAATACAATATTATGCAATGTAATATATTATTACATTAATAAGTAAAATAATAAAATGTAATCTGAAATAGTGGGACCAAATCTGATATAACAACATAATGCAATGTAGCATAATATGATATAGCATGACATTAGGAAGCATAGCACAGCATAGCTTAGTATATTATATTATATAACAGCATTATATATGCAGTTAGATGCCATGGTCAGAGACCCTGAGTTTGAATTCTTCCTTAGATATTTAATTAGTGATACCCAGGGAAAGACCCAGAGGTTCTCTCAACTTCCATTTCTTCAAGTAGGCTAAAATTAGTTTAATAGCACCTATCTAACAAGCCTATTTTCAGAATTATATGAGAAAATTAATGTAAAGCACTTAAAATATCATCAATATATCAATATAATATATCAATGTTAACTACAATGACGATTATGATTAATAATATTAACAGATGCTTATCAGATGTATCTTTCAAGCCTTAACTTTTCTCTTGACTTCCAGCTTCACATCACCAACTGCCTAAAAATTATCTTGAACCATGAATATCTTAAATTCAACATATTCATGATACAAATCATTTTCTTTTCCCCCAAACACTCTTTTTTTCCAAACTTTTTTTTCTATTTCTATTGAGGGCATCATCATCTTTTTAATCACCCAGGCTTATAGGAGAGATATAATCATAGACTCATGATTCCTACTCATCAAGTCATGTCATTTCTACCTTCAAAATATCTGTTACCTATATACTCTTTTCTCTAGTCATAAAATTGTCATTCTGCTGCAGGGTCTTATCACTGAATAGGTGGACTATTGTAATACTTTAGGGTTGGTATTTCTATCCCACATTTCTCCTCACTCTGAACCATCCTTTTGTCATCTGTCAAAGTGAGTTTCTTAAAAAATAAACAAACAAACATAAAACCAGATCTGACCATATTACTCCCCTATTGAATAAATTCCCATGTTTCCATATTTTCCTTGAATGAAAGATCAAATCTTCTTGGCTTTTAAGACCTTTCACTTCTCTTTCCCTCTTTCAATTTTTTTTTCTGTTTTTACACTTTAGTCCCCGGCATACTCTAAAATCTAGTGACGCTGGCCTTTTTGCTATTCCTCACACAGGATACTCCATCTTCCAACTTTGTGTCTTTTCACTTGATGTCTTCCGTGCCTGGAATATTTTTCCTTCATAGCTCTTGTTTATATCCTTAGCATCCTTCCAAAAACTGCTCAAATCTCACTTTTTGCTAAAAATCTTGTGCAATCCTCCTTAATTCTAGTATCTTTTCTTTGAATTTACTTCATTATCACCCTTAATATATCTTGTATGAATGTTTTTATTTGCATGCTGTCCCTCTCATTAGAATGTGATCTCCTTGAAAGCAAGGAGTGTGTTTGCTACAACCCCAGATCTTAGGACAGTGTCCAGTATGCAGTTTAACAAATGCCTGCTGAGTGATGGATTGAAAGTACTCAAAACCTTTCCAAAGAAGTGTTTCTTTATTTGATGTCTCACTTAACATTAATAAACAAAGGTTAATTGAACAATGTTATGTATATCATGCATTTTTCAAGGAACATCATATAATCAAAACATATTTATGGGAAACACCTATTAGAGGAGAAACTTCATGGCTGCCATTTTTTTTTTCCCTATTTAATTGAACTTTTTTTTTCATTTAATTTTGATCTTGTTTTATAAGCATGACAAATATCATCAAATATTTCAATTTTTTAATTTCGAAAAAATTCAACAGCAAGACTGCATTTTCTAAAATGCTCATTCAATTCTGCAACTATGAAATATACTAATATCCAATATACCTCCCATTTTTATTTAATTTTCCCCTCCTTGAAATCATTGAAGTTTTATTCTCAAAAGATTTTCAAATCATTTAACCATTTTTCTATATACAATTCTAATTAGATCTTTCTTGATTTCATCCTCCTGAGTATTATTTCCTCACATTTCATACAGGGGACTAAATTTAGAGAGTTCAGATATGTTTTCTTTGTTATTAATGATGAGGATAATTTGCTATAACCACATTAATTAATATATCAGTTCCATTTCATATTTATTAATTGTCTTTCTTCCAGTTTCATATCTAAACAGTAAGAACATTGTGGGATACACAAACTTAACTGAGTTTCAATCTAACTTTCCATAGGTTCATTTCTCTTCCACTATTTCCTTCCACTCTCTTCTCTCTTAGGGGGAGGTATTTCTTCTAATCTTCTAACACATTTTTCCTCGCTACTCATGTTGTTTTGATAATGTCATGTCTATTTTCTTGACTTATTGTCAAGTATTTGGTGTCTAAGGCAATTTTTATGCATTTTTGGATGCCTTATGGCAATTATATCTACTAAACTTTCTATTTTTTACCCACCCCGCCCACTAACTTATCTCCTATCACATCTCCCTCCTCTTAATAGTGCTTTTTAATCCACTATCCTATTTTCAATTATTTCTGCCCCTCTTTTCTATCCTGTCCCTCCCTTTCCTTTCCTTTTTCTCCTTCTGCTTCCTCACAGGGTGAGATAAATTTCTATACCCAACTGAATGATTAAATTATTCCCTCTTAGAGCCAAGCCTGATAAGATCCAGCTTCAGACAATGGCTGTCCCTTCCTTTCTTTCCCTAGATTGTAATAGGTCTTTTGTACCTCTTCAAACTTGCCTTTCTTCTTTTTCTACTACAGACCCTTTCCCACTCTTTAATGTCTTTTTCTTTGATGTGATTACATAAGAGACCATTCACAACCACACCCTCAGTTCATGTGATATCCCCCTTTGTATGCTCCAGTGACGGATACCATTCTCAAGAGTTATAGATATTGTTTTCCCATCAAAGGATATAAACAGTTTAACCTTTACATGTATATATATGTATGTATGTATATAAACATTTATATATATGTTTGTGTGTCTGTATATATATATATATATTTATATATATATATGTATATATATTTAAATATATATATATGTTATATATATGTATATATTTATATATATGTTATACTGCCAAGATAAATGAATTTGTCCACAGCTTAAAATTTTTTTTCATTTACTATAATCAAGGTTCCATGCCTGCTCCTTTTGCATCTCTAGCTTTTAATTGGACACTACTTACTGTTCTGGGGAATTGATGTCTTAAATATATATTTATATATATGTTATATATGTATATATATTTACATATATGTATATATGTAAATATATATTTATATATATTTATATATATGTATATATATTTATATATATGTATATATATGTAAATATATATTTATATATGTTATATATGTATATATATGTATATATATTTATATATATGTATATATATTTAAATATATATTTATATATGTATATATATATTCATATATATATGTATATATATATTCATATATATATGTATATATATATATTTAAATATATATTTATATATGTATATATATTCATATATATGAATATATATTTATATATATATTTACATATGTATATATATATTTATATATATGTATATGTTTAACCTTTAAAAGATACATATATGTGTTTACATTTTTATGGTTCTCTTGCATCCTATGTTTGTATTTTCAATTTTCTCTATAGTTCTGGTTTTTTCAACGGAAATGATTGAAACTCTTACTTCACTGAAACTCCATCTCCTCCCCTGAAAGATGATGCTGAATCTTACTTGGTAGTCAATTCTTGGTTGTTACCCCAGATCCTTTGCTTTCTGGAATATGGTATCCCGGGTCCTCCAATCCTTCATTGGACAAGCCGCCAGATCCTGACTGTTGCTCCTTGATATTTCAATTGTTTTTATCTGGCAGCTTGCAGTATTTTTTCCCTGAAATAATAGACTTGGAGTTTCACAACAATGTTCCTTGGGGTTTTCCTTGTGAGATCTCTTTCCAGAGGTGATGGATGGATTTTTCTCTCTCTGTTTCTAGAATATCAGGGCATTGATGCCTTTTCCTTGATGATCTCTTGAAGAATGCTATCCAGTTTCTTTTTTCAGTCATGGCCTTCAGGTACATCACTAATTTAAAAACCCTCTCCTTTGGGTCTGTTTTCCATATCGGCTATTTTTCCAGTGAGGTATTTCCTATTTTCTTCCATTTTTTCATTCTTTCTAATTTGCTTAACTGATTTTTACCGTCACAAAGTCATTAGCTTCCATATGCCCCGTTCTAGTTTTTATCTTTTTTTGATTTAGTCCATTTTTGAAGGAGTTTTTTTTCCTCAGACAATTTTTTCCCTTCCTTTCCCAAACAATGGACTCTCTCATGCATACTTCTCATTTCTTTTCTCATTTTTTCTTCTTTCTCTCTTTTTTGCCTTTTTTAGTCTTTTATAAGCAATTCCAAGAAGCCTCTTTGGACTTGAGACCAACTCATATCACTCTTTGAGATTTCCCCAGTGGACATTCTATCCCTGTCTGAGTTTGTGTTTTGATCTGCCCTGTTACCACAGTAGCTTTCTATGGTCACGGTTCTTTTCTATTTCTTGCTCATTTTTTTTTCTAACTCTGATAGCTGAACTCAGCTCCTGGGATCTAGGGGGCGCTGTGGCAAGCTTCCTGTGCACCTCCGAGGCTTGGCTGAGAGCACGGCGCCCCCTGTGTTTGCAGGAAGCAGCCTCGTTCGCCAGAGTTGGCTCTCTGAGCCGGAGTGGAGGCTGCCGGGAGGGACTCGAGCGGGTCTCGCTCGCGGATGCGTTGTGAGGCAGACCCTGCCGCCTGCGTTCCCGGTCTGCCCGAGCCGGCGGAGCGCTCCTTTGTCCGGTGAGAGTGACCTTTCTTGCAGTTTTTTCTCAGTCTGCCTTCGGGCAGGCTCTGTTCGGGGTGTGGTTTGGGAGGGAAAACGGGAGCGCCGAAGCAGCCTCTGACTTTGCGCCAGCACCGTGGCTCCCCTCCCCCCCAGAACTCTTAAATTAGCTTCCTAAGGAACAAATCAGAAGCATCGATGCTTTCACTTCTGTCTGTATCCAGTTTCTCGGCGCAACGGGGAATATCAATGCCGACCCTGCTCAAAACCCCCGTATCCCTGGTAACGAACCCACAACGTGGGGGAGGGGGGAGAAGAGCGTGATTTGTTGCTATTACATTACTATTATTCCTATTATAACATGTTTAACTCATTAACATATTACATCATAACAATTCAGCGTGGATGGATCAGGGGAATATTCATGACCCGGAGTCTGGGGAGTGGGGATTCACACAGGAACTTGAAACTGAGCGAGTCACTCAGATGGGGATCCAATCCGAAAGCAGGAAGTGGGTGGTTCCCATGGTGGGGAGCCCAGACTGGCTGCTGCCGAATAATGACCAGATCGTTGGAGATTTTGTCGCTATATATAAGATCCCATTGTTATCTTTTCTAATAATTTGGTGCAGATTTTTAAATTTGTTCTGCTTGTCTGATTACGTAGAATCCAAAGAATTTTTGAGGAGAACCATTAACTTTAAATTTTTTATAACTTTTGATTTCATTTATATCAATTGTGTCAATACAATCATAGTTCAGTGCCTCCAATAGTTGATCAGCTTACCGGCCATAGGAAAAATACTTTCAGAATATGAATACTTATTTATTATATTTATATTTATATTATTTATATATAACCTGATTGTGTGATTTATAGTATCACTTGCCCCTTTTTCTCTGATAATTTGTTCACTGAAGATGTAGAAGGGGAGGATGGACTAAGAATTAAGGACTCCTTTATCTGTTTGGTTCCACTTTTTTTTTTTTTATCACCTAATAATTTTACTAAATTGCTATTGGGAAGGTGATCCAGATTTTTAAAAAGACAGGTTTACATTTATCTTATAGATCCTTTTAAAAGAGTTATGACTAAAGGTAGTAAAAAAAACAAACAACAAACTCAAAAATTTGTAATTCTTCCTCTATTTATTTAGAATACTTTAGAACCCCTGACTTAATAAATGGATGAGAGACTTAACATTACAGACATTAGAAATAATCTAGCCTGTAATGGGCTGAGGTTTGAGTTGATGCAAGTCTGTGAGGCTAAATAGTAATTGGGCTATACTCTATTAATATACATGCTTGGATAAAGAATGGTCCCCTCCCACTCTCTGTGCAAGTCCTGATGTGTTGTAGAGGAAATGACGATTTTGGTGGGTGGAGGCAGAGAGAGACAGGAAGGGAAGCTGGGAGAGATTGTGCCTGGGTTCCATTCTCCTAGCTGCTGGTTGTGTGGCTGCTGGTCTAGCTAGCTTCTTGACTCAGCTGCACATATTGCTATTGCCCATTCTCTTCCACCTCCGATCTTTCTTCACTGAGAATAAAGATAGATGATTTTCCCCTAACCTGAATTCCTGACTCCGGCTGATTTTAAAATACGTGGTCTTCACACTAGCCCAAGCCCCTGAGTATACAGTTACAGAAACTAAGACCAGAGAAATAAATTGTCTTGCTGTAATTTTTGCAAATAGCATCGGCAAAGGCAAGATTCCAAATAAGGTCCTCCACCATCCAGTTGATACCTAGTAAATACCAGAAATGAAATCCAACTCATACCGAATAAATGCCTTTGACTTTAAGTTCAACATTTAATTTTTACAACATGGATTCATAATTGATTGAATTGCCAAAACAGATGTTTTAACAAATGGAGGATTTCATCTGACCATGTGTTGGGGGCGGCTATAGCTTTAAAACTATTGATAACAAACACCACTGAATCAGGCATGATTGAAGCTCCATCATAGGATTTTAATTATAGAATGAGTAAAAATGGATCCAAACAGCTTGCTTTCATGCTAGTTTACCTTCAACTGACTTTTCCTACAGATGCTATCAGGCTTTGAATCACAATTTTATAAATCACAATGTAAACTTGATGCATCTAAAAGGCAGTACTAAATTAAAGCATATAATTAACTACAAGTAATGGAGAAACCTCAAAGGAAGAATGTATCTTTGGGGAAGGACTATAGGAAAGGCTTTTAAACGGACCCCAAAATATTTTCTATTCTTTCCTTTTCTTTTTTATGGTTTAAATACAATTCATAGTCTCTAAATATTTCATAAAACATTTCTTTTGGTGTTTTTCAGATCTGACGGATGCTTAAGATCACCTCAGTAAATTCCCGAAGTTAACATTTTATAGGTGGCTTAATTTGGCAGACATAAGTTTAGGCTGTCAGCAAACCAGGGCACCTTGCTACTTATTTACTCTGCAGATCACCCAAAGATAGGAGCATAACCCCTCTGAAAGGACAGGAGTACATTTGTCTTGGAAGTTGTGAACTCCAGCACTTTTATGGATAATTTTAGATAATTTTAAGCATAACATTATAGAGAAACAGATAGAGAAGAAAGAATATTGGACTTAAGGAAAAGTGATGGAGACTGGAATTTTAGTTCTGTCAATTACTATGTTAATCTAGTAAAGTCACATTATATCTTTGGGTTTCAGTATTTTTTATTTGGAAAAATAAGACCATTATTTCATCATTCTCTTTATTTATTTATTATTTTATCATTAAAGCTTTTTATTTACAAAGAATATACATGGCTAATTTTTCCAACATTGACCTTTGCATAACCTTTTGTTCCATATTTTCCTCTCCTTCCCCCTAACCCCTCCCCTAGCTGACAGGTAGTCCAATATGTGTCAAATATGTTGAAATACATGTTAAATCCAATATATGTACACATATTTATACAATTATCTTGTTGCACAATAAAAATCAGATTAAGAAGGAAGAAAAAGAAAAACTGAGAAAGAAAACAAAATGCAAGCAAATAACAACAAAGAGAGTGAGAATGGTATGTTGTGTTCCACACTCTGTTCCCATGGTTCTCTCTCGGTATGGATGGCTCTCTTCATCACTGAACAATTGGAACTGATTTGAATCATTTCAATGTTGAAGAGAGCCACATCCCTCAGAATTAACCATCGTATGTATATTCTTGTTAATGCAATGTATAATAATTTCCTGGTTCTTTTCATTTTGCTTAGCATCAGTTCATATAGGTCTCTCCAAGCCTCTCTGAAATCTTCCTACTAGTCATTTCTTACAGAACAATTATATTCCATAGCATTCATATACCATAATTTATTCAGCCATTCTCCAATTGATGGGCATCCACTCAAGTTTCTAGTTTTATGTCACTACAAAAAGAGCTGCCACAAACATTTTTGCATATGTGGATTTCTTTTCCTTCTTTAATATCTCTTTGAGATATAATCCCAGTAGAAACACTGTTGGAACATAGTTTGATAACTTATTGAGCATAATTCCAAATTGATCTCCAGAATGGTTAGATCCATTCACAGTTCTGGCAAAAATATATCAGTGTCCCAGTTTTCCCACATCTCCTCCAACATTTGTCATTATCTTTTCCTTTCATCAATCTGAGAGGTGTGTAGTGGTATCTCAAAGTTGTCTTAATTTACATTTCTCTGATTAACAATGATTTGGAATACCTTTTCATATAACTACAAATAGTTTCAATTCCTTCATCTGAAGGGAGATTGGTGTATAATATTTTTTCTCTGGTTTTGTCCTACCTGGTTTAGATATCAGTACCATGATTGTGTCATAAAAGAAATGTGGTAGGAGTCCTTCATTACTTATTTTTTCAAATAGTTTATATAGTATTGGAGTTAATTGTTCATTAAATGTTTGGTAGAATTCACATATAAATCCATCTGGTCCTGGGGATTTTTTCTTAGAGAGTTGATTAATAGCTTGTTCTATTTCTTTTTCTGAAATGGGACTATTCAAGCAATTTACTTCCTCCTCTGTTAATCTGAGCAAACTATATTTTTGTAGATATTCCTCCATTTCACTTAGGTTGTCAAATTTAGTGGCATAAAGTTGGGCAAAATAACCCCTGATAATTGCTCTAATTTCTTCATTGATGGATAGTTCTCCCTTTTCATTTTTAAAATTAATAATTTGATTTTCCTCTTTCCTTTTTCTAATCAAATTAACTAAAAGTTTATCTTTTTTTTTTTTTGCTTTTTTCATGAAATCAACTCTTAGTTTTATTTATTTATTCAATAGTTTTTTTGTTGTTGTTGTTTCAATTTTATTGATCTCTCCTTTTATTTTTGGAATTTCAAGTTTGGTATTTGATTTTTTTTAATTTGTTCTTTTTCTAGCTTTTTTAGTTGCAAGCCCAATTTATTGATCTTCTTTTTCTCTATTTTATGCAAGTAAGCATCTAGAGATATAAAATTTGCCCTTATTCCTGCTTTGGCTGCATCCCACAAATTTTGGTATGTTGTCTCATTATTGTCATTCTCTTGGATGAAATTATTGATTGTTTTTATGATTTGCTATTTTACCCATTCATTCTTTAGGATAAGATTATTGTTTCCAATTTCTTTTTTTGTCTATTTTCCCCTGACCCTTTATTGAACGTAATTTTTATTGTATCGTGATCTGAAAAAATGCATTTACTATTTCTGCCTTTTTGCATTTGATTTTGAGGTCTTTATGTTCTAATAAATGGTCAATTTTTGTATAGGTTCCATGAAATGCTGAGAAGAAAGTGAATGTACTCCTCTCTGTCTCCATTCAATTTTCTCCAAAGAACCTAACTTTTCTAGGTTATTTTACTTACCTCTTTAACTTCTTTCTTATTTATTTTGTGGCTTAATATTGCTATTGCCTCATTATCTGTGGTACCCTTTAGCAAAATATAGTTTCCTTCCTGATCTCTTAATTAGGTCGATTTTTGCTTTTGCTTGATCTGAGCTCAGAATGACTACCCCTGCTTTTTTTTTTTACTTCACCTGAAGCATAAAAATTCTGCTCCATTCTTTAACCTTTACTCTGTATGTATTGCTCTGCTTTAAATGTATTTCTTGTCAACAAAATATTGTAGCATTCTGGCTTTTAATCCAGTCTTCTATCCCCTTATGTTTTATGGGAGAGTTCATCCTATTCACATTTACAGTTAAAACTACTAATTCTGTACTTTGTGCTATCTTATTAACCCCAAATTATACTTTTCTCTTTGCTTTTCCCCTTTCCCTCCTTCCCAATATTTTACTTATGAGCACTACTTGCCTCAAGCAGTCTTTACTCTTTAGATACCCTCCCCCTTTCTTATACCTTTCCCCTACTATTTCTCTTTTCCCTTTTATTTTGCCTACCCCTTCCTTTTTTCGCCTTTCCCCTCCCACCTTTCTATAAGATGAGAAATGTTTCTTGGTGAAGTCAAATATATCTAATATTGTTTCTTTGGACCAAATCTGATGAGAGTAAGTTTCACAGAATATTCATGACCCTCCCTTCTTTCCCTCAATTATAATGTTTTCTTTGTCTCTTCCTGAGATTTAATTATCCTCATTTTACCTCCACTTTCTCCTTTTTCATCTGTTACAATCCCCTTTACATTTCTAGTTTTTTATATATATATTATAACAGTAAAATCAGATTATACATGTTTTCTCAATGTAT
Source organism: Sarcophilus harrisii (assembly GCF_902635505.1). Taxonomy (NCBI): domain Eukaryota; kingdom Metazoa; phylum Chordata; class Mammalia; order Dasyuromorphia; family Dasyuridae; genus Sarcophilus; species Sarcophilus harrisii. The sequence goes on along the minus strand of NC_045427.1, from coordinate 122,441,805 downwards.
ACCCATAACAGAAATATAGTTCTCAATAGTTTTTTTTTTCTTTTTTATCTTTTTATGCTTCTCTTAAGTTCTATATTTAGAGGTCAAATTTTTTGTTTAGTTCTGGTCTGGTGAATGAAATTCACCAGTCTCATTGTATACCCATCTTCTTCCCTGAAAGAAAATGTTCAGTTTAGCAGGGCAATTTATTCTTGGGTGCATTCCAAGTTCCTTCTCCCTTTGGAATATCAAATTCCAGCCCCTTCTATTCTTTAAAGTGGAAGCTGCTAGGTCCTGAATAATTCTTATTGTGGCTCCTTGGTATTTGAATTGTTTCTTTTTGGCTGCTTGTAATATTTTTACCTTGGTCCAATAATTCTCAAATTTAGTCACAATATTCCTTGGGGTTTTAATTTTGGGGTGTCTTTCAGGAGGCATTCAGTGAATTCTTTTAATAGTTATTTTACCTTCTGATTCTATATCTGGGCAGTTCTCTTTGATGATTTCCTGAAAGATGATGTCTAGGCTTTTTTTCATCATGTATTTCAGGGAGTCCAATAACCCTTAGATTATCTTTCCTAGATATATTTTCCAGGTTGGTTGTTTTCCCAAATAAGGTATTTGACATTCTTTTCTATTTTTTCTTTTTTTTTTTTTTTTCGGTTTTGCTTGACTGATTCTTGTTGTCTTATTGAATCATTCATTTCCATTTGTTCAGTTCTGAATTTTAGCAAATTATTTCCATCATTTCCTTTTTTTACTTCTTTTTGTATTTGTACAACTGAATTTTTAAATGAGTTGCTTTGTTCTATGGAATTTTTTTTTCCATTTCACAAATTCTGCTTTTTAAAGAATTATTTTTTTTTCTTTTTCACAAATTCTGTTTTTTTTTTTTTTTCTGGGAATTGCTTTCTTTTTCCAGTTTATCAAATCTTTCAATGAGTTATGTGACTTTTCCAAACCCTCTTGCAGAATTTTCCTTTCCTTTCCTCATTTTTCTTCTCATTCTCTTTTAAGATCCTTTTTAATTTCTTCTAGGAGAGCCTTTTGTGATGGGGACCAGATTATATCACGTTTTTGAGCTTCATCTGAAGACAGTTTGCCTTTAGTCTCCTCAGGGTTTGAAATCTGGTTTTCTCTTTCACTATAAAAGCTGTCTATCTTTAGAGACCTCTCTACTTTTTTACTCATTTTTTCTTTTTTTTAAGTTAAGATCTGCTTTTAGGGCAGGGGAAGTTTTCCAAGCAGCTGAAGCTGTGCTGGGTCAGTGCTGATTCACTTCTGGTACTGGGTGGGCATGGTCATGAGATTCTGGCATTTTTGAGTTCACTATTGATCTTTTCTGTTTGTGTTGGATGTTTTATAACTTCTCTGCTGATCTACTGGCTTGCAACCAGGGCAGAGTAGCCAATACTGCTCTATATTTCTGTCAATTCCTTCCTGTAGATTCTCTGCCATTTGAAGTCTGCACCACCCAGCATAGTCTGCACCGCCTTGGGACTCTGTGCTGTCTGCACTGGCATTTGTACTTAGCTGCTTATGCTTCACTGTTCAAGATTCTCTGCCACCATTCTTTAAAGCAATTTGGAATTATGTCCAAAGGACTATAAAATCATGCCCACCCTTTGACCAAGCAATACCACTACTAGGTTGATATCTCAGAAATAAAATAAATAAATAAATAAAAAGGAAAAGGACCCATATGTACAAAAGTATTTATAGCTATTCTTTTAATGGTGATAAAAAATGAAATGACATCCATCACTTGCAGAATGATTGAGCAAGTTGTGGTATATGATATTGATGGAATATTATTGTATTATAAGAAATGACAATCAAGGTATTCTCAGAAAAAAAAAATATATATATATATGTGTGTGTGTGTGTATGTGTGTGTATATGTGTGTAGGTATATATATATATATATGCATGTATATATGTGTGTGTATGTATACATATATACATATACACATGCACATATTTAAATTATATATACATATTTATATTTGTGTGAGGCTTATATGTAAATATACTTATATATTTATATTTATATGTGTGTATGCGATATGCTTATATATATTACATATAGTACATATATATTATATTTAAAATATTTCTAAATTGAGCATTATATTTCAATTACCTAATGGACTCACGTGGATCAAATATAAATTAACATATATAAAGAGTATTATAAGGTTTAAGAAAATCAAGAGAATGCTTTATATATGATTTCCTATATATAGCACTATACTATAGATACAGTAAGATTTTGATAAATGTTTGAAGAAATTATATGAAGTTATTAAAGTCCTGGGTATAATCTGAATGTATCCCAAGTTTCACATAATCATATAATCTTAAGTATTGGATAATAGTCCTCAATAGTCCAACAGATACCCTCAAGAAATCAGTATTTTGATATGCACAAGTGTTCACCCAGTCTACAACTTTCTAAAGCAACTCCTTTAGTTCTGAATTGCTCTAATTATTAGTACGTTTTCCTGATAACCTTAAATTGATCTGTTTGCAACTTTCACCCATTATCTTCATGTTCTATTAATCTAATCTTTTTCTTTCTACTAGATGAAATTTCATATTTTTATTGTATAGCTACTTTAAATTCCTGAAATGTATTTTTATTTTCATATTTCTTATCTCTTCAGTTTACATTCAATCCAATCCAATCTAATATGCATTTATTAAGTGCCTATTCTGTACCAGACACTATGTTCAATACTAAGGATACTAAAAAAATGAAAGATAATCCTTCCTCTCAAAGAACTTACAATCTAATGGGTAGATATGCCAAAAGGCATAAAGTGGAGAAGGAAGGGAGGTAGGATGTCAAAGGATACTTGATATGGGGACATTTTTTTTCCCCATGGAGTTGAAACCCAACAGAGCAGAGATCCAGGGTGGGATGAGCTGAAAGCCCAGTTTCTCTCCTCTACAAAAGAAGACATTGGTACACCATATTCTAACCATGCAATCAGAAGGAAGTGGTATCAATCCAAAGTATCTACTCAGTTTTGGTCTTTTCATCTAGAAAGTTCAGAAGTTTTCTAATTAATTTTTTTCTTTAAGATTATACTAAATTTATAAGGTGATTGATTTTTTAGGTTATTTCTTTTTTTTACCAATTGGAATATTGTCAGTTCAGTGAACGAACATATATTTTTACCTCCTATATGCTGAGCAGTATGTTAAGTGTTGGGGATACAAAAAGAGAAATAAAAGACATTCCCTTTTTTCGAAGACCTCATAATCTGACAGGTGAAAAAACAAGCATAAAATATATTCTATGAATGTACAGGATGAATGGAAAAATTAAAAGAAGGAAGGCACTAGAATTAAGAATCATTGAGAAAAGTTTTCCTATAGAAAATAAGCATTCACTTGGACATAGAAGAAGCCAGTGGATTGCTTTGAGGAAGGAGAATATTTTAGCAAGAGAAGGCAGTCCGAGAAAATGCCTGTTGACAAGACACATTTGTGAACTTGCAAAGAGGTTGATGTCACTGAATTGAAGACTATATGTAGGGGGATGTAAGGTTTAAGGAGACTGAAAAGATGAGGAGGATTAGGTTATGAAGGGGTTTGAAGAACAAACATCATTTAATATTTGATTCTGGCAGCATAAGGATCCACTAGAATTTATTGAGTGATGTTTGTGTGTGTGAGACATGATTGGACCTACACTTTAGTAAAAGCACTTTCATAGCTGAAGGAAAAATAGATTGGAATATGGAGAGACATTAGACTGAGAAACTCGCCAGAATGTTGTTGCAATAGTCCAGGTACAGGGTAATGAGGATCTGTATTAGAATGGTAGTAGAGTTATGAAAGAAGGAAGCACATTCAAGAGATATTGCAAAAGTGAAATCAACAGTCTTTGATAACAAATTGTTGGAGGGGCCATGCATGAAAGATATTGAAAAGGGGTCAAGGTTAATACCCAGGTTATGAGACTGAGGGACTGGGAAGATTATGTTACTCTCTACAGTAATCAGTAATATAGGTGTGAGGGAACAGGGTTTAGAGGAAAAGGTTTAGATGAGTTCAGTTTTGGACTTGTTTAAGATGTCTGCTAGGCACCCATTTCAAAATATTTGAAATGTAGCTCAAGATGCAAGATTAAAGGGTAGTAGAAGGGTTAGGGCAAGATAAGTGTCCTGTGGTTAGAGGACATGATCTGGAAGAGGATCCTGCAAAGGAGACTGAGAAGGAGCAGTCTGATAGGTGGGAAAACCAAGAGAGATTAGTACCCCCAAAACCTAAGGAGGAGAATACCAGGGAGCAGAGAGAAGGAGCAACAGTTTCAAAGGCTGCACAGGGGTTTTAGAGAAAGAGAATTAATAAGAAGCCATCAAATCTGGCAATTAAGAGATCAGTGGTAACTTTGGAGAAATCAGTTCTGATGGAATGATCATTTACTAAGTACCTACTATGTGCCAGAAACTCTGCTCAGTGAAGGCTGGTGAAGTTGGAATTCAGATTGTGTAGATGCTATAGAGAAAAATTCTGAATCAGTCCAAATTCCTCTAATAAATTCTGAGTGAACTCTCACTGCTGCAATATTATTATTCTTGCCAATTAATTCTCTATACCACTTCTCTTAATAGCTGTTGTACAGGTCCTCTTCTATGCTTAATCTCCTACAATCCTTTCTCTCCTCCTACCTTTTGCTCTCTAGATAGCTTGGTTTCAGTTTCATTGAAGTGAAAGTCTGCCACAGCTGCCTTTAATAGCCTTAGAGAAAGAGGGTTAATTCATCAAATCAACAACTCATTATTAGATATCTTAAATTTGAGACCATATAATTATCTCAAATTCAACACATCAAAAATGTATATCATTATCTTCCCTCCAAACTCTTCTAGTGTCCCTATTTCTGTTGAGATCATGAATAACCTTCAAGTCACCATTTTTGCAAATCTCAAAAGTTTTCCTTCGATTTTCATTCTTTATCACTCTCATATCATCATCTTCATCACATTTCTAAAATACTTTAAAATTTTTTAAATGATTTATTTTTATTTGGGAGCAATCAGGATTAAGTGACTTGTTCAGGGTCACACAGCTAGTAAGTGTCTGAGGCAAAATTTGAGTTCAGTTCTTTCAGATTCCATGTCCTGTACTCTATCTATCCACTCTATGTACTCTATCTCATCCACATGTGTACAGACATCAAGCATCCTTACATTGGGTCCTGAATCTTCACCTTTCAGCCTTATCCCCCAGGTGTTGCCTCATATTCCTAATCTTTCCTTTACCCTTCTCCCTTTATGAACTTACCAGCCTTTTGCCCCATTTCCTGAGTGACTTGCTAGAGTCATAGAGTGTGTTAATGATGGAAAGAAACACACATCCAGGTCAAAATTCTGATACCACATTCAAGAAAACTGAGTCTAAGAAATGTTCACTTGAGGCAAATACTTTATTGGTGTTAGGTAAATAGATGTCAGGTAAAGCCAGAACTCCAATCTAGATCTCTTTCCAAGTTCACTGTTGTTTTCCTTGTACTTCAGAGATGATTGTATAGATGAAAAGTATAAGCTAAAAATATAAACAAGTTAAGATATTAATAGTGACTCAAATTTAATCTAAAACAAATTTATTGAATGTTTGTTATGTAGGATTCCTTTCAGGAGTATGATAGCCTAGCTGAGTCCTGTTCTTAATAAAGTATGTATGATTCAGCAGACTGAGCAACACAAAAAGCTTTTGACTAAATGTACATCATGCTCCAGATCTTTTCAGTTGTTACAGATGTGGCACCTAATCATAATGCTGAGTTTATCAGAAAAGTTAAATGTGAGCAATAATCCCCATTTAAGACCCCCTAACTTTTGCATTAAGATCCTCTAGTTCCCTGGGCTTTTCTGATAAGAAAGGACTTACCAGACTTGTGTTTTGGATGGTGGAATTTGTTATGGTTGTTGATGAATGATGAAAATCTGTCTTTTAAAAAGCACAGCGTTGTCAAATAAAACAAGTTGATCTGTAGGAATAATAAGAAAAATTAATCTTAGACCAAACTTTGGGGCCAATATTTACAACCAACATGGTTGAGATCATCCAACCAATACACTTGTGAACTGTTCCCTTAGCACTATTGTTGTTTGGTCATTTCAGTTGTGTTCCACTCTTTATAATTCCATTTGGGGTTTTCCTGGTAAAGATATTGAAGTGCTTTGCCATTTCTTTGTTTAGCTCATTTTCTAGATGAGAAAGCCAAGGCTAACAGGGTTAAGGAACTTGGCTGTGTGTAAAGTCAAGTTTAAACTCAGATCTTTTTTTATTTTTATTTCGGAATGAGCAGTTTATCCCCAATACCCCTTAGTTTACCTTCTAAATTCTCCCATCTTACTCAGCCTCTAGTTCCTTTGCATGGTAATTTTCTTTCTCTCTCTATGATTTTCTTTTACTGTTGGACCACTAATTGGGAAAATTGGCATTAGCCCCATTGTTCCCCATTCATTTCTCTATGTACTATCTAACTGTTAAAATTTTCAGTGACCTACTCTACCTATGCAAGTATGACAAATACCAAATATGTGCTTATTGATCTTGTTGTTTAGACATTTCAGTCAGATGCAACTCTTTGCAAATTGTTTGGTGGATTTACTTGGCAACTATTGGAATATTTTACCATTTCCTTCTCTGGCTCATTTATAGATGAGGAAATTGAGATAAACAGGGTTAAATGATTTGTCGAAGGGCAGATATCTGAGGCCATATTTGAATGCAGGTCTTCTTGATTTTAAGCCTGTTGTTCTATTCACTGCTCCGCCTGTCTAGAAATGTGTGCTAGGTAACTATAATTTGATGTAATTCAAATACTGGTTCATTTGCTCTCTATGTGATTTTTGAGAAGTTACTTAAATTCTATGAATTTTCTTTTATCTAATATGATATAGGTAAACTAGATAGCCCCAAAGGTCTCTTCTATCTCAAGGGAATTCTATATTTTTTTTTCCTTTATCACTTTTTCTTTTCTTTTTTTTCTTAACAAATATATATGATCCCTAATCCAAAGAAGCAGTTAATGGTGCAAGCACTAGGACTAACCTGATGGGGAAGTGTGTGAAAGGGCAATTTTTAATATCCTTTAAATCATATTCCTTACTTAGAGATTTACCTAAGCTGTTTAGATATTTACCTAAGCTGTTATCGTATAAGAATAGACAGACATCCCGTATCTGGGGAGTCTCTAGAAACCTCACTCATCAGAAGTTGACCAGCAGCTCCTGTATCTTTAGAAAGTCCATAATTACTGTGATGTATCTTGAGTGGGTCTTGATAGCTGACAGCATTGGAAGGGAGTGTATTATGATTGCTGGGGTTGAACTATCCCATTACTTTCTAATTCAGTAAGTGTGAATTCTTTTTGTTAAACTCCTTGAGCCCAGAGCAAGGCAGAGTGAGCTTGTCCCATCCTACATCAAAGTCCAGTCTTCCTCATTAAAAACAAATGTATCAAAATGCCAGAGAAAATTGGAGCCAAGTTTGCCTGTTTAATTGGCTTAGGTGATCTGTAACTACACATCACTAATGCATTCAGGAGATGTAAGAAAGCTCAAACCATTCTTTTTATGGAGAAATATTACCTTACTCAGGAACTACACACAGCATGAAATTCATTAGTGAGGTTTGTGTATTTGGGGAGAGGGAGCGAGAAAGGGAGGTCAGACAGAAGTACAACCATGTTCCCATGGTAACAAAACTCGCAGCCTGACTAAAGATCTGTCTTGATTCTTTATTTTTTAAGAATTTCATATCTATCAGGGGTCCCACATTCCCTAGGAGGGAGGCCCAGTCTCTCCACTATACATTATGAGTTTTTCTGTTTTTCCAAAGAGCACCACAAGCCTGAGAGAGCAGAATGGAAGGTATGAGGGAAAAGAAATAGATCTGCCATTCCATAACTGATACAAATTGTCACTGAGATAACAAGATCGTGGGGGTGGGGAAATAGAAAAGGAAAAAAGGGAGGTGTGAGAAACCCCCTAGACTTCACGAGTCCAATTGGCTGCCCTCTTCCTGATGTATCTCCATTTCTTTTTCCAACAACACAGTTGCTGCCTAATGTACCCTTATAACTCAAAAATCGGAGAAACAAAGAATCACAGAATTATCACAGATTTCCAAGCAGAAGTGTGCTGCAGTCAGCTCATATAGGCTCTTGAGTGATATCTGTTAAATTTTCAGTGTGAGCATTTACTCTCAGAAACTGGAAAACTCTCCAAATTAGGACTTAATTTTTATTGTTTTGTTGATTACATAGACTTAAGAATTGGAGAAAATATTATTAATGCATATTATAAAATTCAGTGTGTCCTCAGTACATTTTTTTGTTCCAGAGAGCTGACTGTTAAACATCTACCAGCACGTCATTTGTTGAATTCCTCCATCTTTAAAAGGAACCCCGGCTATTTCTGTTTGAGGCACTCTTAGTAAAGGAAAACATCTCTTTTGAAAGTTGATGATTAATTTTTTTGATTATCTATGCCCTAGAAGATTTTCCTTAACATCTAGGCTGAATTTCCCTCTTTTTAACTTCTTCCAATAGACGTGAATTTGCCCTTCTAAAGAAAGCTATTATAGAGAAAACAAACAAACAAAAACAGATCTTTAGAAATCAGATAGCTTGCTTAGTACAAGTCACACAATAAATGATGATGATGATGATAATGATGATTACAATGATGACAGTGAAAATGATGGGGGTTGTGGTGAGAGGGGAGATGTTGAAATGACTGTTTTTTTTCATATTTTTTATTAAGGTTCTGACAAACAATTGATGCTTAACAGCAATTTTTTTGTAAGTTTGACATGCTCTATTGTGTTTCAAACTCAAAATTAACTTTTGAACTTAGAAAAAAATGACTCAAGTTAAGAAAGATAGTCTCTTCTCTATGATTACTCTTATATTCTATCAATTCGTACAAAAATAAGCAGATAAAAAATGAGAGTAAATTTGAATTAAAGCTACAATGATAAATTTTGCATTGTTATTCTTGATGTTAAAGCACAAATATATATTTGGCCAAATATTATTTAGCTGATGACAAACCATGAAGTATAAATTTTATTGAAATATTTACAGTTTTAAGTTCTCAAGTTATTTCAAAATTCTTTAAAAGTTTCCAGTCATTTTTTTCTATATTTCAAGTTTTAATTATAGAAATATATAATTAGGCAGTAAAGTGTCATACTATCTAGAAAATAGGAGTTAGGAAAACCTAAATTGAAATCCTGTCTCTGCCACATATCAGTTGTGTGACCGTTAACATGTCACTTCACTCAATTCTAATTTCCTCATATGCAAAATCAAGATTATAAATACATCTGCCTCCACGGGTTCTTATGAGGATTGAATGGGAAACATGTAAAGCACTTTTCAAATCCTATAGTAATATGAGAGACAAACTGGGGTTGTTTCCACCAAATAGTTAAAATTCAATTCCTCATAGACCTTAAGCAGACAATGAGAAATATTGAAAAGCTAAGTTTCCACAGAATGTTGTAAGCCTTAAGGTAATTGAAAATAATAAGAATAATAAGTATCTCTGACCAGTGGACATTCATAAGACTCACTTGGCTTCAAACTTTTGATAAAGATATTTAGGCTAGAACCTGGTTTAAACTGGCCAGGTTCAAGGACATGGAAAAGGCTTTTCTTTATTGCTCTTGCTTAATAAGCCTCATGCATATAAAGTGACACACCCAATAGAATTAAAACCTCATTAACACAACATGGGATGCATTAGGACAGAGAATCTAAGGCTCCCACTTCCCATGAAGGGTGGATCCTACTTCTGATCAGAAACATCCAATTCCTCTGGACTTTCTCCCTCAATAAAATTTCTTTGTTGCCTGACTTTTGAAATCATCTTGTTTCTAACAATAATATATAAATGCTACTTTTATTATTAAATATGACATTAATAATTGTTATGTAGCATATTATAATTTTAATAGTTAATATTTTAAAAAGTTATTTCTGGGAAATGTAGCCATGAGGATGATGATGATGATGATGATGATGATGATTTTGAGAATGGTACTAATTATGATGAGAACTATTGTGTGGTTCAGAAATGGTGAGGGGTCACTATTTAATAAAAAAAACTGGAGAGATCTCTAGAAACAATGCAGTTTATTTATTATGCATTCTCAAGAGAAGGATGTCCCACCCATCGAGCAGACAGTGGAAGGGAGGAATCACCATTGGGAGCAGGGTCAACACTTTTAATCCCTAATGCAAATATCCCCTCCCACCACAGACCCTCATCCTTATTGGCTGAGGATCTTACATTCTAAATGCGGGAACTACCCAAGAAATTGAATTTGACCAATAAGTACATAGTTGCCCATATTTGACTGGGATGACAACAGTGAAATAGGGAGACACTGATGTCATGGGAGGATAGCAGGAAGGGGACTTAAGTATGCCTTTGACTCAATCTTCAAAGTCCTTCAGGCCTACTCAAACTCTGAAATAGATGAAGCCTTACTCGATTTTCACAACTGTCTTGAAAGAAATTACCTCATCTTGTTCACTATGATAACCATAGTATGCATGATTATAATGTATGATGATCATGAAAACTGGAATAATGAAAATTATTTTGATGATTTTTATCAATAATGGCAATGGTGAAAATAGCAATGGTGAGAATGAGGGTCCTAGACCAACTCCTTTGCATTAACTGCTCCTCTTTTCCCCATTTTGAATCCTTATGGACTAATTCAACTCTACACAGTTCATCTCTCTTAAATCTTTATCTTATTACACTTGTATCCCATCTCTGATTATACAAACCCATTCTCAGCCTTAAATCACTCCTACCAATTGTAACCTTTACTCCTACAAAAGTATTTTCAAATGAAGATGAAGAAAATCATGCAAGTATTCTGCCATGATCCACTACAAAATCTACTACTCTTATTAGACAATCCTATGGTACTTTTATTTCTCTTATCAACTCATTCTTTCACTCTCCACAGTGTTTCTTCCTTTTTATTCCTCTTCAAATGTCTTATAACTTCCCCTTGTCCCATTTTCTTATCTGAGTACCTTGCCTTATATTTTCTTGTGGGGGGGATGCATTTACTGCAACCTCTTTCCCCCTCATCTTCGTCCTTAATCACTCAAATAGTTTTTACCACTATCCCTTGTTTTACTCGTATTCCTTATAAAAGGTAACCCTGCTACTTTTCAAATGATCCCATTCCATCTCATCTTTTCCAACGTATTGCCCACTCTTAACTTATTTTTGGTCTCTATCTACTAGCTCATTTCTCTCTGACTACAAACAAACCCATGTCTCTTCTCACAATTCCTGAAAACAAAACAAAACAAAAACAATTATTACTTGATTCTTTCATCCCTGCTCACTTTCATGCTTTTCTACCAAAATTCCTTGGGAAGGTCATCTAAAATAGGTGTCTCCAGTTTGTCTTCTCCTACTTTCTTGTTGACCTCATCACTTGCTTTTTACCTTCTCAGTTCATCCTTTCGCAGAAACTACCCTCTTCAAAGGTAGTAGTGATTTTTTTTTTATTTGTGTGAGAAGTGTTTTGTAATTTTATTCACATGGTTTTGGAGTTTTAGCAGGTAGACCCCCACATAATTTATTTTGATTATAGTTATTTTAAATAGAATTTCTCTTTCTATCTCTTGTTGCTGGGCTTTATCAGTAATATATGGAAATGCTGAAAATTTGTGTGGGTTTATTTTATATTCTTAAATATTGCTAAAGATATAAATTGTTTCAAGAAGGTTTTTGGATGATTTTCTAAAATTTTTTAAGCATAACATCATATCATCTGCAAAGAATGATAGTTTTAGTTCCTCATTGCCTATTCTAATTACGTTAATTTATTTTTCTTTTTTTATCGCTAAAGCCAACATTTCTAGTACAATATTAAATAATAGTGGTAATAATGGGCATCCTTGTTTCATCCCTGATATTATTGGGAATAAGTCCAGCTTTTCTCCATTACAAATTATGCCTACTGTTGGTTTAAAAGAGATATTGCTTATTATTTTAAAGAAAGCTCCATTTATCCCTATGTACTTTAGTGTTTTTAATAAGAATGGGTGCTGTATTTTGTCAAAAGCCTTTTCTTACTCTATTGAGATTATCATATGATTTCTGTTGTTTTTTGTTATAGAAATGGTCCATGATGGTAATAGCTTTCCTGATACTGAATCAGTCCTGCATTCCTGATATAAATTCCACTTGGTCATGGTATATTATTCTGCTGAGAAGTTGCTGTAATTTCTTTGCTATCATTTCATTTAAAATTTTTGCATCAATATTTATTAGGGAAATTGGTCTTATAATTTTCTTTCTCTATTTTGGCTCTTCCTGAGTGAAGTGTCATTACAATATTTGTGTCATAGAAGGAACTTGGCAGGACTTCTTTACCTATTTTTCCAAATACTTTATATAATATTGGAATTAATTGCTCTTTAAATGTTTGGGAAAATTCTCTTGTGAATCCATCTGGTCCCTAAGATTTTTTCTTTTTCTTTTTTTTAAGCATTTTTTTTCTAAAACTTGCATGGATAATTTTTCAACATTGATCCTGGCAAAACATTGTGTTCCAAATTTCCCCCATTTCCCCTGATCTCTCTCTCTCTCTCTCTCTCTCTCTCTCTCTCACACACACACACACACACACACACACGCACACACACACACACATACACACATCATCTATCTATCTATATATATGTATGTATGTATACATATACACACACATTTATATATATATACATAATTATTTATATAATTATCTTGCTGCACAAGAAAAATAAGATCAAAAAGGAAAAAAATGAGAAAGAAAACAAAATGCAAGCAAACAACAAAAAGAGTGAAAATGCTATGTTGTAATCCACACTCAGTTCCCACAGTCCTCTCCCTGGGTGTAGATGGCTCTCTTCATCAGATCATTGGAACTGGCCTCAATCATTGCTGAAAAGAGCCACATCTATTAGAATTGATCCTTGTGTAATCTTGTTGTTGCCAGGTTCATCTCCTGGTTCTGCTCATTTCACTTAGCATTCATATAAGTCTCTCCAGCCTCTCTGAAATCATCCTGCTGATTGTTTCTTATAGAACAATAATATTCCATAGTATTCATATGCCATAATTTATTCAGCCATTCTCCAACTAATGAGCATCCAATCAGTTTCCAGTTTCTTGCCACTATAAAAAGAGCTGCCACAAACACATTTTTGCACATGTGGGCCCCTTTCCCATTTTTATGATCTATTGAGGATTTAAGACCAGTAGAAACAGTACTAGATCATGGCGTATGCACATTTTGATAGTCCTTTGGGCATAATTCCAAATTGCTCCAGGAGATTTTTTTCTTAGGGAGATCATTAATGGCTTGTTCAATTTGTTTTTTCTAAAAGAGGACTATTTAAGTAATTTATTTTATCTTCAATAAATCTGGGCAGCTTATATTTTTCATCCAATTCATTTAGATTGTCAGATTTGCTGCCATAAAGTTGGACAAAATAATTCCTAATGATTTCTTTAATTTTTTTTTCATTGGTGATTGATTTGCTAATGATTTTTTTAATTTGCTGATGATTTGGTTTTTTTTTCTTTCCTTTTTGGGGATCAAATTAACCAAAGATTTATCTATTTAATTGATTTTTGTATAAAGCTAATTCTTAGTTTAATTAGTTCAATAATTTTTTTAGCTTCTATTTTATTCTTTTCTCCTTTGACTTTCAGAATTTCTAATTTGTTATTTAATTGGGTATTTTTAATTGTTTGTTTTTTTCTAGCTTTTTTTAGTTACAAGCCCAATTCATTGATCTCTTTTCTCTATTTTATTCATGTATCTATTTAGAGATATAAAATTTCCCCTAAGAACTACTTTGACTGCATCCCATAATTTTTGGTATGTTGTCTTATTGTCATTCTCTTGGATGAAATTATGGATTGTTTCTGTGAATTATTGTTTGACTCACTCGTTTATTAGAATTAGATGATTTAATTCCTGTTGGGTTTTAGTTTATCTTTCCCTGCCCATTTATTGAATATAATTTTTATTTTATTGTGGTCTGAAAATGAAGCATTTACTATTTCTGCCTTTCTGAATCTGATCGTGAAGTTTTTATTTCTTAATACATGGTCAATTTTTGTATAGGTACCATATACTGCCAAGAAAAAAAAAAGGTGTTATCCTTTCTGTCTCTATTGAATTTTCTCCAGAGTCTTTGATATCTAGCTTTCCTAAGATTTTACTAACCTTCCTAGTTTGAAACTACTTTCTTCTTTGTTTTGTGGTTAGATCTGTCTGATTCTGAGAGAGGAAGATTGACTCCCCCAATAGTATAGGTTTGCTATATTTTGCTTCCTGCAACTGACTCAAAATCTTCTCTAGGGATTTGGCAGTTCTATCACTTGGTGTGTATACCTTTAGTATTTTACTACTTCATTGTTTACAGCACCTTTATCAAGATATACTTTCCTTCCTTATCTCTTTTAATAAGCTTTATTTTTACTTTTGCTTTACTTGAGATCATAATTGATACCCCTGATTTTTTTAATTCAGCTGAAGCATAATAAATTCTGTTTCAGTCTTTTACCTTTACTCTGTTTGTATCTCTCTGTGACAAATGTGTTTCTTGTAAACAATATATTATAGGATTCTGTTTTTTAATCTACTCTGCTACTTGCTTTTGTTTTATGGGAAAATTCATGCCATTCACATCCATAGTTATGATTACCAGCTCTTTATTTCCCTCCATCCTATTTTCTCCTTTGTATATACTTTTGTTCTCTCATTGTACTCTGTCCTTAGTGGCGTTTTTAACACACTCTACTCATTACTTTCTCTTACCTTTTCCCCTATTTTTTCTGCCTTCCTTTCTATCCTGTCCCTCCCTTTTCTTTCCTCTTTCTTCTCCTACTTCTATATAGGCTTGGATAAATTTCTATATCCAACTGAATGATTAAGTTATTCCCTTTTAGAGCCAAAAGTAGAGATCAAATTTCAGACAATGCTTATCCCCTCCCTTCTTTTCCTTGATTATAATAGATCTTTTTCACCTCTTCATGTGATCTAATTTATTTTATTTTATACTTCACCTCTCCTCTTTTTTCCAAGATAGTCCTTTTTCTAACCCTTAATGTCTTTTTTCTTTCATATCCTTACATCAGAATCCATTCACAACCATACTCTCTATCCATTTGATGCCCTGTTCTGTCTGCCCCAGTGTCTGATACAGTTCTCAAGACTTTTAGTTATCTATTTCTAGCCATATGAAAAGATGCGCCAAGTCATTGTTAATCAGAGAAATGCAAATTAAGACAACTCTAAGATACAACTACATACCGGTCAGATTGGCTAGAATGATAGGGAAAGATAATGCGGAATGCTGGAGGTAATGTGGGAAAACTGGGATACTGATGCATTGTTGGTGGAATTGTGAATACATCCAGCCATTCTGGAGAGTAATTTGGAACTATGCTCAAAAAATTACCAAACTGTCTATACCCTTTGATCCAGCAGTGTTACTACTAGGCTTATATTCCAAAGAGATTTTAAAGAAGGGAAAGGGACCTGTATGTGCAAGAATGTTTGTGGGAGCCCTCTTTATATTGGCCAGAAACTGGAAACTGAGTGGATGTCCATCAATTGGAGAATGGCTGAATAAATTGTGGTATATGAATATTATGGAATATTATTGTTCTGTAAGAAAGGACCAGCAGGATGATTTCAGAGAGGCCTGGAGAGACTTACATGAACTGATGCTGAGTGAAATGAACAGGACCAGGAGATCATTATATACTTCAACAACAATACTATATGATAATCAATTCTGATGGATGTGGCCCTCTTCAACAATGAGATGAACTAAATCAGTTCCAATAGAGCAGTAATGAACTGAACCAGCTACACCCAGTGAAAGAACTCTGGGAGATGACTATGAACCACTACATAGAATTCCCATTCCCTCTATTTTTGTCCACCTGAATTTTGGATTTCCTTCACAGGTTAATTGTACACTATTTCAAAATTCAGTTCTCTATGTACAGTAAAATAATTGTATGGACATATGTACATATATTGTGTTTAACATATACTATAACATATTTAACATGTATTGGTCAACCTGCCATCGGGGAGAGGGGTAGGGGGAAGGAGGGGAAAAATAGAAACAAAAAGTTTTGCAATTGTCAATACTGAAAAATTACCTACATGCATATATCTTGCAAATAAAAGGCTATAATAAAAAAATAAAGTTAAAAAAAGACTTATAGTTATCATTTTCCCATCTAAGGATATTAAACAATTTAACCTTTAAATAATTAATGTTTTTCACTTGTTTACCTTTTTATGCTTTTCTTGAGTCTTGTGTTTATAGATTAAATTTTCTGCTTAGTTCTGTTGTTTTTTCCAATAAAAATGATTGAAAGTCTGTCATTTCATTGAAGATCTATCCCCTCCACTGAAAAATGATGCTAAGTCTTACTGGGTAGTTAATTCTTGGTTGTAACCCTAAGTATTTTGCCTTCAAGAATTTGGTATTCCAGACCTACCAATTTCTTAGTGTAGCTGCTGCTAGATCCTGGGTAATCCTGAGTGTTGCTCCTTGATATTTGAATTGTTTTTGTCTGGAACCTTGCAGTATTTTTCCTTGAGATTATAGTTTTGGAGTTTTGCAACAATGTTCCTTGGGATTTCCTTGTGGGATCTCTTTCCAAAGATGATTGATGAATTCTTCCAATGAATATTTCCCATACTGTTTTTAGAAATTTGGGACATTTTTCCTCAGTGATTTCTTGAAGAATGCTATCCAGGGTTTTTTTTTTGTTTGTTTGTTTTTTTTTCATTTATGGCTTTCAGATCAATAATTTTTAAATTGTCACTTCTAGATTTATTTTCCAAGTTGTCTGTTTTGCATTGAAGTATTTTACATTTTCTTCCATTTTTAAATTCTTTTTTATTTTTTTGACTGATTCTTGCTTTCTTATGGAATCATTAGCTTCCATTTGTTGTGCTCTAGTTTTCAATGTGTGATTTCTTCAGTTAGCTATTGTATCTCTTTTTTCCATTTGGTTAATTCTACTTTTGAAGTTGTTTTCTTCAGTGGATTTTTTTTTCTGCATTTGATCAATTGTATTTTTTAAGAAGTTTTCTTTAGCCATTTTTTCCTTCCTTTTTCAAGTTATTGACTCTCTCTTCCATACCTCTCATTTATTTTCTCATTTTTCTTTTACTCTTTCTTACTTGCCTTTTAAAGTCTTCTAAGAAGCCTCTTTGGGCTTAAACCAATTCATATCACTCTTTGAGATTTCCTCTGGGCATTTTGTCCTCGTCTAAGTTGGTGTTTTGATCTTCCCTGTCACCATAGTAGCTTTCTGTAGTCAACGTTCTTTTCTGTTTCTTGTTCATTTTCTTTCCTTTTCTTTTGGTATTTCATATATATATATATATATATATATATATATATATATATTTATGGTTGAGTTCTGCTTCTGGAGTAAAGGTGTACTGTCCCAAGCTTTCTGAGCAGCTCTGAGACTTGGCTTAGAGCATAGAAGCTCAATGTGTTTATAAGGGGTAGCTCTGCCTACTCTTTTCAGCAAATAGCCTGGTTTCCCAGAGTTTGCCTCAGAAGGCTAGGACTAGAAGCTGCCCCACTGAATTGCTCCTGAGTCAGGACTGAGAGTCTGAGTTGCTGATTTGCTGTTATTAAGACACTCACTTTCTCAGAGTCTATTTGAGCAGGGGTGAATACCATTTTCACTCCAGAAAGATTGACCTTTCTTGAAGTTTTTCCAATCTCTCTTGAGCTGGAGAGATTTCATTCCATTAGACTCTGCTTTAGAGGTTTGGTTCTATGTGTTTTTTGAGGGAGAACTTGAACAGCTTCCTGGCTTCACTCTGCCATTTACCTCTGAAAGTTTCTGGTGACTTCTTAATGGTCAAATACAATGGCCTTTTCTTAGGCTTTATTCTCCTTGACTTTTATATAGTTGTTTAAACTGCTGATTACTATTTCCTCTTTGATACTCTCTTCTCTCTAGGTTTTCAGGATGTCACTTTCTCCTAGTGCTATATTGAACCCTTTTTTTCCATTTCTTTTTCTGGATCCTTTTTTAGATTATCTTCTCAAACTATAGGTGAATCTCTGGGTTTTCTCAAAGGTCTTATTCTCTTCTCTATCTATTCTATTTCATTTGCTTTACATTGATATAAATACCTTCTTTATGCTACTGACTCTCAAATCTATATTTTCTGGCTAAAACTCTCTGCTGAACTCCGAACTTGCATATCTAGCTGTCTTTTTCAGAAATTGGTAATTGAATGTCAAGTAGACATCTTAAACTCAACATGTCCCAAAGGGATTATCTTTTTCTCTAAAAACTCCTCCCTTCCTACCTCCTCTATTGCTGTAAAGGCCAATACCATCATCCTAATCCCTTAGGCTCACAATATTGGAGTCATTCTGTACGCTTCATAATCTCTAATCCACCTATATTTGATCAATTGCCAAGACCTATTGATTGCACATTTGGAATATCTTTTGAATATGCATCTCTTTCTCTTTTAATTAACACTACTACCATCCTAGTGAAAACTCTCATCACTTCATTATTGCAGTAGCTGGCTGATGGGGTTTTCCTGTCTCAATCTCTTCTCACTCTGAGACAGGTCCTGTCATGTCACCTCCCAAATCAATCAACTCCGGGACTTCTTATTGCCTCTAGGATTAAATCCAAAATGCTCTGTTGAACATTAAAAGCTGTCCTTTACAATGTAGCTCCCTCATAAGTTTTCAATCTCCTAACAACTTCAATATATACTGTTAAGTATAGATATATAATGACCTGACTATTTAACAAATCAGTTGGTCCATCTCTTGGCTCCAGGTACTTTTTCTGCCTGGTCCCTAAGATTAAAATGTTCTCTCTCCTGCATCCTGACTACTCACTTCCCTAATTTCTTTTAATCTTAACCAAAATTTATTTTTTTCATTAGAAGTTTTATTCATACTTCTTAATTCTAATTTCTTCTCTTATAAATTATTTCCTCTGTATCTTAAAAATAGCTTGCTTTGTATATATTTGTATGCATGTATTCTCGTCCATTAGATTATAAGCTAATTTTAAGCAACGATTGTTTTTACTTCTTTTTGTATCATTAGGGCTTAGCACAGTGACTGGCACAGAGTACAGAATAAATGTTTATTGACTGATTAATTAATTGATGATTATTATGGAGGTGATTATGATAATCATGGTGATTGTGATGATGAAGAAAAGGAATAGAATTGTAATAGTGGAAGTACTGATAATGGCATTGATAGTAGTGGTGATGATAACTATGCTTAAAATAATAACAATACCTACTATGTATATATATATATATATATATGTATATAAGCTATTCATAATTATTATCTCATTTGAACCTCAAAACACCCATGGGAGATAGTGCTAGATTATTGTAGTAAATAATTATGGTTTCAATACGAACAATGAAGAGAAAAAAAAATCCCTGATTAAATATTTAGTTAACTATAACCAATGTGTATATCATAAAATATTAAAAATAGTATGCACTATAATTAAGTTGAAATTCTACTAAAATGCAGAAGTAGTTCAATATTAAAAATAAATAAAAATGATCATAATTTTAATTATGATCTTACATCGATATTAAATCAGAAGATGAAGAAAAAGGTTTTAAGAAAATAAACATTCGTTTACCTTAAAACATACTAAAAACCATAAATACAAATGGAATTTTCTTTAACATGTTAAAAAAAAGTATCTAAAACCAAGAATTAGCATTACAGTTTTCAGATGAAGAAATTAAAGATATATATAGTACTCTAAAGCTCCTCTAAATCACTATTGATTAGAGAAATGCTAATTAAAACAACTTTGAGCCCTACCTCACATCTCTCAGATTGGCTATAATGACAGGAAAAGATAATGACAGATGTTGGAGAGCATGTGGAAAAATTGGAAACTGTGCATACCCTTTGATCCAGCAGTGTTACTACTGGGATTATATCCCAAAGAGATTATAAAGAAGGGAAAGGGACCTGTATGTGCACGAATGTTTGTGGCAGCCCTTTGTAGTGGCTAAAAACTGGAAACTGAATGGATGTCCATCAGTTGGAGAATGGTTGAATAAATTGTGGTATATGAAAATTATGGAATATTACTGTTCTGTAAGAAATGACCAACAGACCAATTTCAGAAAGGCCTGGAGAGACTTACATGAACTGATGCTGAGTGAAATGAGCAGGACCAGGAGATCATTATATACTTCAACAACAATACTATATGATGACCAGTTATGATGGATCAGGCCATCCTCAGCAACGAGATCAACCAAATCATTTCTAATGGAGCAGTAATGAACTGAACCAGCTATGCCCAGAGAAAGAACTCTGGGAGATGAATAAAAACCATTGCATTGAATTCCCAATCCCTATATTTATGCACACCTGCATTTTTGATTTCCTTCACAAGCTAATTGTACAATATTTCAGAGTCTGATTCTTTTTGTACAGCAAAATAACGTTTTGGTCAGGTATATTTATTGTGTATCTAATTTATATTTTAATATATTTAACATCTACTGGTCATCCTGCCATCTAGGGGAGGGGGTGGGGGGGTAAGAGGTGAAAAATTGGAACAAGAGGTTTGGCAATTGTTAATGCTGTTAAAGTTATGTATATATCCTGTAAATAAAAGGCTATTAAATAAAAAAAAAAGAAAAGAAAAATTGGGACACTAATGCATCATTGGTGGAGTTATGAAATGATCCAACCATTCTGGATAACTATGCCCAAAGGGTTATCAAAATGTGCATACCCTTTGATGAAACAGTGTCACTACTAGGTTTGTATCCCAAAGAAATCATAAAGGAAAGCAAAGGACCTCCATATGCAAAAATATTTGTAGCTGCTCTTTTTGTAGTAGCAAAGAATTGGAAAATGAGTAGATATCACTCAATTGGATAATGGTTGAATAAGTTATAGTATATGAAAGTAATGGAAAATTATTATTATTTTAATGATGAACAAGCTGATTTTAGAAAGGCATGGAAAGATTTACATTAACTGATGCTGAGCAAAATAAGCAGAACCAGGAATGTTCTGTATACAGTAACAATGTAATTGTATGATAATCAACTATGACAAATGTGGCTCTTCTTTGTGCTTCAATGATCCAAGAAAATCCTAATAAACTGAATGCAAAATGCCATCTGTATACAGAAAGAGAATCAACATAAGATGTGTTCACTTTTTTTCTTTTTCTTCTGTTTTATTATCAAGTTTTTTTCTCCTTTGTTCTGATTTTTCTCTCCCAACATGATTCATAATGAAATGTTTAAAAAATGAATGTATATGTATAACCCTCCAAAAAGATGTTTTCACATGTAACCTGGGAAAATAAAATTTAAAAAACCAATGAGAACAAGAACCATTCCCCTGTAGGTTAAATGATCAAAGGATATGTGCAAGCAATTCTAAAAGGGAAAAAAATAAGCTACCATATACCCAAATATCATATTACAATGTGAAGTGAAATGAAAATTAAAACAACTTTGAGGTACTGCCTCAAATCCATTTTATTGCTAAAGATTACAATTTTTTAAAAAAATAGTTACTGAAGGTAATGTTGAAGAAAAGGCATATTAATATGAATTAATCCAGAAATGTGAAAATAAATTTGGAATTACATTCAAAAATTGTCTATATTGCAAATACATTTAACTTAGAGATAATATTATAATTACATACAATTGCATTACATATAATATAATATAATATTGTTATGTATCTGAAAGACATAACAGAATTAATAGAAAGCACCCATATATTAAAAATTAGTGTTAGCATTTTTTTGTTTTAGAGAGGATTTGGAAACTAGGGGGGATCTTCACCAAGTAAAGGATGGTGAAAGAATATTTTATGGATGGAATGATACTGGACTGTAAGAAATGATAAAAAGGATAGAATCAAAGAAAAGTGGAAAGAATTGTATAAATTGATGCATAGTAAATGGAGAAAAACCAATCAAAAACATTATTTAATAACAATATATTAAAAAGCAAAGAACTAAATTAAACTTAATAAGACTCTTGATGAAGCATGATTTGCAACTCTTAATAGAGATTAACTAAAGATACTAAATTAATTATATTTCAAACAGTCAAGTTACCTGTTCTACCAGGCTATGTTTATCTGATTTCATGGGAAGTCCTTTTTGGAGAGTGATGAGGAGAAAATGGAACAAAGGAAGGAATAAAGGAAGTAATGATAGTCTTGATCATTTTACAAAAAGAGAATAAATGGAGATTAAAAGTGTCAATGAAGCATATTTAAAAAGCACAAAAGAAAACAGAGAATTCCAGAGTAAGGGACTGGCAAGAAGGAAAGATTTGCTATCACACATATACACAAGCATATACATATGTACACTATGAATCAAACATATATATGTATTTTTATGTAAACTCTCTATGAAATGTATTTGAAATTTCATTGCCAATTTCTTTCAATTCTTTTTACTTAGAAACAGTCATATTTGTTTGGATTTGTCAAATTCAGAATAACAAAATATTTAAATAAAATTCCTGTGAAAAATAAATAATAAAAATCTTATGGAAAATGATTATGGATAATTATGAATACTACCTCATAAATATTGAGAAGAAAAATTATTAATAACTCTAATTTCCCCTAGAACCAAACGATCATCTCTTTAATATAAATATTCTACCAGTGTTATTATAAAGCTCTTTGTGTTCCATAATCTCTGCATTGTATGTTCTTTATTCTCTGTATCACACAGAGTACAAAGAAGAAGCCCATATAGTGATTATGAGCAGATTATATATCACTAATAGGAATTTAGATGAAGTAAAGATAAAATTAGTTAGGCTAAAGAATGTCATCAGGAAATCGCATGATCAAAAAAGAAGATGGATTGGTCATGTGAACAGTAGGGCATAGTAGTTGGTGGATAGACCATTGCTGATATTCTTCTTCTCCCATTTAGAGTGGAACCTCTGTGGCAAACTTATAGAAGAAGAATGGATAAAATAGTCACAAAGAGTGAACAGACAGGAATAAGCTGTCACTTGTGGCATCAGAAGAAATATCCAAATTATTGATAAGACAGATCCTTGTGGGTGGATGTGGGTGTGCATGTGTGTGTAGGGGGCAGGGTGAGACATCTAAAAGGGATAATAGAGATTATGATAATTCTGGGGATGCTGACAATGATTAACATATATAATATTGATGATTGTGTTTATAGTGCTGCTGCTGATGATAGTTATGTTGATTCATATAATTAAAATATTTTTGATATTGTGATATTGATGGTGGGGTTGCTCATTGTAATTGTGATGATGGTCTTAATTATGGTAATTTGGATGATAATCATGGTAATAAGAAAAATGGTCAGAAGATTTAATATTAGGAAGGGCTTTCAGAAGAAGGGGTATAATTAAAAGAACTTTCAAGGGTCTTTTTCCCTAGATATCTATGCGATTTTTTAAATTGGACAATTTTTTTTTAGTTAACATGATTATTACCAACTTTTGTAATTAGTGAAATAAGTGCAATTAATAAAAAGTTCATTAATCCTGCCTCTTCTTTTTTAAACTTAGTCATTTAGCAACTAGGTAGATTTTTACTTTTGTTTAATAAGTCCTTTTTCTAACATTGAGTTTTTTTCACACTTTATATTTTTAATTATACATTTGAAAAAATATTTGTTTTCACAGAACAAAATTCTTCCTTAAATGTTTTTCTTTTCCTTCAAGAAGGTATACCTTATCTTAACGTTAAATATTTTATAAAAGCCTTGAAGAGTAACAACAGAGAGATACTTATAAGATAAATTTCTGATAGTATTTAATTTTTTTCTTTGATATTATTGATACTACCATACTTTGATATATTAACTACCTCAGATTACTGTGTATTTTCCTTTTCATGATATTTCCCATTTCCCCTTTATGCATTATACTCCTAAATGTTTCTTTTATTTTCTTTTTTTTTAATTTTCTTTTTTTTTTATTATAGTAACTTTTTATTGACAGAACCCATGCCAGGATAATTTTTTACAACATTATCCCTTGCATTCACTTCTGTTCCGATTTTTCCCCTCTCTCCCTCCACCCCCTCCCCTAGATGGCAAGCAGTCCTATATATGTTGAATATGTCGCAGTATGTCCTAGATACAATATATGTATGCAGAACCAAACAGTTCTCTTGTTGCACAGGGAGAATTGGATTCAGAAAGTAAAAATAACCTGGGAAGAAAAACAAAAATACAGTTTATATTCATTTCCCAGTGTTCTTTCTTTGGGTGTAGCTGCTTCTGTCCATCATTGATCAATTGAAACTGAATTAGGTCTCTTTGTCAAAGAAATCCACTTCCATCAGAATACATCTACATACAGTATCGTTGTTGAGGTATATAATGATCTCCTGGTTCTGCTCATTTCACTTAGCATCAGTTCATGTGATTCTCTCCAAGCCTCTCTGTATTCGTCCTGCTGGTCATTTCTTACAGAACAATAATATTCTATAACATTCATATACCACAATTTACCCAACCATTCTCCAACTGATGGGCATTCATTCATTTTCCAGTTTCTAGCCACTACAACAGGGCTGCCACAAACATTTTGGCACATACAGGTCCCTTTCCCTTGTTTAGTATCTCCTTGGGGTATAAGCCCAGTAGTAGCACTGCTGGGTCAAAGGGTATGCACAGTCTAACATTGAGTTTGACAAAATTTGGCAAGAATGTTTCAAATACCAGAAATTCTCAAACACCTACTTGCATTTTTATTCAAATTACCTGCTAACTATAATTATTCATATGTGTATATATATGTATACATATATATGTAAAACATGTTTGTATATATATTCATAAAGCAGATTCTTCAAGGAAGTATTTTATTCAAATTATATGTTATATGTAATTAAAAAGTTTTAAAAAAAATTTTGTTGGTGGTAATCTATTGGTGAGATTTTTCACTAACTAAATAGAATTCTTGTCAATTAGTATATAATCTTGATATTTTATTGTGATTTCACAGCAAATACAGCTTTAGTTATATAAGCACTTTCAAATTCCTTGGATCTGTTTGAGAATTTATAAGACATTTATAGTTAATTGTAGAATGTATTAATGATTTTGGAGATACTTTGGATGCATGGAATAGGGATGTAAAGTTAATAAAATTATGTTCAACAAATGTAAGGGTTTTTTACATTTGTTTATCTTTATCACTAGTGATTCTCCCCCTTTCATCTACCAAAATTTTCATTTCCTTATGGATACTAAAAGTCTCACTGCTCAGTGCCTTACTGCCAGCCCACGTTCCCCTATGAGCTATGCTTCTAGCATTAATGTATCTGCCTACTAATGTACTCTAGCTTAAATAAGTACATTTTCTTTTTCAACATTAGCTATGGGATTGATGTTAGCATAAATGGGATGTGTTAAGAATCCTTTTACTATGCTGCTTTTATTTGATTTGCCTTTACAGGCAATATAACAATTGGTAATTGGGGGAATCCTCAGAACACTGATTTCATTGTGGAAATGCCACTGTAAGGTATCCAAAGCTTTTTTTTTTTAAATGGACCTTACTGTTTTAAATGATATTTTTCCAAAAAATGAGAAATATACTGAACTTTAACACCTCAGTTAGAATGCTGCCTCACACATTTATACCATGGGACACTAATTTTACTCTCACCTTTTATATCCAAATCTATGTAAATAAATCTCTATCCATTTATCTATCTATCTGGATATAACAATAATTATACTAGCTACCTTGTGGGGTGAGTATGAGGAAAACACTTGATGAACTACATAAATGTGATACAACTAATTTTATGTAAATCTCTAATGGTTTCTCTTTTATCCTTGAAAGAAATAAATCCTAGCTCCCATACAAATATCAATTTTCAACAAATTTCATGATACAATTCTCCTGCTTTTACAAAATCTCTCCTTGTAATAGTGACACTTTAACTTTCTTCTGATAATTATGCTGAATCACTGATGCTGAATTATTTTCACAGAACTTTGTAATGAAACATGAAAAAGCTTGTCTTGTTGTCTCTATATGTGTTTAACATGGATATTCTTTTCCTACTTTGAGATGGCCTGCATTTGCTACTTACTATACCTGTGATTTTGGATAGGCCACTTCCCAATCTGTATTCAATATCTTTATCTGTGAAATGACTAAGTTGGACTACATTATTTCTATGATTACTTCCAAACCTAAATCTTTTGATACCACATACATTTTCATTCATTCATTTATTCACACACACAAACATATAAATATATGTATAATCTATAAATTTCTTTTTAGAAGGTCACTTTCAGCTCTAAATTGTATTATCTTATTATTTTCTGCCTCTGTGTTCCAAAATCCCCTTCAATCTCTAAATGTATTGATAATGATCTACAGTATTAATCTGTCTAAACACTTACTTAAATCATTAAAGAAACATTTCATTATTTTTGTTAACTCCCTCTTCATCAGTAAATACCAAAATACCCATTCGCCCACCATATGAAATGGTTTTAATGCATTGCTTTGACCAAAAAATAATCACAATGTGGGAAATCTGATAAACTTCTCCAATGGTGGTCCTTGGACAATAAACACATAGTCCTTTGCTGAGTCTATGCTTAACTCCTTTCCAATTTTGTAGAGCCAGTCGGTTTGTGTTATAGCAAAATGAAATATTGGACAAACATGTTATTGGGGATAATAGCCATGGGATCCTCCATCCATCCAAAATCCATCCATACCTCTAGGGCTAACCTTAAAAAAAATGAGGAATTTTTCAGAGATAGACATATGCACATATGTTTGTGTATTTATTCATGCAATAAACATACAGTAAACATTTATTAGTACTATCCTAATTACTGAGAAAGATATATAGATTAATAAGGTCTAGCTGGTGCTTTCAAGGAATTTATCCAGAAAGAATAAAGAATAATTCAGAAAGGGTAATGTGTATTCTTAGTGATATGACTATAAATTGTTCAAGATCATGAGAGTGAGAATGTTATCATTCATTTTTCTCTAGATTGTTCTTCTGTGAACTTTATCCTATGAAATTTATAAAAAGTCAGAAACGAAACAATTATCCATAAAACTGTTCTTTTAGCATGTTTGATGTGCCAAACCCGTTTTTTATGGGGATGTTCCAGGCACATAATTTAATTGTTAGGCTTCCATATTTACTTATTGATCTGTGACCAGAGACTTTAAAAATTAGGCGCATACTTTACTGGTGTCATGGTTGAACATTTTATTGTATGAACTACAACATTTAGCCAAAAAGAGGTTTTATTTGACCTTCTGTTTGTAGAGTTCAATGATGATTCCGAATACAAAATTTTAAGGCTTATAATAGGCTTCACATCCATAATTTCATTTGGTACTCATAATTCTGAGAGGAATATAATTTAAAAAATCTCATTGTCAGATAGGACTGAAATCAGGAGAGGACTTTAAAGCTCATCTAGACCTTTGACAGATATGGAAACTGAGGCACACAATGTTCAAATGACTTGATCAAGATCTCATATTTGGGTTCCTTCAGAAATAAAAGTTTTTCTGTGTCCAAAAGGTCTCTCAAATTATGTGTCTCTACTGGGTCTTTATCCCAAAGAGATCACAAAATAAGTGAAAATGATTAACATATGCAAAAACTTTGTGGCAGTGTGGCAAGAAACTAGAAATTGAGTAAATACGCATCAATTGGAAATGGCTGAACAAGATATGTTACATGTGTATAATGGAATATTATTGTTCTATAAGAAATGATCAGCAAGAAGAATTCAGAAAGGCTTGGAGAAACTTACATGAACTGATGCCAAGTGAAGTGTGTATAATAAAAAAAAAATTAATGTGATAGTCAGTTGTGATGGGCTTGGCCCTTTTCAGCAATATGATTCAGAAAAATCCCAATAGACTAATGATGGAGTGAGCCATCTGCATCCAGAGAGAGAACTATGGAAAGTGAAGGTGGATCATAACATAATACTTTCACTTTTATTATTGTTGTTGTTGTTTTCTTGCTTGTATTTTCCTTTCTCATTTTTTCTCTTTTTATCTGATTTTTCTTATGTAGTTTGATAAATATAAAACTATTTTTAAAAATAGTACATTTTTTATTTTTCCCTCCCTCCAAAACATTCCTAAACAATTTGATATCTTGCGATTTTTTTAAAATCATTTTGGACAACTTTAGTATCTGCAGAAAGTTGTTATTATTTTGCACTCAAGTGAGTCTCCCTTCTTGTAACTTCAACACATTGGTCTCTCCATCAATGACAACAGGGCTTCAATTTGTCATATTTGAAGGCTCCAGATATAAAACTGGAAATTACAACTGACAAGCAAAGTGAGCAAAAATCTGCTATGGTCAAGTGAGCATTAAAAGGGTTGAGAATCATAATTAGATACTTATGAATTGTATTAATTCAAGCCAACTTTTAAAATGTATTTGTTCCTCATCTATTCTATTACCTGGTTCTATTAACACAGAGATAAAATGAAACAAGTCTGGTCTTAAGTGCTTTAGAATCAACTGGGAAGAAATAGCAATATACATAAAATTTATAGAAAGTGATATATCAGAACATATAACATGTTCATAACTATATTGGCAACTATATCATTGGTTTCTTTTGTGATACAACATATTTAATTTTATATATTTACAAACATTATTCTGCTGAATCCATAGGCCTCACCATGCTGCCAAGGGGGTTAATTCCCCCCCCCATCTCTCTGTCTCTCTCTGTCTCTTTCTGTCTTTCTGTGTCTCTCTGTCTCTGTCTGTCTGTCTCTTTCTTTATCTGTCTCTGTCTCTTTTTCTATCTCTTTCTGTCTCTCTGTCTCTGTCTCTTTCTCGCTGTCTCTCTCTATCTCTCTTGTCTCTTTTTTTCTCTCTGTCTCTCTTTTTCTGTGTCTCTGGCTCTGTCTCTTTCTCTCTCTCTCTCTATCTCAATGTCTCTGTCCCTATCTCTGTCTCTCTGTGTGTCTCTCTGTCTCTGTCTCTGTCTTTCTCTGTCTCTCCCCTTCCTCTCTCTCTGTCTCTCTGTTTTTCTCTCTCTGTTTCTCTGTCAGTCTCTCTCTGTCTCTGTCTCTCTCTGTCTCTTTGTGTCTCTGTATTTCTGTCTCTCTCTGTGTCTCTGCCTCTGTGTGTCTGTCTCTGTCCCTGTTTCTGTCTCTCTGTGTCTCTCTCTCTGTCTGTCTGTCTGTCTCTGTCTCTCTCTCTCTCTCTCTGTCTCTTTCTGTGTCTCTCCCCCTTCCCCTTCCTCTCTTTCTGTCTATCTGTCTCTGTGTCTCTGTCATCTCTCTCTGTCTCTGTTTCTCTTTGTTTCAGTGTCTTTCTGTCTCTGTCTCTCTGTGTCTCTGTCTCTGTTTCTTTGTCTTTGCCTCTCTCTGTGTCTCTGTCTGTCTCTGTCTCTGTCTCTCTGTCTCTCTGTCTCTCTTTGTCTCTATGTCTCTGTCTGTCTGTCTCTCTTTCACACACACACACATACACACACACAAACTGATCAATCTCTATCAAGCCCCCACTATGAGTTGATCTCTTCACTAAGTACTAAGAATACACAAAGAAACAAAAGGCAACTCCTACTTCCAGAAGCTCACAATCTCAGGATGCACAGAAAACCTTAAGCAGCATTGTTGTAGTAAGAGAACAGGAGAGAGCCAGTCCACAGCCCTTCACTGTGCTCACATGCATTGTAGGGCTTCTGTCATTTCAGTCACATCGGACTCTTCCTGATCCCATTTGGGGTTTTCTTGGCAAACACCTGGAGTGGTTTTTGCCATTTATCTTACCTGCTCATTTTACAGATGAGGAACAGGAGGCAAACAGGGTTAGTTGGATTTCAAGTCAGGCCTTCTTGATTCCAGGCCTGGCTCTCTGTCCATTGTACTATAGAGGTGTCCATTCACAGGTATGGAGGATAGCATATGGATGGTGATTATTTCAGAGTAACTTAAAAGGAATGATTAAACAAGTAAAAAAGGAAACCAAGAAAGATGGGTAATAAAAACTTTAGAAGGGATCATATGGAAGGAACCAAGGTAGAGATTTGTAATAAACAGTGTCAAATGCTACAAATAGATTAAGAAAAAAATTAACTAAGAAAGGATTGTTGAATTAGGAAGTTTGAAACACTGGAAATCATTAAGAAAGTAGTGAAAACATTAGTCATATTAATTTAGGACTAAAAAATACCTATAAAATAAGGTAGTCAAAAGCAAAAGCAGTTTTTTGTTTCTGCGTTTTCCTTCCAGTTTATTGTGACATTTCCCTCTTTTGTGTTCTTCAAATAAGACTCCATCTTCCTGACTTCAGGTCTTTTCACTGGCTGTCCTAAAATTCCTAGAATGTTCCACTTCTTTGTGTTTGTCTTCTAGCTCACCCTCTATATATAGTTCTTCTATACTGAACTAGTTCTTTCCCTCAGTTGATTTTTTTCTTTCAATTTATCTTGTATGCAGCTTGTTTGTACATAGTTATTTCCATTTTTTATCCTCCATTACACTGAGCTATATCAGAACAAGGACTGTTTTTTATTCTTTGATTTTTTTTTACCTTTCTTTCTATTCCTAAGCAGTTCCTGGCACATACTAGATGCTTAATAAATATTAATTTGTTGGTACACTAAATATATATAAAAACATAATATGATATAATGTTTCATATTATTAAAAATATTAATAGGAATAGTACTGGTTGGCATGAGACTTAATTCTCTCATCTGCAAAGTGAAGGTTTTAGTCCTAGGGGTCTTTAAAGCCAATCTTACCTCTACAACATTTATCCCAAATTCAGCTTGTTTTCATTATGGAAACTATTTAAATACATTCAGGCAACAATTATGCTTTCTATTCAACTTTTGCTTCCTATACTTCTTAACCCCAGTACTTTCATCTACTCTAAAATTCGTATAGTTTGGAGCTTCCTCACTATCCTGTTTGCCCTCTCCCACCATGACTATTATCTCCAACTCCTTCCTTCTGTAATCACCTAAAATTTTAAAGAGGGACAGTAAGTTTCATCTTTCTGAAATCTAGACCTCCACCTCACTTCCTGGCTATCTGCAGACTATCTTGTCCCTTGCATTTTTTCTCCTTCCCTTCTTGGATTCTTTTATGTGTTCTAATTCCTTATCACAACATAAGCTCTTTGAAAGCATTAATTGTCTAACATGTCATTATTTGTGTCATCAGTGCTAACTGCCTAGAACACAGTAAGAGTTTAATTAATGTTCCATCTTTCTATCCCTTTATGTATATTTCTGTATATCTATCTCTAGCATTTTTCTCTCTGTCCATTTATTATCTGTCTCTCTGAGTGGGACGAATGAAGATTTCTCAGAGACTGTATGTAAAGTAGATCAGACCCTAAGTCTAAATTTCAGATTCCTGAATCTTGAATTAATGGAATTAAAGCATTGCTTATGCCAACTAAGGAAGCATCTTATTCATTGGTGAACAATCCCTTCTGTGTTCCTGAAGAATTCAGTCCAACCAATGAATTTAAAAATCAAGAGGGTAAGGGGTGGGGTGGGGAGGTGGAGAACCTGCAGCCTTTCAGCTAAATAACCCAGCTTCTGCTTCAGTACTGCACCACACCTGCTAGACTCCCTGGTGAGTGTGCTGACCTGCTTCTTGCAAGAACTGAATCAAGTATTTCTGATTTTATCCAGAGACGCTTCACAGTAGTCAATTTGGATAAGAGGAGTCTAGCATCCTGTCCCATGCAAAGTAAATTCCTTCATTGTTCCTATCCAAAAAAGACTGTCTTATTCTGCATCCTGAGTTCATTAACTGTCAAAAGATAGAATGCTTTATTGTTGGCTATTCAAACTTGTGATTTGTCAGCATTCTTATTTATCTCAAATTTGCTTGTTTTTACAATGTTGTTGTTATTGTACAAATTGCCTCTTCCATTCTGTTTACTTCACTATGCATCAGTTCCTACAAGTTTTTCCAAGTTTTTCTGAAATCATCCCTTTAATGATTTCTTATGCAATGGTAGTATCCTCTTACACTAATATACTGCAATTTATGAATCTATCTCTAATTTATAAGAACATACCCTTAATTTTCAGTTCTTTACCACTACAAAGTAATGTTATAAATACATGCAAATACACACACACACACACACACACATACATATACACACATATAAAATGTCAGATCATGGAAGTGGGAAATACAGAACACCAAAATGTGGAGAAATAGGTGATCTAGAACACCAAGACATCTAGACCATGAGGCCACAGAATACAGGACGTCTAGACAGCCAGGCTGTGGAAGATGGGCCATCTAGACATCTAGGCTGGTTAAAATGTAGATGTAGAACACCAAAATGTGGGAGATCTAGACATCTGGGCCACAGAATGCAGCAGATCTAGAATACCAAGATGTGGAAAAGTGATCTAGACCATGAGGTCATAGAATCCAGGTCATCTAGACTTCCAGGCCACAGAAGGCAGGACAGCTAGAAAACCATGCCATGCAAAGCATAAGGCTACAGAAGGTGGGCCGTTTAAACTATGAGGCCACAGAAAGCTGGCCATCTAGACTGTCAGGCCTTGGCATCTGGGTCATCTAGACTGCCAGGCTATGGAAGGCAAGCTAGCTAGAAAACCAGGCCATGGAAGGTAGGACACCAAGACAGCCAGGCCACAGAATGCAGGAGATCTAGAATACCAATACATGGGAAAGAGTGATCTAGAACACTAAGATTATGAGAGCAGTGATCAAGAACACCAAAATGTGTGAAGGTGGTGATCTAGAATACCAAGGCTGGAAAAATGATCTAGATAACAAGGCCATGGAGGTGGGCCATCTAGAACACAAACCCACAGAAGAGAGGCCATCTATACAGCCAGGCCATGGATGCCAGGTTACCTAGAGCATAAATCCACAGAAGGTGAGCCATTTAAGCCATAAGGCCAGGGAAGGCTGGCCATCTAGAACACCAAGACACAGAATGTGGAATGTGGAAGATCTCAAACACCAAAACATGGGAAGCCATGAAAAATTGATCTAGACCATGAGGCTACGGAAGCCAACCCACCGACAACTCCAGGCCATGGAAGTCAGGTCATCTAGACCACGAGGCCACGAAAGACGGGCCATCTAGAATGTCAGGTCATAGAAGTCAAGCCACGTAGACTGCCAAGCCATGGAAGGTAGGAGATATAGTCACCCAGGCCATGGAATGCTGCAGATCTAGAACGCCAAGATGTAGAAAGGCAGGTCATCTAGACCATGAGGCTATGGAAGCATAACATCTAGAATGCCAGGCCATGGAAGGTGAGCCAGCTAAAAAACCAGACCACAAAGGCCAGAGCTTCTAAACCATGAGGCCACAGAAGGCTGGACATCTAGAACACCAGGCCACAGGATTAGAAAGATCTAGATAGCCAGGCCACAGAATGTGGAAGATCTAGAACACCAAGATATGGGGAGCTGGGTGATCTAGAACGCCACAGCATGAAAAGGTGATGTAGACCATGAGGCCACAGTCTCTCTAGAACTCCAGGCCATGGAAGTAGGGTGAGCTAGACTATGAGGCTATGAAAATTGGCCCATCTAGAACTCCAGGCCACAGAATCCAGGTCATCTAGAACTTTAGACCACAGAAGTTGGATCATCAAGACAGCCAAGCAATAGAAGCTGAGCCATCTAGACCATGAAGCCACAGAAGCCAGACTTTCTAGAAACAGGCCATGGAAGTCGGGTTATCTAGAACACAGGCCACAGAAGGTGAGCCATCTAGACCATGAGGCCATGGAAGGCAGATCATCTAGAACATGAAGCCACAGAAGCCGGGCCATCCAGGCCACAAATGCTAGAAGGCCATAGAAGGTGAGCCATACAGACTCCTCAGAAACGTGAGAGATCTAGACAGATAAGCCATGGAATTCAAGAGATATAGAATACCAAGCAATGGAAAGTGGGTGATCTAGAATACTGAGACTGGTAAAAAAGGAACTAAAATGGAATTTTAAAAATGTAGCTAAAAATAGAACACCGAGGGGTGGGAAGCTGGGTGATCTAGAACACCGAGGCACAGAAAAGTGACCTAGACCATGAGGCCACAGAAGCCAGTCATCTAGAACTCCAAGATATAGAAGCTGGGCCATCTAGAACATGAGGCCATGGAAGTTGGGTCATCTAGAACTCCAGGCCACGGATGTTAGGGCATCTAAGCCACAAGGCCAGGGAAGCCCGGAAATCTAGAACTCTAGGACATAGAAGTTGGGCCATCCAGAATGCCAGAATCTATCTCTAATTCATAAGCACACACTCTTAATTTCCAGTTCTTTACCACTACAAAGAAATGTTTTGTATATGTACACACTAAACACATACATTATCCATCTCATGCTGGAGTGTTCAATGAAAATTGGCATCTCTCCTATAAAAGCTTGCCAAGCCTTTTCTAGGTCTACTTATCCTTGGTTTGCATCCACCTTTCACCCAAGGATGGCTCCAAGAAACTGTAGCATGCACAGCAGGCACACCATGGTAAATCCCTTTTGGCAGACAGGCTAAACCAGGCTGAGGATAATTGGCAGCTCAAACCCATCAGCAGGAAAGGAGAGATCACCAAAGTAGGCAAATACATCCCCCAGCAGTATGGAGGGATGGATGAGAACAATTTGTTCCAAAGGTCATGAAGGCAGCTGAAACAGGTGCTGGGGAATGCTCAGAATTTGCTCATTCATGGAAGAAATGTAAGACTCCAAGGTCATCCCCTGCATCCCGGGCCACCGCCAGTCATGCTGACTTTTTTTGGGCTGCTAGACTTTGATAACTTTGGGAAAAAAAGTGAGGTCCATGACTTTGTGCAACTCTGCATCAATTAAATCCAATTTATTTAAATCCATCACCCCATCATGTCATTGTTCCTTTTTTAAAAAGAAATAAAGAAAAGATCAACAACCACAATATAGATGCCAGAGTTCCTTCACCTTTTACTGCCCTAAGCAATTGTCTGTGATCATAAAATGCAGATAAGGAGGTTTCTATGTGAAAATTCATTATGTTACTGAAAGCATAGGTGGATATCTTCTCCCTTGTAGACTTTTTAAGATGCACTATTTTTTATTTGCAAACATATTTACCATTTGGGTAAAGATAAAAACAGAAAGTTCCGGCCTCTAGTAGCTTACCTTCTTCTGGGAATTTTTTTAATGTACACAGATAAGTAAATACAATATACATACTAAGGAACAAAAATAAATTCAAGAGGGATGGAGTGCTAATAAGGGAAAGTACCTAGAAAAGTTTTGTACTGATCTTCATTTCAAAGAAAACTTAGGGGTCTAAAGGATTGAATTGTAGAAAGAGT
Organism: Sarcophilus harrisii; assembly: GCF_902635505.1. Taxonomy (NCBI): domain Eukaryota; kingdom Metazoa; phylum Chordata; class Mammalia; order Dasyuromorphia; family Dasyuridae; genus Sarcophilus; species Sarcophilus harrisii. The sequence goes on along the minus strand of NC_045427.1, from coordinate 122,406,347 downwards.
GTATCCCAGGCAAGAGAAAATGGCAAAGCAAGGGAAAGGAATAGTAAGCTACCTATCCTTAATCACTAAATGGATGGGGCCTCAGTCACACTGAAACCTGTAAAAGACATTCCTTTAAAAAGGACAAGGTCTCCCATTGCATTCAAGGCCATCTGCACCCATCCTATTTATATGTGGTCACTAGATCCAGATGGCTCTGGAGGGGAAAGTGAGGCAGGTGACCTTGCCCAGCCCTTTCTCACTTAAATCCAATTGCCATTTTTACTGTAATGGAAAGTGAATTTCAACAAACATTTTTAAAGCACCTATCACCTTCTATACATGGTGTTATGCTTTTAGGAATTCAATAACAAACATTAAAGATTTCTTGGCCTCAAAGAATTGAAGAACTTTTGAAACAAAATTGGAAAGCCAAGTAGGAAACCACATTGGAGAAACTTAATGTCAGACTGAGTATTTTACGTGATAATAGGGAGCAACTAAAACTATTTGAGTAATGAAGTGATATGCTCTGATCCATATTTCAGGAATATCATTTTGGTAGTTGTATGAAGAAAAGGAAAAAAATGAAGGGGACTATACAGTTCAGGTGAAAAAGATGATGGACCTGGCACATAGGAAGTACTTAATAAATGCTTACTAACTGACATTAGAATAGAGGCTATGAAAAGTATGAAAAAAGTGAATGATATAAGAATTGTTAGGACACAAGATCAATGAAACTTGCCATGGTTGGGGGAATGGGAAATAAAGGGAAAAATCAAGTTGTGAACTCCAATGCAGAAAATGTAGTAGTGAATTTAAGAGAAAGAAGGAAGTGTGGAAAATAAGTGGATTATCAATCAATCCATCAACAATTATTTACTGAGTACTCACTATGGACCAGACACTGGGAATACAAAGACTATGTATAAAACAATCCCTATCCAAAAATGCATAGACATGCATATGTACATATATGGACATTGCTAGTAAATTTGAACCATCTGCTACCTCCATCACTTTCAAAAATTTAGACAATAAATAAAATGATAAATCAAGTACTGAATCATAGCATTTGTCAATTTCTGGAGTATAATGCTCACAATTAAAATTTTACTATCAGGTCTCTATCTGGCTATAAGGCTATAAGGTTCAGCATACTGCTACATACATATAGACATGTGCACCTACAGATATGTGTACATTTATACATGAATGTCCATATTGTGACATATTGCAGTTCCCTTGCAAGTCAAGGCAACAACCTCCTGATGCCATTGGTTCTCTTGGAGAATAAAGGATGAACAGCAACAATAAAGGCACACACATACATACATAGTGAATAGAACTTTAAAGTTTGGAAATCACTTTACAAATATTATCTTTGTTTATCTATAGAACATCCCAGAGAAATGTGGTATTATTTTCAGATTTTCTCCATTTTTCAGATGAAGAAGCTGAGACAGACAGAAGTCATTTATGAGAATGAATTTGGATTCAGATCTTCCTCACTCCAGTATAGCATTCTTACCCCTGTACCACCTAGCTTTATGTGTCTGTATATATATAAAAAAAATATGGATATGTTTATTTATTCATATATATAATATATATAAAACAAGTAAAAGAAAATCAATGCCAATAGAAAATCAGTGCCGATAAAGTAACTAAATATAAGATAGTCTGAGGGCAAGAACACAATACTTGAGCCTATCAGGTTTTGACAAAAATATAATGAGTTTTGTTTTTGACACGTGTAGTTTGAGATGCCTGTGGAATAGTCACCTGGAAATGGCCTGCAGTCAGTTATTAATGGAAGCCTGAAGTTCAGGAAAGAATGTAGGCTTGATACTTAGAATTGCCTGTCATCTGCATAGGGATAATAACTGAACCCTTCTTGGCTGATGAAATCACTTTAGGAGAGAATTTAGACAAAGAAGTGAAGAGAATCCAGGACAGGCTTCAGGGCATTTCAAAATAAGCCACTGATAAGCTTAAGTGATTTTCTCTAATTGGAGGAATTTTAACCAGTGTGTCAAATTAATGATATTCAAGTAGCAAAAGAGAAGAAAGATACATGTTTTAGGAAGAGAGAGAGAAGAGAAACTTCTGACATTCAAAATCCAACCCAATTTGGTAAGTGCTTTCTATGGCTAATGAATTCCTGGCCTTAAGCTAGGTCAATTTGTAGTACTCTTTGTACCCCAAATTGGGCAGAATGCTTCACTTTCCAGGTTCTATAGTTGCTTCTTTCCTTTTCTTTTTCTTTTTTCTTTTTCCCTTTTTTCATCTATAAATCTTATGGAACTATCAGGAATTCTTTCTCTCAAGAGAGTCATGGCAGGAACTCATAATTAGCCCCTTAATTTCTGATTTACCTTCTTTTTCTTTAAAGAGATAAATGAGTATAAATTTGAATTCATTTTAATTTTGCTTTGGCAATTCTTGTAAATATTACCCCAAATTCTTGAGATAATTGAAGGCATAACTGAGTCTCAAAACTAGGAATGTCTATCAGTAGGCCAAATTTTTAAATATATAGTAGAAAGAGTTTAATGAATGTCATCAGAGATATGCATGGATGAAAAAAGAAGATGGATTGTTTTTGTATTGAGAATAAGGAACAACCTTTGTTGTTTGCTTTGTTTATATCCATATATAGTTAAATGTTGAAGGACAGATACAGTCAGGCAGTCAATAAACATCTTTTAAGTATACGCCAGGTGTTGGGGATACAAAAATAAGGCAAAAGACAGCCTTCTCTCAAAGAGCACACTAGGTAGAATCCTTATAGTACATTTATGGGTGAACAAGGAAAAGAATGGAACAGGATAAACAGTTAAGGATAGATTATAACCTGTAACCAGATGAAATCAAATTATTTTGAGTATTTGATTAATGGAAATGATCTTGGATTTGGAATCTGAAGGAGCTAAAGTTAGGCTTTACATTTGATCTTTCTCTTCTTGAACCTCCACCATGCAATCCCCATCCCCATGCACACTCTCATCTTATATTTCACACCTATAAATCTAGGACCATTCACTGAGGAATTTTTTTATATAAAGATACATACATATACATATGTGTATATATAACTCCATACATATATACATGCATATATATCTCTGACATTATCTCCCATACTATGTAGCACTTCTGCTTTTTATGTGAAATTAGTCCTACCACCTCCCATCCTCTCCATTAGTTTGTTCCCACTCTCATTCCCACTTTCTTTCTAATGTTCAATATCTCCCTATCTACTTCTTTTTCTATTCATTATAAACATGCCCTTCATTTTAAAATATCAAAATCTATCATATCTGCCAATTATTGTCCTGTGTCTCTCCTTCACTTCTTAGGTAAAATCCTTGTAAAAATAAAAAGCTTTTACATATACTATGGACAATAATGTGTATAGTATAGGATTATACATATACACATACATGGGACATAATTGTCTTTATCAAGTGCCCTCTCCTGACCAGTCACTAGTCACCTCCTTAGTTCATATACTCAGCATCTATCACTAATGCAATAACCTTATAAATGAACTCTTTTCCTTAAACTTCTCTTCATCCTAAGTTATTCTTCATAGATATGCAAAGGTGATTTTCCTCAAATATAGGTCTGACCATGTGAACTTCTTATTCAATAATACTCCAAAGGCAGCTGGTCACTTCCAGGGTCAAATATAAATTCTTCTGGCATTTAAGGTTCTTCATAGTCTGACCACTTTCAATCTTAACACAACATTCCCTTTCACAAAGTCTACAGTCTAGCTATACTGTATTATTTGCTATTCCATCAGCCATCCTGTGTCTTTGCAGTGGCAAAGACACCCCTACCAACCGTGACTGATATATTCTCCCTCTTTATGGTTTTCAGAATTCCAAATTTCTTTAGGAAATAGATTAAAAAAAAATGCCCAAATGTTTATTTTCTTCTGATTCCGTAATGACTAGTGCCTTCCCCACTAAAGCCTATCTTCCAAATTCTCTGCCTGTATATCCTATATACAGATTTATGTGCATGTTGTCATTAGAATATTAGATTCTTGAGAGAAAGAATTATTTGATTTTATTTTTATATTTCTAGTATTTAAACATAGAACATGACATATTGTAAATGTTTAATACATTTATAGCTTCATATATTCATAGTAGCTGTGCTATCTTGTGAAAGTCATTTCACCTTGTTAAGCCATGGTTCCTTCAAATATAGGGAAAAAACAATTACCCTATTTATCTCACAAAATGATTATAAGAACTTTGTACTTTGTAAAAATTAAAGTATAATAATAGTAATATATAGTATTTATATTATATAATATATAATATGTGCATATTACATGATATGTTATATAATATATAATTTGTATAAATTGCATAAGAGTATAATTTATATCCACTTACATACTGTTTTAAGTTTTACAAACTACTTACAAATATTACATAATTTTGTCCTTACAAAAATCCCGAGAGGTAGCCACTAGTATTGTCTCCATTTTGCTGATAAGAAAATTGAGGCAAACACAAGTTAACTATCTTGCCCAGAGTAACACAATTAGTAAAAAGATAGGATTTGAATTTAAGTAATTCCTGGAAATCAAGGTTTTCTCTCATTCCACATATCTGCCTCTGTATCTAAAAATGTTAGTTGCCATGACTTTCAAAATCTCAGAATTGCAAAATCTAGGCTTTACAACGATATCCCTGAAAAAATATTCATAAAGCCACTGTTTGTATTCCTCCAGTGGCAGGGAACTCATTAATTCCCAAAATAGACAATTTCATTATTGATCAAAGGAGCTAAAAGTGAACTCATAGGTCATCTATGCCATTTAAGGAAACTGAGGGCCAGAGATTTATAATAGCTAGAACAGTTAAGCTCATTAAGGTTCTTTTTTTTTTTTCCCATTACATCCAGACAGCATTTGCATATTTTTAAAATAGGACTTAATTCTCCTTCCTCTTTTCAGTAGAGCTAAGCATCTCATCTGGAATCCTGCTAATAACCACTTTTAAGACACTTAAAGAAAAAGATCATTTTCCCTGTAAGGTTTGTCTTCTCACACCTGTCAGTCAGTCACTTGCCTTTTCTTGGCTACCAGTTACTTCTCAAAAGGGGCAGTTTCACTAACTGATTTCCAAGTTTCTTTCCAGCTGTAATTGTCTATAAGTCTCTCTCACCCTCTCCTCCAATGTTCCTCAAATCTCTAATCCACTTAGGCCTTCTCCTTTGGGCCCTATGAAGGGCAGACTGTGCATTCTGCCTGGTGTGCATGTGCCAAACCCCATCCATTGTGGCTTTTAGAGCACTCTTGAAAGTTTGTTTATTCCTTGCCTGCATAAAAAATGAGTTGTGTTTGCAGTGATCTGTAGGGTTTCATGAATATTAATCTCGGGTTGGTTCTTTGCGGTTATTTTAAGGCCTTTTGTACCCTGTGCAAAGAGAAATGGGGATATAATTTATCTCTTTGTCAATCTCAGGATTTGAATAAGGCAAGTAAATCTCAGGCTTCCAACAAGCTAGATTCCTGAAGAGCATACGTACAAAAAATATTAGGGTTTTTTTTTCTTTTTAAAAATTTTATATTTATTTGCTTTTTGACTTGGGGCTTCAGAGTACTCTTGACAGGTGACAAATATTCTCATATCTACTGGGTTTGTGTAACCAGTCAGGAAACAGTTCTGCAAATGGGTGAAAAATGCAGAAATCGAAAAGGCAGTTTATGAGTCAATAAAATTTGTAGTGGATTAGTTAACAGTTGTCAGTCTCTGGCTAGCACAGAGGAGGAAGGCCAACACTAACATGCAAGATACAGTATATTAACAGGTCATTAATGTCAAGGACAGCATGGATTTTGTTGTTTGTACAGGGCTTTCTACTAGACTATACTTCAATATTTCATGAATCTAAGACTCCATCAAGTGTCAGTGTTTGTGCCATTGGGTAGTTAGCTAGAGCCCAAGTAGGAATTCTTTAACCCTAAGGCAAAAACTATTGTTGTGTGAGGATGGATTTGCAGGGTATTAGATGGTGGCTCAGAAAACAGACTGGAGTAGAGCAGCAGTGGTATAGACACTTCTATATTTGGCAATATAGTCTGTTCCCCAGAATATAAAAATCATAGGAATGGCAATTGCCCCCAGGAATAATTAGATTCCACTCTCAGGAAAGTAGATCTCCTTAGATATATCCCAGTTTCCCTTTCTTCTGGTCTGTCTCAAGAATCTCCATGTTAAGAAAAGGACAAAAGGCAGTGATGTTCCATCTTTCAGTACTCTCTGGATTCCATTGTAGACTCTCAAATTTTTTCCAAAATACCTTTTCCTTCCCCTTTTCAGCTTTTATATATTAACTTCCTCCACTAGAATGTAAATTCCTTGAATGCTAAAACTGTCTTCCCTTTTTTCCTTTGTGTTTGTAATCCCAGTATTTAACACAGTGGCTGGCACGTAAAAAAAATGCTTAATAAATGTTTGGTGATGTGACTGGTTAACTTGTCTGTTATTACTCTGTAACAAAATCTGATTTATTTTACATACATATATATCTAATCTAGATAGATATAAAGAGAGAGAGGGAGAGAGAGAGAGAGAGAGAGAGAGAAGAGTTTCTGAGTATGAAGATTAAAATACTGTTTGTTCAGCCTTCCAATAATAAGCCTCTTCTTACTAAACTAGGGTGCTACTAAGATGGCTGACACAAATTCTGTTACCAAGTCCATGATAGAAGCCATTACAACTTGGTAGGACTTGCCTATGCTTGTCTATGTTAGCATAACTTTCATGGCCCTATGATCATCTCAAACACACAATCAAGCATTGTAGAGGGATTTAGTGGGAGTACTATACACCTCATTAGTACCCTACCTCCCAGCTTTGGTTCAATCATTTTTCAAAACTATAATTAAATTAAAATTACAAATAAGCTAGTGAACAAATAAATGAATAGATAAGCATCTTATCTATTTATAAATAAATATAATTAGATAAAAATGTACTTATAGATAAGATACAGATTTTACTTAAGATACTTAACTATTGGTCTATTTGCTCACTAGTTTATTTTTTCATGTGGGATTTTTGCTTATTTATTTGTTTTGCTTATTATTAGTCATTCATTTGGTTGTTTGTCTTGTGAATAATTGATACTGGAAAGGAGACTGCCTCTAAATTCAGGGAACAATTGGTTATTTACTGGGTGACCTTGGGCAAATCATTTAACTCATTAAGGCCGGCCTGAGTTTCAGAATTTGCAAAAAGGAAAAGACTGGAGATGATTCCCTTTGAGATCCTTCAAAATTCTAGGTCTGTATGGTATTTTATTATGAGGTTGTACAATTTCAAGAATGGAGGGAAGGCTGTCTGTATAAAGACACTGAGAGGAGATGAAAATATTAAAAAAGAGTTTATATATATATTTTTAGGGGGGGAATGAGGCAATTGGAGTTAAATGACTTGCCCAGGATTACACAAGCTAGTGTTAAGTGTCTGAGACTGGATTTGAACTCAGCAGGGTTCTAGGGCCAGTGCTTTACCCACTGTATCACATAGCTGTCCTTGAGGGAAGAGCTTATGACAAAACAAGAGATAGAGAGAATCACAGGAAGAAAAGTGAATCATTGTGATAACATTAAGTTATTTTTTTTTACACAAACAAAACCAAGAATAGAAGGAAAAGAGGAAACTGAGGGAAACGTTTACAGCAATTTTCTTTGTAAAAGCCTTCATATATCAAATATAGAGAGAACTTTGTCAAGTTTATAAAAATGTGAATCCTTCCCCAATTTGTAAATGGACAATTAAAAGAAGAAATCAAAGAAATCGATGCTCTAACACACAAGTAATTAGAGAAATAAAACTTAAAACAATTGAATAGAGTAGGGTGTTGTTAGCTGTATGATTGAAGAAAAGGGGATGAATATGGAAGTATGGGACACAAAGTGCATGCATTTTAGATAAGAAACAGGATTTGGAAAAAAAAAATATGAGCAGTGAATGTCAGAGAAGAATAGAGTACTGTAAAAATCAGAGGGTTCGTGGAAAGGTGATGGTACCCTTTAACTAAAATAGAGAAATTTGGAAAAGGAGTGAATTTTAGAAAAAATTAAAATAGTGTATGGGACAGTTTTAGATGTCTTCAGAGATTAGCACTAGATATATGGATTTGGGATTCATCTGTACAATGATGCTAACTGAGCATTTTGGGACTGATAAAATAAAAAGAGAAAAAAAGAAATGACAAAAGGGACAAAGAGAAAAGAAGAGAAGGGAAGAAAGAAAAGAAGAGGGAGAGAATAAGAGGAATGAAAAGAAGAAGAATTCAAAGAGGAAAAAAAAAGTGGAAATGAGAGAGCAATGAAGTAAATTCAGGAGAGAGTATGGAGAGACATCAAGGTTACGGTGCAAAGTGTGGATGATGATATAGCAAAGGAGATTCCAAGGCAAGAACTGATTGTTCAGTTTCCTCATTAGAAATCAAGGACTAGAATGCAGGCCTCCAGCACGCCGGCTCAGGGCTCTTCTCCTATTATAGGCCACAGTATATATTACAGTCTTAGGAAATCTATCCTTCAGGTTAGCTAGGTAAGTGCATTGCATTTAATTTCAACAGCTGAGAAAGGGCCATAGACTCTGCCCGTATCTGAGAAGAGTAAAGGGGCGGGGGAGAGTACTTTTGGCTCCATTAGGGTAGATTTCATAATACATCCCCTGCATTTTCCAGAAGGAAATAACATTGAACTAGAGCCCCTTGGGTGGCATCTTTCCTAATTAGTATGCTGAATTTCCCCCCTAAAAGTAAAGGTTAAACAGTTGAGCCTCATATATTGCTTCTCAGCCAAATTGTATTATGCAACACTTTAGGGAAAGAGGAGATAGGGCGCCTGGTTCCACTGGTGAAATAAGAGAGAGCAAATAGTCTTTTGGAAAACAGCTAAGTAGAAATGCACATATGGTGTGGTGCCTTTCAGGGAAATTAAAAATTGGTTCTTTTTTTTCAACTTTTTTTTTATCCTGACATCTATCAGAAGTCTTTTCCTTGGATAGAAGCAACTGATGTTGAGCATCTCAGAGCAATTTGGCTTCTGGAACTGAAGTGGTCCCATATAGGAAATAACTCTGTATATTTCACATGTATTTTTATTTATTTATCAATGTGTGTATATATATATATATATATATATATATGTATATTTCTTTTTCCTAGATAGCATGTTAGTACTTTAGCATTATAACAGTAGTGTTGGAATATCTTAGAAGTTATTATGCCCTTTTTGATTTCCTTCACAGGCTAATTCTACGCTATTTCAAAGTCCGATTCTTTTTGTACAGCAAAATAACTGTTTGGACATGTATACATATATTGTATTTAACTTATACTTTAACATATTTAACATTTATTGGTCAACCTGCCATCTGCGGGAGGGGGTGGGAGGAAAAAGGGAAAAAGTTGGAACAAAAGGTTTGGCAATTGTCAATGCTGAAAAATTACCCATGCATAGATCTTATAAATAAAAAGCTATAATAAAAAAGAAGTTATTATGCCCAACCTTCCCATTTTCAGATGAGGAAACTGAGACACAGCATAATAAAAATATCAGGTTATACATACATATACTACTAATGTATGTAGTCATATATATTACAAGTGTAGAAAGTGATATTTCAAACCAATTATTATCAACTCCATTTCCAGAACTCAATCCATTAATAAGTCAGTCAATAAACTTTTAAGAGCCTACTATGGGTCAGACATTTTGTCCTGCACTGGGCATAAAACAAGAAGCAAAAAGCAATCCTCAAGGAACTTGTGATCCAACTTTCAGACTGGCTAAGATGACAGAAAAAGATAATAACAAATATTGGAGGGGATGTGGGAAAACTGGGACACTGATACATGGTTGGTGGACCTGTGAACAGATTCAGTCCTTCTGGAGAGGAACTAAGTGCAAAAGTCTATTAAACTGTGCATACCCTTTGATTCAGCAGTGTTTCTACTGGGCTTATATCCCAAAGAGATTTTAAAGAAGAGAAAGGGACCTGTATGTGCAAGAATATTTGTGGCAGCCCTTTTTTGTAGTGGCAAGAAACTGGAAAATGAATGGATGCCCATCAATTGGAGAATGGTTGGGTAAATTGTGATGTATGAATGTTATGGAATAGTATTGTTCTGTAAGAAATGACCAGCAGTATGATTTCAGAAAGGCCTGAAGAGAGTTACATGAACTGATGCTAAGTGAAGTGAACAGAACCAGGAGATCATTATACATGGCAACAAGAAGACTAAACAATGATAAATTCTGATGGATGTGACTCCAATAATGAGAGGATTCAAATCAGTTCTAATTTTTCTATGATGAAGAGAACCATTTATACCCGCAGAGTGGACCATGGGAACAGAGTATGAATTACAACATAGCATTTTCACTCTTTTTGTTGTTGTTTGCTTGCATTTTGTTTTTTTTCTCATTTTTTTCCTTTTTGATCTATTTTTCTTGTGCAGCAAGATTATTGTATAAATATGTATATATATATATATATATTGTATTTGACATTTTAACATGTTTAACATTTATTGGATTGCTTGCCATCTAGGGGATGGAGTGAGGGGCAGGAGGGGAAATTTTGGAACACAAGGATCAGTGTTGGAAAATTATCCATGTGTATGTTTTTGAAAATAAAAAGCTTTGATAAAAAAAAATAAAAAAGGGGAAAAAGAAACTTGTGATCTAACATTGTCAGACATTGTGCTAAGCACTGGGAATACAACAAAAGGCAAAAGACTATCTTCAAGGAGCTTGTGATCTGAAGGGGGAGAGGGAAAAAAATTCAAAAAAATCTGTATGTAGGATAACTAATAATTAGACAGTAAAGGAATTAGAATGAAAAGGGGTTGTATAAGGGTCTCAATAGAAGATTGGATTTTAGGTGGAACTTAAAGGAAATTAGTAGACTGAGAGAAAAAGGTAAAGTGTTCCAAGGATGGGCAAAATATAAAAAGAATGCCTGGAGTTGAGATTGTCTTGCTCATGGAGTAACAAGGATGCCAATGTAACTATATTTAAGAGTATGTGGTAAAGAGTTACATGTAAGAAGACTGGAAAGGTTGGAAGAGGGTAGGTTATGAAGATCTTTGAATATCAAGCAGTGGATTATATGTTTAATCTTGGAAGATATTTGGAACTACCAGCATTTATTGAGAGAGAGTAACATGGTCAGATCTATGCTTTATGTAAATCACTTCGGTAGATGGATGGAGTGATAAGAGACTTGAAGCAGGTAAACTCATCAATAGTCTTTTGAAATAGTCCAAAGGTTAAGTGTCTATATTGGAGAGGTAAGTATCAGGTGGGAAAAGGGGGCCAATTCTAGAGCTGTTGCAAATTTGAAATAGAAAGGACTTAGCAATAGATTGAAGTTGGGAAGTGAGAAATAGTAGAGATAAAGATGCTTAATAGGATGTGAGTATGGGGCATGTGAGTAAAGTGATGTCTAAGACAGCAATATGGAAATTGGAAGTAAGGCATAAGGTTTAAGGAAAAATAATGATTTCTGTTTTGGTTATATTAAATGTAATATATTTATTGGATACCCAATTCAAAATGTCTGAAAGACAGCTGGAGATGGTTAGAGTGAACAAGTAGTTTTGAGAATCATTAGCTACTATTACTATGCCACCTTTCTTGAAATCTAGAACAACATTTAATAAATATTTGCTGAACAAATTAATTCTATCTTCATTTTGACTTAGATAAAAAAAAATAACATTTCTTATCACTAGTATTATTTTTCCTCTAGGAAGCACCAAATGCTCTAAATACATAAGGAATGAGGTCTAAAATTCTTAGAATTGATAGTCTCAAAAAGTAACAACAACAAAAAAGATTAAATTAATACAGGTAACAATATTTTAGGGATTTCCAGATTTGTCAGTGTTGGTGTTCCCTCCATAGAAACAGATGGCAATGCTTCTACAAGCAATTCCTGTAGGAAATCACAGGATTGGTGATTGGAGAAATAGAGAGATATCTATTGATATGACCTTTTCAGAACTGGTAGTGTTGATCTAGGGGTTTGTGGATAGTCATGGTATGGGGTAAGAATGACAGGAAAGCATGTGTGCACACATGTGTATGCGTATGTTTATGTGTGGGGGGGATTTGGGTTGATTTCTTACGGATAACTCATAAATTTAAGCTTTACAAAACTGGAGAAATGGAATGAAAGTGGGAGTAATGAGGAAGACCATGAAGATGACCTGGTGGAACTAGATTTGCCTTCAGATCTCTAAGTCACATGATATTATTGATAGTTTTACACTTTACAAAGCACTCAGACAGGATGTTTCATTTGATAGTCATGCCAGGAAAGGCAAAAAAAGAAAGGCAATTAGCAGCACTAATAGTAGCAACAGCAGCAGCAGCAGTCTTAGTAGTACTAGTAATAGTAGTAGCAATAGTAATAGTAGTAGTAACAGGAGTACTAGTAGTAGTAGTAGTAGTAGTAGTAGTAGCATCAGTAGAAATAGTAGTAGTACTAGTAGAAGTAGTAATAGTAGTAATACTAGTAGTAGCAGAAATACTAGTTGTTGTAGTAGTAGCAATTGTAACAATAGTAGTAACAGTAGTAATAGTAATAGTGATAGTAATAGCAATAATAGTAGTAGTAGTACTAGCAGTAGTAATAGTAATAACAATAGTGGTAGTAGTAGCAGTAGAAGTAGTAGTAGCAGAAGCAGTAGTAATAGTAGTAGTAGTAGTAGTAGTAGTAATAGTAGTAGTAGTAATAGTACTAGCAGTAGTAATAGCGGTAGTGGTAGCAGTAAAAGAAGTAGTAGCAGAAGCAGTAGTAATAGTAGTAGTAGTAGCAGTAGCAGTAGCAGTAGTAGTAGTAGTAGTAATAGTAATATTAGTAGTAGTAGCAGTAGCAGTAGTAGTAGTAGTAGTAGTAATAGTAATATTAGTAGTAGTAGCAGTAGTAGTAGTAATAGTAATAGTACTAGCAGTAGTAATAGTAATAGTAGTAATAGCAGTAGTGATACTAATAGTAGTAGTAGTAGCAGAAGCAATAGTAGTAGCAGTAACAGCAGTAGTAATAGTAGTAGTTAGTAGCATTAGCAATACTAGTAGTAGTAGTAGTAGTAGTAGCATGAGTATTAGTAAGAACAGCAGTAGCAGAAGTAGTGGCAGTAGCAGCAACAGCAGCAGCAGCAGCAGTAGTAATAGTAATAATAGTAGTAATAGTAGCAATAATAGTAACAGTAGCACCAGCAGCAATATTAGCAGTAGCAAGAGTAGTAGTTGCAAAAATAATAATATTAGTACTAGTAATAGTAATAGTAGCAGTAGTAGTAGTACTAGCAATAGCAGTTTTAGTAATAGTAGTGGTAGCTGTAGAAGTAGTAGCAGTACTAATAGCAGTAGGAGTAGTAATATCAGCAACAACAGCAGCAGCAGCAGCAGCAGCAGTAGTAATAATAATAGTAGCAGCTGTAGTAGTAGTAATAGTAGTTGTTGTAGTAGTAGTAATAGCAGTAGTAGTAGTAGCAGTACTAGCAATAGTAGTAGTAGCAGTAGCAGTAGTGATAGCAGCAGCAGCAGCAGCAGTAGTAGTAGTAATAGTAATAGTAGCAGTAGTAGTAGTAATAATATTAGTAGCAGTAATAGTAGCAATAGCAGTAGCAGTAGCAGTAGTAGTAGTAGTAACAGTAGTAGCAATAGTAGCAATAGCAGTAATAGTAGCAGTAGCAGTAGTAGTATTAGTAGTAATCGTAGGAGTAGCAACAATAGTAGTAGCAGTAATAATAGTAGTAGTAGTAGTAATAGTAATATTGTAGTAGTTGTATAGTAGTAGTAGTAGTAGTAGTAGTACTAATAGTAGTAATAGTAATAGTCTACCCAGAAAGTAAACAGATAAATCACAAAGAGGCAGATTTAGTCTGTATATTATTAGGGAGAATGGGGAAAAAAAATCTTCCTAATTATTAGAACTCACTAAGACTGTCATGAGTTCCCTTTAAGGATGACCCAACATTAGAGATATTCAAACAGACATTTGTATAGTCACTTGTCAAGGATTTTTAGTGGGACTTCTTGGTGGGGTGGGGATGTATTGAACTATTCATGGCCACAATATTCCTTCCACTCTCAAATTCTTTCATTTTGTCATTCTTCTCATTTTAAGGAAGAAGAATACTGAGTTTAATTAGTGAAGTACAAAGGTCATGAAATAAGATTCAAGCCTAGTCTTCTTACCCTAAATTTTATCTTCCTTCTATTACATCCCTGTTGCCTATTTGAGCTCCTATCATATTGGAGTCATCAGGAGAGAAATATGGAAGGGTTATGAAATTCCTAATGAATTATCTGAATCATCTAGCAGGGGTCCTCAAACTTTTTTAAATTGGGGGCCAGTTCACTGTCCCTCAGACTGTTGGAGGTCCGGATTATAGTAAAAACAAAAACTTTGTTTTATGGGCCTTTAAATAACGAAACTTCTTAGCCTTGGGTGAGGGGGATAAATGTCCTCAGTTGCTGCATCTGGCCCGCAGGCCGTAGTTTGAGGATCCCGATGTAGAGTCAGTAATTTGCCACAGGACACTACCACAAAAGTACCAGAAAAGAATTTGAAGCCAATCCTCCATTAGTCCAAGTCCAGCACTTATCACTGCCCATGAAACCTGTTAGCAGTTAGTAATGTCTATGAAAAAATGCATGCTTTAGTTAGAAATCCCTTTTTTCACTCAATTATGAAGCTAGAATTCCCATTATTGAAGATCAAGCCTACCACCAACCAATTCAATGAGGTTAAACCTCACAAACCAATCCAAGTGAAGGTAAAATGCAGTAAGAAACACATGTGTTATAAAATGGAATAAAATAACTTTACTCAAGATGAAAATTTAAAGAATAAGTATTTCAATTAAATTCAAGTGAAGTGCTATTCTGCTCCAGATCTGTTTTTACCTTTGCAATTGTCAACATTTATTTAGAAAGTGCCCTCTTATAGGCCCAAGTGTATTTGAAACAAGTAATCTTAAAACAAGGTGTTACCTCAGTAGAATTAAGATAATGATTCTCTAGTTTACATTTACTTTGTACAGTTCTACAAGTTGACACCTATTCTACAAGATTGACACTATGATGATGCATTTGTAGTAGAATACATAAGAGCTAAAAAATCTGGGAGGGAAGACAGACTAGAAGATAGAGAAGACAGAGAACTGGAGGCTGGAGGCTGAAGGCTGAAGGAGGCTGGAGGCCAGACTCAAAGATAAAGACCCTCTTGATGACTGTCCTGTCTCCTTCACTTCTCCACTAAGACCAAGGCCTATCTGAAGGTCCCCCAGAAAGCTAGCCCGGCCTTAGGTGAAGGAGACAGACTGTAAAGGAGACAGGACAGCCACCACGAAGGTCTTTATCTTCCAGTCTGGCCTCCAGTCCTCTGTCTTCTCTTCACCTTGTTGTAAGATTACTTGTTCTACAGTGCCCCAACATGGGAAAGGGAATTTTGTGGAAAACACCATTTTCCTGTAGACCAGGACTTTTTATTAAACAAGGCTAGTATTATTTCTAAAAGGAAATGTTCTATTAGAAACATTACCATAAAATAATCTGTAAGAGTTTATTTCAGGTGTCATTATCTATTCCCTACTCGTTGACAAGATCTAGTCCTTTGCTACTATGATATTTACTTTAACTTATTCATTATTTTTCTCCAAATTTAGAAATAAAAAATAACATTTTGTCTAAATAATGCTAATAATTCAGTAACACCTTTGGAAAAACTAGTGGAATATTGCAAAAATTCAATTATATTAATTTAGTTCAGTGAGATGGGAAAAAATGAGGAACTTTACTTCTAGCTGATACAGGGAAGGAGGGGCTTTAATGATCTCAATAAGAATATGATTCAATTGCATTTTACATTTTGGCATTGCACAATTTCTTGTAGCCATTGTCATTAGTTTTGCTTTTACAAATCAGATTTCTTTTGAGGATTATAGCATCGCTGTTTTAAAACATGAAGCTTACCTAATATAATCCTTTGATTTTTTTAGATTAGGAAACTGAGGAAGTATATGGCAGAGTCAGAATTTGGATTCCAAAATCCAATGCCAATAAAGGAAACAGCTTGACTTAATTAGGATTTACAGTGTGGACATAAACATTCCTTTTTTAACTGTTTAAGCTATATTCTGTTTCAGAACGGAATTTTCCTGCCAACACAATGGCAGAGAGTAGGGAACAATGGAGGAGAGTGAGACAACAGAAAAATATTGTTGCACCTTATTCAATATTTTTTTAAAAAAAAGGAAAAAAGAAAAAACACACACATAACCAAAATACAGCTTCTAGTGGGTATATACAAAAGGAGGAAGAAATGTGAAACTAAGATAATAAATCTCATAAGTCATTGTATTTTAAGAGGAAGGTCAAGCTTTGCATTAGGTAGTATTTATAAGAGATTTGTAGAGGGACTTGAAATGCCATGAAAATGTCAACAGCAGCCACCACTCCTGAAAACAATAGTGTCACAATGAGCCATCTTCCTTATTCCATCACTTGGCTTTTGTATCTTTGTCAACGAAGTGAATCCCTCTGTCTGAAGGCCACTGGAGGTCAGCCTGCCAGCTAACAGTGTACCACCTACAGTTCTCTTGGAGACAGCTGCTGATTTAAGGAATGATTTGAGTTCTCTGATTTTTTAACATATGTTGATTAATGTGTGAGGATATGACTTTGATTTTTGGTTGATTTCTTTTTTTAAGAAAAGAATTCTATTTATTTGAGAAAGTTCAGCATTATTTAAATTGATACTGGTCTGAACTGTCTTGGGAATAAGCAATATTTATCACACCTAGAAAATACATTTCTCTCTGCCCCAAATAGCCTTTTTTCTTTAAAAAAAAAAATAAAGCTGACAGGTAAAATAAGATCATGGCACATCAGAGCACATTATTAGTCCACTTCACTGGGTCTCTCTTGTATCACCTAAAAGCTTTGAAAGGAAAGGAAATGATCCCATGATGGTCCTGGCTGGCAATGCATGGTTATGTGACAGATGGACAGAAAGAAAGGGACATTCTAAATGACACCCTAAAACATGACTTGTTATTTATAGAAGTAGTAACCGTTTCTCTCCACTCCTGAGTACTGACTAGTGTATTCTTACTATCCCTTGCATGTAACATAAATACCTTCCCAATGCTGAGCTAAACCAACTGAAAGAATGGGGATTAAAATTATAACATCCCAGTTTGGAAAGGTGGCCAGCCCCTGTCCTATTTAGATAAACATCAGATGAAAAGTTACAATGTTAACTATTCCTCAGTGCCTACTTGCTCAAAATTAAGCTTACTGTGGGATGCTATTCTGGGCCAAACTATTGTATTAGGGCCAAATAAAAAAATCAGCTGGCAATGTTCCATGAAGACTCAAATCCATTCCCATGGATTCTAGAATCTCTCTGCAGAAAATTTTCAGATCTCTTTGTTCAGCCCTAATTTCTTTCCTGACCTCCAGTTTTCCATCCCTAACTGTTTATTTAGCATCTTGAATTGTAGATACCATGGACAGAGGGTGTGGGAGAAAGATAATGAGTTCAGTTTTAGAAATGTTGAATTGAAGATGTTGATGATAGAGAATTACCCAGGACACTGAGAAGCTAAATGATTTGTCCAGAGATACATAACAATATAGGTCAGAGATGAGATTCGAACCCACATTTTTCTGGTGCTCCTTTTCATTATGCCTCACATCCTCTCACTCAATGTACAAAAGCAAAAATGAAATTGAACAACATTCATCCCCCACTACCTTAAATTCAATAGAGGAAATAATGTGTGTACACACATGGATGTCCAAAATATATACATAATAAATACAAGGGTTGTTTTTTTTTTTTTTTGTTTGTTTGTTTGGTTTAGTGTTGTTTTTGTTTGTTTGTTTGTTTGTTTGTTTTTGAAGGGACAAGGTAAAGGAATCAAGAAATGTTGTAATTGAAAAAAAGGAAGAACATGGCTGTAAGGAAAGAGGGCTTAGGACAGAGTTTTGAGATATATTCACACTTAAGAATCAAGAGAAGATATAAAGAGCTTCAAAAGTACTTTGCAAATCATACATCTGTATTTAAATGCCAGCTCATTTTTCTTCCTTCTCTTTATAGTATATAGCATAGCATAGTATATAAAACTGGACTTAGAATAAGGAGGACCTGGCTTCCAATCCTGTTACTACATAGTAACAACTTGTAGGACCCTGAGTAAATGACAATCTATCTTTGCCTCAGTTTCCTCGTTTTTAAAATAAGAGGTTTTGCTTGATATTCTCGAAGGTATTTTTCTACCTTAAATGTATGGTCTTCTTTAAGAAATGAGACTAAGAAAGAATAGACTTACTTATAGGAAGAGAATTGTAGGACAGAATGGCAGTGAATCCAAGAACGTGTGAAGGAAGAGATTAGTATCAAAAGACACAGAGGCTAGAAAAGATGAGGGCCAAGAAAATGATGCGACACATTGCCATGAAGTTTACATTTCTAAGAGGAGACATGAAGAAACACAAAAGCATATTATCAGAAAACTTATCTCCAGAATAAATACAAAATTAATGGAAAATAATTAAATATAATAAAGGAGGGAATCAAGAAAGTTTTCATAAAGAAGGTGAGCTATATTTTTTCAGAGTGGCGATATCTCAATTTCTTTTTTTTTATTATAGCTTTTTATTTACAAGATATACGCATGGATAATTTTTCAGCATTGACAATTGCAAAACCTTTTGTTCCAATTTTTTCCCTTCTTCCTCACTCCCTACCCCGGATGGCAGGTTGACCAATACATGTTAAATATGTTAAAGTATATGTTAAACAGAACATATGGATACATGTCCATACAGTTATTTTGTTGTACAAAAAGAGTCGGACTTTGAAATAGTGTACAATTAATCTGTGAAGGAAATCAAAAATTTAGGCAGGCAAAAATAGAGGGATTGGAAATGCTATCTAGTGATTCATACTCATTTCCCAGAGTTCTTTCGCTGGGTGTAACTGGTTAAATTCATTACTGCTCTATTGGAGCTGATTTGTTTCATCTCATTGTTGAAGAGAGTCACGTCCATCAGAATTAATCATCATATAGTATTGTTGTTGAAGTATACAATGATCTCCTGGTCCTGCTCATTTTACTCAGTATCAGTTCATGTGAGTCTCTCTAGGTCTTTCTGAAATTATCCTGCTGGTCGTTTCTTACAGAACAATAATATTCCATAACATTCATATACACAATTCACTCAGCCGTTCTCCAATTGATGGGCATCCACTCAGTTTTCAATTTCTGGTCACTACAAACAGGGCTGCCACAAACGTTTTTGCACATGTGGCTCCCTTTCCCTTCTTTACGATCTCTTTAGGATATAAGCCTAGTAGTAACACTGCTGGATCAAAGGGTATGCACAGTTTGATAACTTTTGAGCATAGTTCCAAATCGCTCTCCAGAATGCCTGGATGTATTCACAATTCCACCAACAATGTATAGTGGATGAGCTATATTTTGAAGGAAGTGAGAACAATCCCTGAAATGAGGACAGTCAGTGCAAAGACATGGATATGGGAAATGTACTACCACATGTGAAGATTATAAAGAAGATTATTTTAGCAAAACAACACAGTTTTGGAAGCAGAATAAAGTCTAGGAACCTATGTAAAAATGTCAGGCTCAAGGTGTGTAAGCTTTTAAAAAAACAAAGTGGAAAAACTAGAGAAAAGCATATCAATCATGTCAGGTTGATAATTAAATAAGATAACTATTCCAACACATGAGGAAGCTTTGATGAATTGGGATCTGCCCCATTAGAGGACCCATTCCTATAGATAAAAACATTGATTCTTTGAAGGGTTTTACCAATGAGAACACTATGAATCAGAGAATCTCCATGATTTCCTTCTGGACTCAGAGAGACTCCTTTTGAACCCCATCTCTGAAATCTGAATTCATGAAGAAACTAGAGTCCAAAAAATGTAGGAATAGTCACAAAAGGAAGAGAATTAGAAGGGATTGTACCTTTTTTGAGTAGAGGAATGGGAGAGAACAGAAGATAATCTTCAAAGCAATTGTGACTTGGCTATTATTGAATTTTAAAAGAGCTGAGGAAAGCTGCCAATAAATTTATTTTGCTTCTGCTGTTAACATAATGTATCAGGTAGGCAGGCATGATTAGGCTTCATTTGTCTCAGGACTCTAGTACATACTGTCTGTTTTGAAATTTTCACATTACAAGACAGCATGACTCAGAAATTCAGAAAATTAAAGCTTCTCCCAGTAAGTGTGGGTTGGCAAATGAGAGTCACTGTCAGTGAGCATCCACTATTGGGAGTTAAGCCAGTAGTAGGTGAAAATGGGAAACAGAATGACTAAAAAGGCAGAAGTATACAGGACACTGAGGAAAAAAACATACTGAGAGTAAGAAGACTTGATTTTTAGTCACTTTTGCCACTGTAGCTCACTAAGATGAATCATTTCCCTTGTCTAGATGTAGTTTGCCCACAAGTTAAAAAAAATTCATTTGGATCAAAGATGTCAAATTTACCAGCTACCATAAAACTCTAGATTAAAGCGTAATTTGAAAATTCTATAGAATAATAGAAATGCAATACAATAAAATTAATTAACTAACTAAAAACACAACACTGATAATGTAAATTTTGTAAATTTGTGATTTTCTTGATTCAGTGTATGACCTGAGGTCCATTTCTATTTGAGTTTGACACTGATGAAGTCCTAGGTAGCCAGATGGGCTTTGACAGAAAGAGCCTGAATTGGTGTTGTTATCTGTCCTTCATACTCGAAGAGGACCATGACATCAGGGAAGTGATGCCATGACATGCAAGTGAATTAGACTTAATAAAAGAGGTCTGTGCAAGATCATCTGTCTTACTTTCCCCTCCAAAGTCTATGAAATTTCAGGAAGCTTAGCTACTTCTGGAGGTAAACAGGGAAGAACACTGATAAAATTATGAGTAAATTTTCTTAGTTGATTCTAGGATTTATTATAGCCCCATCCCCAGGTAGAGAACTCTGGTACAAATTCTTAACTAAATTTTTTATTGATGAAACTATCATACCTCCACAGTTACTGTATCCAATCAGAAAACCAAGTTATGACGTCAAACCCCCAAGGATATATTTCCCCTTTACTTCTATTGTAATTCCTCTGCTAACTCTTTTTAGGGTGCTGAATCTCTTTTATGGCATAATCAACTCCCCTCAAACTCCTTTTAGGGTTATCCCTGTAATCCATCACTTGCCATGACTTAATGACATCTCTACTAGGATATTTGTCTTTCCCCTTATTAATTGCTAAAACTCCTTTCCTTGCTAAAAAACCCACTGTTAGCAGCCCAATAAAATCTTTGCCCCCTGATTTCAAGAAGGTCCATGCCTACAGATTCTTTTGAGATAACCTGTCACACCAACCTGTAACCCCAACATTCTATTGGGGTATCACTTTTTACTCCATCATTTTGGTGAGTTATCTCATCATTTGATAGCCCTATGGAGAGTCTGACTGCATTCCAGTACCTCAACACCACCACTGGTAAATGATCTCTCAAATACCCTTCTACCTCCAACATTCTACAATTCTTGAACACATGTCACTACTGTCTCACTCCACTACCACTTTGTTCTATACCACTACTGCAATTTCAGTCTTCCCAGAACTTTCATGATCACAATCAAGGAGAAGTTGATATCTGGGTTTTGATCTGAAAAAGGATCTCGATTTCTCTTTCTCTGACTCTTTCTCTATCTTTGCCTTTCTATCTCTGTCTCTGTCTTTCTGTTTCTGCCTCTCTCCTCTGTGTGTGTGTGTGTGTATGTGTGTGTCTCTATCTCTCTTTTTGTCTCTCTCCCTATTATGAAAGCTTAACAATAACAAAACTTTTAGTTTTTTTTCTTTCTGGGCTTACTTTCTGCCTGACTCTGAAAGACTCATTCACAATATTGAATAGCTAATAAGAGCTTAATTTGTAAATGCTTCTTTCAGTTTTGAGACACCTGAATGGGGTAAATGAGGTAGAAAGATCTTTGAACTTGTCATTAAAATACTTTGAATGGAACAAAGGCTTTTGTGGTTTGGGAAAAGTTGTTTTGTTTCTTTGAAGCAAAAATTCCAGGGTTATAGTTTTTCCATTCTCTGCCTCAAGGGGTTACTGTGAGGAAAGTGATTTTTAAATCTTGAGCCACAAGTCAAATATCATTTGAAAAGAAAGTTCCTCTTAACAAAGCTGGTTTAGATATTGAGGGATTCTACTGCTGAGGGACATCCCAGTCAATGATTAAGGGGAAAAGGCAGGCCTAGACAATGTTTCAGTTCTATCACAGTTATATAGGCTTCTGGGACTGCTAAGGTATTGCTACAATCCTGTGGAGTCCAGATCACCTGAAAAAGAGGAAGCACTGACTTCATCTGAGACTGATCTTTGAATACTCAGATAAGAATCTATCCTAAAGAGGATTAGCAAGATTTATTAGCTTGCCTTGACTGCAAAAGAGAAGGAAGGAGGTGGGAATAGGGGATATTCAGTATGAAATTGAATGGTTTGAAAGATCTCTGTGCAGACCCTCTCCATGAGATATCAGCACTTTGGGGAACTGTAAGGATGGAAACCCTTGCACATGAAAATATCTCATTGGTACAGTTCTGTGCCCCCTAGAAGTCTTCCTTCCTGGATGGAGAGTGCCTAAGACACCAGCAGACAGAGAACAGAAGCAGAGCTGTGCATGGCTTAAGGTCCTTTCCAACTCTGAAATGCTATTTCTTCCTGGTTCTATCCCAATAAGTCCCTGTCAAGCAATAGGCATTCAACTGATCTATATTCCATCTTTAGACCCACATTTCCAGATTCTACTACTTTATTCTTTGTGAAACTGTTCTTGCTTGGTTACAAACTTTTTCAGGAGCTAAATCTGGTCATATAGTAAAACAATGTATTTCTGCTCTTTAAATACATCCCAATTTGAGAAGAGGGGGAAGAGAGGGAGAAATAACAAATGAAAAGAATTATATTCGTGAGATCTGTCTGCATTTCCTTGTGATTTGAAATCTTAATTGTAAGAGTTTGAAGATATAATAGCCTCCTATTACTCCTGTCCTTCTCTTTCCTCTCCCTCCTTCAAAGTTTTTTTTTTTTTTTTTTTTTTTTTTTTTTTTTTTTTTTTTTTTTTTTTTTTCTGAGTAAAACATTCTGCTATTCTGCTATTTAAATAAATCCTTTGGCTTAGTCTTCAATATAGTCACAATACCCTAGAGGCTGGGTGAGCTCCTATTTGTCATTACTCTTCAATACTTTCATAGAATTAATTATGGAGTCTCCCTCCATTGTCATAGATTACAACTCTTTCATACTTTTTCTAGTACCAAGTAATTTTTGTTTATATCTTCCTGGGAATCATCCATTAAGGATTTGCATAATGAGCTTGAGACCTTCCTCTGGTTCTCTTGATCTTGATCATGATCTTTCATGAGGAATTTGTTCAGATTGTTGGCAACCTTCTTAAAATTTATCTCCTAGAACAAACACCATACTTTAAATACATTCTAACCAGGGCAGAAAACAGAACTATTAATTACCATCTTTATTCTAAACATTATCTTTCTACTAATGGGACCTAGCATCTTGTTAGTTGTGTGTGTGTTTGAGTATTTACTATGTCATTTTGTTGACACATTGCAAATGCAGTATGCTACAATTACTCACACTTTTCCCAAAACTCTTTTCCAGTTATGCTGCATATTGCAATTGATTCTTTGAACCAAAGTGCTAGATATTACATTTATCTCTCTGAACTTCTACTTGAATAGATCTGTCCCATTTTTCTAGCCCATCAAAAATGTTGGGGATAACAGTTCTGCTTTCCAAACCATTAATTATATCCTCTCATTTAATAACACCTCTAAATTTGAAGCACTAGTATGTATTCTTTGAAATCATTAAAAGATTTGTGAATAGGTAACAGACAGTTGCCTAGAACACCTCAGCAGATGTCTCACAGCAGGCTAATATTAATCTATTCATCAGGGGACTGGATTGAGTCTTTCAATCAACTCCAATGCTACCTGACTATCCTGTCCCTCTCCTTAAATCTCCCCACTGTCCACAATGTCATCTAGAGGTGTTGTTATATATTTTGCTGCAATCCTAGCATACTATATCTATAGTAATGGTTCTAAAGTGAGGATCTTGGGCCCCCAAGAGTCCATGTGATCCTTTCAGAAGATCGTGAGTTCACAACTATTTTTATAACAATTTATAACAATACTATGAACAATGCTAAGATGTTATTTTAAAATACTCTTCCCTTTTCCAAATGTATTATCTGTGTCAGGCTGGATTTCAACCAATGGATTATAGCAGATTAAATGCTGAAACAGATATGAGAATCCAAACTGTTTTTTCTCTATTAAACTGGACATTTGAGATTTGCAAAAATATGTAAAACAATGCCACTTTTATCATTAATTTATTTTGGAAGTATATTCTGATAAGAATATGTTCTTATATAATTGGTTTATTATTATAATTTTAAAAGAATAAACAATATTTTATATATTTATTAGTTTCATTTCTAATTATTTCTAATAAAACATTTATAGACATAGCTCACATAAATAAAAACTCTTTGGAGTCCACCATGATTTTTAATTGTCTTAAGAACAAAGTCCTTAAGGTTCTTAAAAACAAAATATTTGAGAACGTTTGGTCAAAAGTATTTTCCTGACCTACCAGTCTAGTAACTATATCCAAAAAGGAAATTGCATGTTTCCTACTGCCTAGCTTCTTTTTTCTGTTGGCCATTTTTTTAAACAAGGATTTTATTTGGTTATTAAAGTCTAGATACAGGGGGGAAAGGAAGCTTTGCTGGTTATAATAACCCTACTTTCAAAGCTTTTCTTCTACTCCTAAAGAAATACACTTTGAGGGGATTCATCCCCTGTGGACTATATTCATGCTTTTTCTTCTTCCTCTCACTGAACAAGACTTAATAGCTGTCAATCAGGATTGTTGTCATTTGTCAACAGTTCATTACTAGTTAGACTAAAGGGAGTGCTGATGAAAATGATTACTACTATGTATTATGAAAACTGCAAACCATCTTAAAGTGGGATCATAATTCTTTTTTTTATTTTTTATTTTATTTTATTTTATTTATTTATTTAATAGCCTTTTATTTACAGGTTATATGCATGTAAATGTAAATGCATTTTACAGCATTAACAATTGCCAAACCTCTTGTACCAATTTTTCACCTCTTACCCCCCACCCTCTCCCCTAGATGGCAGGATGACCAGTAGATGTTAAATATATTAAAATATAAATTAGATACACAATAAGTATACATGACCAAACCGTTATTTTGCTGTACAAAAAGAATCAGACTCTGAAATATTGTACAATTAGCTTGTGAAGGAAATCAAAAATGCAGGTGGGCATAAATATAGGGATTGGGAATTCAATGTAATGGTTTTTAGTCATCTCCCAGAGTTCTTTCTCTGGGCGTAGCTGGTTCACTTCATTATTGCTCCATTGGAAATGATTTGGTTGATCTCGTTGCTGAGGATGGCCAGGTCCATCAGAACTGGTCATCATATAGTATTGTTGTTGAAGTATATAATGATCTCCTGGTCCTGCTCATTTCACTCAGCATCAGTTGGTGCAAGTCTCTCCAGGCCTTTCTGAAATCATCCTGTTGGTCATTTCTTACAGAACAATAATATTCCATAATATTCATATACCACAATTTATTCAGCCATTCTCCAAATGATGGGCATCCATTCAGTTTCCAATTTCTAGCCACT
Organism: Sarcophilus harrisii; assembly: GCF_902635505.1. Classification (NCBI taxonomy): domain Eukaryota; kingdom Metazoa; phylum Chordata; class Mammalia; order Dasyuromorphia; family Dasyuridae; genus Sarcophilus; species Sarcophilus harrisii. Next base: position 122,380,498 of record NC_045427.1, on the reverse strand, counting down.
ACAAAAAAGGCTGAGTGGGGTCATAATTCAACAAAGATAGTGGAGGAAGGGCATTTCAGGCAACTCAACAAATAAAGTCAAGTCATGGACTTGAGAGGAGGGAGGAGAGAACATGCATTTATATACCACTTAAAATCTGCCAGGTATTATTCCAGACATTTCTCTTTTTTTTCTTGCAAATATTATCCCATTTTATCCTTACATTCCTTTTCTGCCTTTGTTGCTGGATCCTCTTCCAGACCACACTCTGTAATTCTAGATGCTTTTCTGCTTTCTCTCCTGGGCTTTCTCCTCTCTATACTACTCCCTCTATAAGACTTTTCAGGGCGACCTCTTCATCTCCCTTGAATTTAATTACCATTTCTATGTTGATGATCCTTGAATCTATCCACCCTGCCCCAAACTCCAGCCTTGCATGTCCAATTAACGGTCAGACATCTTGAACCAGACATCCAGTAGACATCTTAACTTCAATATGTCCAAAACAGAATTCATTTGCTTTCCCTCCAACCTCCTATTTTCTCTCTTAATATCAAGGGCTACACCATCCTCCTAATCCCTTAGGCTTGCAACCTAACAGCCACCCTGTTTTTTCTCTCTCACCATCCCCATATTCAAGCTGTTGTTCAAGCTGGGTCTACTGATTTCACCTTTATAAAACTGTCGATTAATGCCCCCTTCACCCCCTTTATTCCTCTAATAGGACAACGATTTGGTGCAGACCCTCCTCATCTCACTCTGGACTTCGACAATAGCCTGCACGGGGATATACCTGCCTCTCTCCCACTCTCTCTTTAGCCACGTTTCCAGTGATCCATAAAAGCAGGTCCAACTGCTATACCCAATAACTCCAGTGGCTTCCTATTGTCTCTAGGAGCAAATGAAAAATCTGTGTTGGTATTCTCCATAACCTAGTCCCCTTTTCTGTCTTTTTATACCTTGCTCCCTAACAGGAAGACTTTGATCTTATGACACTGATCTCTTGGCTATTGCAGGAACAAGGTATTCCATCTTTCAGCTTGGGGCATTCTGGCTGTCTGGCCCCATTCTTGGAATGCTCCCCTTCTACTTGACCTACTAACTGCCCCGGGCACCCTTTAAGCCCCAGATAAAATACCCCCTTGTAGTGGAAGCCTTCAGCAACCCCCTCTAAGTTTTAATGTCTTCCCTTGGCTAATTATTTTCTTTTTTAACTTGTATACAGCTTGTTTTGTATATATTTGTTTGCATGTTGCCCATTCCATTTGACTGTAAAATGCTTGAGGAAGTGTGACTTTGCCATCACTTGTCCTAGTGCCCTAACAAATAGCAGGTGCTTGATAAAAGTCTATTGATCAATTTGAAATGCAGCTCCTAATTTCAGTGAATGTTTCCTGTTAGAGAGGTCTTTGTGTTTTCCCTTTAGATAATATGCAAATTGAAAGCAGCAGGGCTTTTTGCCCCAGAGAAGGTCTTTTGGAAGCCTGCTAGTCAAAAACTGAGGCCAGCTCAATGGGCTGCAATAAACTTCCTTTTTCTGGCTGTGCTGGCAGCCTCTGCTGCAAAAAGAATGCAGGCACTTTGCTCAAATGAATTCCCTGCAGGGGCTCGGTGCTTCTGCCCATGCAAGAGGCCACATTTGTTGGATTTTTAATTTGTTCATACCACCACTGCCAAATTCTCTCCTCTGTGGCCAAAGCTGGAATAGACCCATTTTTCAATGTTAGAGACATGCAATTGCTCCAGCCTGCTTAATTTTCATTCTCCACTGTGGTCTATAAACACATCTGCAGCTCTCTAAGGATTGACTCCCCTGTGATGGTCAATTGTCTTAAAAACATGATTTAGGGAGCAGGAAACAAAACTCAATATCATTAATGACTGGAGATTAGACTTCTGTGCACCAAGATCATAACTATAAGCTTTTCAAACAGGCGAAGGGAATGTGCACATCTTCTCCTAGGCTGTGACAGCTCTACTTAGGTTTTCCTGATCTTGGCTGATCTGGCAAGTTGGAAAAGGTTGCCCTTGGCATCTCCAACATTATTTACATTATTAGGGATTGGAGCAGGGAGAGAGGCAGACATATCCACATGTAATTATTTGATACATGCATATTACACCTTATACCGCATCTGTGAAGTGATCAGGGTAGGAATTATCCTCACGCTACAGCAATTGAGAGTCATTTTGTGATTCACAGAAGAACACCGTGCTTTTCATTGATGGAATGTGGACTTGATCAAGACCCTCTAATTCCAAATCTAGTGTCCTTTCTGGAATATTTCAGTGTCTTTTAGTTCCTCACCCAATCAGAATTCCCTCAATTCCCAGTGCTGTTATGCTGGCTCCTGGTCAAAACACTTTCTAAATGCCTCATTCTTCTGGATTAAAAAGACTTTTTTTTTCTCTTTCTAAAACAGAATAGTGTAATGATAGTTTATATCTCTGGAGGGAGAAGAGGAGGGAGTAGGGCTTCATCCCCATGGAGGATGCTAGCAGCCCAGAAGCACCCACCCCTTCCCAAGCTCCCCTATCACATTCTAATTAACTTTTGAAAGTCAAAGATCCCCCCTCTTTTGGAATAATTGTTAAATATGGTTAAACTATCCCTGCAAAGTTTTGACCCAAATAGACATTATTCTCACTTATGCCTCTCTCCCCTTCAAAAGGTTAGGAGAGGCAAGACTGCAAACACTTATTAAGCCTAAGTACTAGAAATTCAAATACAGGCAAAAAATAAAAAAAAAAAAGTCTTCTCTGGGAAAAGATCGCATATTCCAATGAGAAGACAACGTATTTAAGGGAGCTGAAAAGTAGAAAGAGGAGAGGAAGGGGTGGAGTTATGTTCTGCAGTGAATGGGAGGACATAGACCCTAAGTCTGGAAAGTCTGAAGCAAAGCCCCATTTCCTTTCCCCTTAAAAGTCCATATTATAATTGGGAACAATAGTGAATTTCATCTTTGGTGATAATACTTTTTCCAGATAACATAATTTAGCAAAATATACCTATGGACAAAAGTTTTTAGAGCTATAATGAACCTTAGAAATCAACCAGCCCAATCCTCTTGGTTTAAATATGAGGGAGAAACAGAATGCTATATAGTTTGCATTTGGAGTAGAGGAATTATGGTCAGTTCTAAGATGTGTTAAATACAATCTGTTCTAAGCCTCAGACTGTTGCTCTACAAACAAAAGGATTGGGTTAGATCTCTAAATTTCCTGACAGTTTTAAATCTATAATTCTGTGAATTTCTGTTCTTTCTCAGTCGTGTTTGACTCTGCATGAGCCTATTTGTGGTTTTCTTATCAAAAATACCGAAGAGGCTTTTCTATCCTTCCCCAGCTCATTTTTACAAAGAGGAGTCTGAGGCAATCAGAGTTAAGTGACTTTCCCAGTCATACAGTAGCTAGTGTCTGACACTGGATTTGAGTGACCTGAATTCCCTACTCCAGACCCAGCACCCAGCTGCAGTTATAGCGGAGACGGTTCTTCTCTGTGCAGTTAGGTGGCACAGGGAATAGAGTAATGGGCCTACAGTCAGGAAAACCTGAGCTCCAATCTGACCTCGGCTACTCGCTGAGGCAAATATGCCTCAGTTTGCTACTCTGTAAAATGGCAAGTCACTCCAGTATCTTTGCCAAGAAAACCTGAAATGGGGTCATGAAAAGGCATGACTGAACATCAAAAGTCCTCTCTTAACTTGATAATATCACACATAAAAGCATGAGTTCATTTCTGGGGGAAAATATTAGTAAGTTAGAGAATGTTGCAGGAAGGATTATTGTAATGATAGAGAGGTTTGAGATCTTACCACATGATGATCAATTGAAGGAATTGATAATGTTTTACCTGGAAAAGAGAAAAGTTGGAAGGTCATGATAGATGAGATACTAGGATATATCAATAAATAGATGGGTGAATAAATGAAATGGACTGAGAATAAATTAAATTCTTGAGTTGAAGGTTAAATGACCGCTTTCTGAGAACACTATAAATGGTATTATTAGCCCACTATTCATTGGAATGGATGATTTTTGAGTCTTTTCTAGCTCTGGGACTGTGACTCTGAGCAACTGTCTTCAGGCTAGAGATAATCTGTATTGGTGATCCAGCATATTTATGCTCCCTAATTATACATTCCTATTGATAATACTTTTAACTAAAGGATTCACCAAAACTATATGATCCTACCTGTAGAATATTTGGAGAGCAGGATCCTACACATAATTAAATTGGATCAGCCTCAGGCCCAGTATGAGGTTTTTTGATGTATACAGATATGGAAAATCTCTTCTGAGGTCAAATGCTTCATAGAGAGATCATCTTAAGTCTGTATGACAAAATCCCTTTCTCTGCCTCAATGTACTGGGACCATGGACTTAACTTTGCCACTGAATTACCACCTCCTTGGAGACTATAAAATTATTCTCAAAATCATGGAATTTTTCTTTAAAATTGACTTTTTTCTCTTTTGCTCACTATCTTTTTCCTCCCCCCACCTCCTCATCTATGACATGAGAAACTTAATCATACTCAATGCTCTCTATGGTCTCTCTCAGTTCTAATTTAGGGTCCTATGATGCATTCACCCTCTCAAATGCCAATTGATAGAAAAGACGATTTTTATGGTCAGGACCATACTAAGCATTTGTTGCTAACAAAAGTACTTCTTCCCCTTCTTGCAATTTTTAATCATGTTTGGCAACCATTTATAGAGGATAATATAAATTGGGTTCATGCTTTGGATAAGGGTTCAACAAAATAAATTCGGAACTCCCTTCAAATTCTAAATATTGGCTAGGGGGAATCAGTCTGTTGTAAGTGGGGGAAAATAGTCTTACAATCATGACAAAATAGTGTTCTATCTATTATACAAAGTCTCTATCTCTGTCATGACTATGTGACTTTGATCAACTCTATTGATACTTTGGAGTTCCAGTTTTTCCATCTTACAAAAAGAAGGTTGGATAAAAATGCTCTCTAGTCTCTTATAAACTATGAAACATGATGCTTTGAGTACCCACTTTCTGCTAATCACTAGAGTAGGTGCTTTGGAGTATATGAAGAAATAAGTCTTAATCCCTTCCCGCTGGTGGCATGCAATCTAATTGATTAGATGACATATGAACACTTGAGCAATTAAACAACAACACAAGAATCAATGCTTACATCTTCTGGTGTCAACTAAAGAAGAGCTCTCATGAGGCAATGATTAATTACTAAATGGACAGTACATTACACAAATTCTGCATTTTGTTTAAGAATGAAATACTTTAAAGATATCATTAATAGCACTCAGGAGAACCACTAATTAAACAAAAGATGTTCTTTGGTTTATCTTATTAAATAAGTTGGCATTCATTTAGCACCTCCATTCTCTGTTATACCAAAGCTCCTGTAACATTCTTTACTGGTAAACACATAAATGACTTAATAAATGAATGAATCACAATTACATTGTCCTGAGAATGATCGGAAATGGGGAACAATGAGAACAAAACCTTTAATTCCTTTCTAGAATATTACTTAGTTCTTTAGTACTGAGTTTCTTAGACATTCAGAATCAATCAATACATATTAAATGCTTACATTGTATTAGAGTCTGTGCTAACAAGTACTTCCCACTTGGCCATTGATATGTCATCATATTGACTAAGACTCCATTGGTCAACTAACTTGTCACCTAGAAGGTAGACAAGTCATCCTAGCTGAATCAGCAATCTCCTGAGTCAAGACACGGACACTATTACCCCTTTAACAACCACCTCCTCCTCTCTAATACTGATGGATCCACAGAAGGATCCACAGAAAGATCCCCATGGAGAAACCCCAAAACCCGGGACCAAAGAGGTCTTAAAATAGCAGTTTCTCTTAGACTGCCAACTCTACTTCCAGTCCATGATACTCATCACTGAGAAGATAAAAACCTGTGGAATGCCCATCTTCCTCACCATCAACAAATATAAAGCCAGCAATCAACTGCCACCAATAGCCAAGTGAGCCCAAGAGCCCTGGGAATGGCAATGTCCCCCAATAACTAGTTCTGCTTCCAGCTTGGACAACTTTTCATTGTCTTGAAAAGTCACTTTTCTATGGAGATAAGACCTGGCAAATGCCTTTGTACACACCTAAGCTCCTCACCTGTTTCCTTTTCTTTTTCTCTCCCTCCTTTCTTTCCTCCCTCCCTTCTCATCCTCTCCCTCTTCCTTTCTCTCTGTTTTTTTGTCTTTGTCTCTGTCTCTCTCTCCATCTATGTCTCTGTCTCTCTCTTGTCTCTCTCTCTCCCTGTCTCTCTCTCTCCTCTCTCTCTCTCTCTCTCTTTCTCTCTCTCTCTCTCTCCATCTCTCTCTGTCTCTGTCTCTCTCTGTCTCTGTCTGTCTGTCTCTTTCTCTCTCTCTCTTTCTCTCTTCCTCCCCTCACCCCATTTCTGTCTATCACTGGTTCTCTCAAACACACACACACACACACACACACACACATGTTTTTGATGTAAAAGTCCTTGATCCTTTGAAATGGCTTATGAATCATAAATTGATATAATTTTATAAGTGGAAACAACAATAAAGTTACTTTGTTCTTGAAACTTATGCTTCTATGGCATTTGATTTGCAGCTGAAACCCATGTTTTCCCTTCTGTTAGGATGTAAACTCGGTGAGATCACAGACTGCTTCTTTGATTCTGTTGTCTCTTTAGCATTTAGCTCAGACCTTCTTCACATAGTAGGTGATTAAATTGTACTTTCATTTATTCATGACTTTTAAACCAGTGAAAAAATTCCATCCCTAAAACATTGTATTTAGAAGTATGATTAAGAGGAAATAAATTAATGAATCAATTAATGAAAAACATTTATTAAGTGCTGAAGTAATGGGCATTCAATAAAAGTGGAAATAGTCCTTTTTTGCGTGGAACTGATATTATAATGAGGGGGTAATGAATGAAAGAACTGAACTTCTTTCACTCGACCTGAATTCAAATTCTAGCTACATGTGTAACATTGGGCAAATCACTTAATCAATCTGAGTTCCGTTCCACCATCTTCATTTTTAAAATGAGAAATATTGGACTAGATGGTCTCTTAAGTTCCTTTCAGAATCTAAAGTTTATGATTCTGTAATCTCAGGGTTTTTATCTTCAAGCTATTTTTTCTCCATGGTGTTCCACAACTTATTTAGATTGGCCAATTCCAGTCAGTTAACTCAGAACAACCAGTTCTTTTTGATGTTAGTTCATGCTAAGTATATCACATTTCCAAAGCCTTGTGATTATTCTTCTGTTTCTTAGGGCCTTCACTAAAATCTGCTTTTCTTTTTCTTTTTTTTTTTTATTTTATCATGGCATATAGGTAACACTGAGCCCTTAGTGTTATTTAGGCTATTAGTGTAACAAAAACTGCCTGGTCCTAGCAAGCTGAAAAGAGATGGTCTGGTGATTGTGTTTGCTAATCTAAGACCAAAGACGTTAAATTCAGATACATTCATTCTTAGAAATCTGGCCACCAAAGGATGACATTTTTAGCCAAAGAAATGCACTGAGGTATAGAGAAATTGTGATGGGCATTTATGGAGAATTACTCACCAATGAAATCACAAGTTTTGTCAAGATTTCAATAACAAAAATAACTTTTTATGGGAAGAATTAGGGAATTATAGGATCTCTTGAATTGGAAGTGGCTATCTAATCCAACTTATATCAAAAGAAAAATGTTTTCTATACCACAACCATAAAACCTTTATCTAAATTTTGATTGAAGATCTTAATTTAAAGGACATCTATTAGCTCCTGAAGAAACTTATTCCACTTTTGAATATCTTTAATTATTTCTTTAAGGTTTCTTTATTTCTTTACATTAAGCCCAAATCTCTTCTCTGCTATTTGTACCCATTCCTCCCTGTCCTGATCTCTGGAATCAAGTAGAATAGGTCTAATCCCTCTTGTGCCTTCAAGACTGGTATAAGTTCCCTCCCTCCCCTCAATTGTTTTATTTTTAAAGCTACACATCTTCTATTTCTTCAAGGGATTCTTATTTGGAAATGATGTCAAAGCCTTTTATCATCCTTTCCTCTGGCTGGAACATAGTTTATCTTTGTCCTTTTAAAAATGTGATTCTTAGAATTGAACAATCAACACATCTTTAACAGATGGATACCTTAGGAAATAGGTTCCCCATCCCCCATTCCCTTCTTTTTCAATTCTCTAAGGAAAAATTGAGTTAATAACCATGTAACTACTTGTTAATGTGTAAAGTTCTCATTTATATAACTAAATTGTAATTAGTACACATGGCCTAGGGGTATGTGCTGGGGAAAAATCTAATTTTCTTCTCTTTTTTGTTTCCACATATAGATATTATAAAATGTCCTGTTTTGTGGAAATTACATTTTAATGAACTTTAATATGCAGAGATCCTTTTCAAGACAGTTTTTTTATCAGTTCTTTTAATTACTGAGATCAGCTTGAAGCAAAAGAACTTGAAAAGCTCTGCCAAAAAAAGAGAGAAAAAAAAGTATTTTAGAAAAAATAAAGTGTTTTGACTCAATTTTTTTTCTTCTGTTAAACTCACGGTGGTATTATGCTAGCAATTACCATCTTTCAAGTCAAAACTTTAAGAATCAACTAAACATCAGTTAATCAAGGGTATTGTGCAGTGTGCTAAAAAAGATTTAAAGCCCAAGTAAAAGGGGGAGAAAAAAATCTCAAGAGGTTCTGATAAACTCCCAAATATCGGCCCTTATCTTAGAAGGTTTGATTGAATCAGAGTAGGATGGAGATTCATAATTAACTGAGGCCATTTCTTCTTATAAACCATTTTTCTACTATTGAACATGTAAAAAACTAATCCAATTTGAACAGAAGTCAGGTTCTGATCTTTCTCCATTAAGAAGAGGTTTTTTCAGGTCTACAAAAAAGCTTTTCTCCCCCTCTCTGCTCGTATCAAAATTGGCAGGGGTTGAGTTTCTAAAGATGCTGAATATGAGGTCAGAAAATGCAAATTCCTTTGATTTATCATACATTTAGAAATGTCAGGCAACTGGGATCTCTTTTTCATTACAGTAAAGTCATTATCTGTATTTATTCATTCATTCAGTGTAAAAAAAAAAAAAAAAAAAAAAAAAAAGCCTGTATCAGGGCCAGCTGACTCACAAGGATAATTTTTGGCAATTACACTTAATGCACTTATAAGAAAATGTTCCTAAAGGTATCCTGTTAACTTTGTCCTAAATATAAAAGAGGTAGCAGAAACCCAGAGATATATTTTGATATTAAAAAAAATCAGTGACAGTTTATTCTATGCTGAAGAATATTAAAAACCCTTTCTTGCTTTAGAAAATAATCTTGAAATATATATATAATAAATAATAATGAACTGATGCTAAAGGAAGTGTGTAGAACCAAGAGACTTTTGTGCACAGTAACAGTAAGATTATGTGATGATCAATTTTGATGGCCTTGGCTCTTTTCAACAATTAGGTGTTCAAGCCAATTCCAACAGACTTGTGATGGAGAATCATCTGCATCTAGAAAGAGATGATGATGGGGACTCATTGTGGATAATAACATAGTTTTTTTTCTCTCCTTTTTTGTTGTTTGCTTTTTTCCCCTCATTTTTTCCTTCTTGATTTGATTTTTCTTGTGCAGCATGATAAATGTGAAAATGCATATGGAAGAATTGTATCTGTTTAACATGTATTGGAACCCAAGAACTATATGAACATAATTACAAAATACTTCTTACTCAAATGAAGTTAATCCTAAACAACTGTAAAAATATCAATTGTTCATGGACAGGCTAAGCTAATATAATAAAAATGAGAATCCTATCTAAATTGCTCTATATTTTTCTGCCATTAACAATCAAACTGTCAAAAAGTATTTTATAGAACTAGAAAAAATAATAACAAAATTCATCTGGAAGAACAAAAGGTTAAGATTATCAAGGAAATTAATGGAAAAAATGACTTGTAGTACCAAATCTAAAACTATATTATAAAGCAGCAGTCATCAAAACCATTTGGTTATAACTAAGAAATAGAGTGGAAGATCAGTGGAATAATCAAAACCCATCATAATCTAGTATTTGATAAACCCAAACTCCAGCTTCTGGGAAAAGAACTCATTAGTTGAAAAAAATTGCTGGAAAACTGGAAAATAATATGTCAAAAACTCAGTATAGATCTAAATCTCACACCCCATACCCAACATAAGGTCAAAATGAACACATGATTTGGGCATAAAGGATGATACCATAAACAAATTAGGAGAACAAGGAATAATTTACCTATCAAATTTTTGGAGAAGGGATGAATTTATGACCAAAGAAGAACTAAAGAATACTATGAAAGGTAAAATGGATAACTTTGATTACACTAAATTAAAAAGGTTTTGCACAAACAAAACCAACAGAAATAAGATCAAAAGGAAATTATAAAGCTGGGAAAAAATCTTTATAGCCAATGTTTGTAAAAGAGAATTGTGTCAAATTTATAAGAATACAAGTCATTTCCCAATTGATAAATGCTCAAAGGATGTGAATAAATAATTTTCAGACAACAAATTTAAAATTATCTATAGTTATATGAAAAAATGCTCTAACTCACTATTGATTACAGAAATGCAAATAAAAACAACTCTGAGGTTTTACTTCACACTTCTCAGATTGGCTAAAATGATAAGAAAAAATAATGACAAATGATGGAGGGGGATATAGGAAAACTGGGACACTAATGCATTGTTGGTAGAATTGTGAAATTATCCAACCATTCTGTAGAATAATCTGACACTATGCCCAAAGAATTATAAAACTGTGTCTACCCTTTGACCCAGCAGTGGCATTACTGGATCTGCATCCCAAAGAAATTGTTAAGGGAGAGAATAGGACCCACATCGGCAAAAATATTTGTAGCAGCTCTTTTTGTGGTAGCAAAAGATTGGAAAAGGAATAGCTGCCCCTCAATTGGGGAATGGCTGAATAAGTTGTAGTATATGAAGTTAATGGAGCATTATTATTTTATAAAAATGATCAACAGGCTGATTTTAGAAAGTCCTGGAAAGATTTATATGAATTGAAGATGAGCAAAACAAGCAGAACCAAGAATACATTGCACACAATAACTGCAAGAATGTGTGATGATCAACTATGAAAGACTTATTTCTTCTCTAGTTCAGTGATCCAAAGAAATCCCAACAGACTTTCGACAGAAAATATCATCTGCATCTAGAAACAAAACTTTGGAAATTGATTGTAAAATAACACATGCTGCATTCACTTCTTTGTTCTATTCTTTTTTTTTATCCCTCCCATGGTTTTTCACTTTTGTTCTCATTTTTCTCTCCCAACATGATTCATAAAGTAATGTGTATTAAAAATAAATAAATTTACTAGAAAAAAATAATATATTCGATTACTTACTATCTAGGAGAGGTAAAAACTTTGGAACACAAGGTTTTGCAAGGGTGAATGTTGAAAACTATTTTTGCATATATTTTGAAAATAAAAAGCTTTTATTAAAAAAAAAAAAAAGGCCTTTGAGAGTTTCTGAAGGCAAAGAAATTCACCTTGGTGGTTATCTGCTTTTGAAATATCTAGTTGTTACTCTTATTCTTGCCAATATAATAATTTATAGTAATAGTATTTATATAGCACTTTGTTTGCAAAGTAACTTAACATGTTAAGGCATTTGATCCTCCCAAAAATCAGGGCTATTCTCATCCCCACTTTTACAATTGAGGCACAGAAACTGAGACACAGGCAGACACATTAAGTTGCTCAGGATCACAAAGGTAATAAATGTTTGAAGTAACATTTGAACTCAGATCTTCCTGACTCTAGATTCTACTTTCTAATTTCTGCTACCACAAAACTTAAAATCAAAAAATTTTAAGCCCTATTAACTCTAAAGAAAAATTGCTCCCTAACTTTTTTCTTAAAGTAGCTTTTGAAAGCTTTCTCATCTGTCGGAAGACAGTCCTGCTTCTCACTCCAATTTCAATATCTCCACATTATGGTCTATAAGTTGTGCCTTTTACTGGCCCTTCCCTCTCCTTCCCACTGCTTCCATCTTCCCTGTGCACAACTATCTCTTCTCATTCTGACTGCCCTTCCAGTCTTACTTGGACATCTTAAAAAATTTAATTTCCTTCTGAGTTTAATTCAGATCCGCCTCACCTATTATTACTTTGTTGGTGAGTCTTATCTACCCCTTCTCCAAAATATTTTTCATTTGTGTGAAATCACTTTGAATTATTTTGTATTTGTATTTGTAACCAAGTTATAGTTTGTGTTATTTTGTGTTTTTAACAGTGGGTAAAGTGCATACATACCTAGTGAGGCCCACTTGTGGGGAGAGAGCCCTTTATAGCAAGAGCTGGGAACAGGGCGACTCAGAGGGAGGCAGAATGAACCTCTGGCCTTCTCCGAGGGAGAGCTCATTCCTGGGACGGGGGTCACTCTCTCCTCCCAGAGACAGGGTCTGAGCCAGCCCTGCATCTGCCTTCTGTGAAATGTGTTTGTCCAAGCAATATCACCTTCCATCTAAATAATAATCATTTCATCTTTTTTGAGGGGAGAGGGGACATGAAACTTTATATCCAGGGTCTCATCATTTCCCCACCAAATACCAGTTCTGCAATGAACATACAAAGAGTCTAGCAAAGAAACCCATTGATCTAAATCATAAACAAATAAGGGAATATAGTGTGTGTATAAATGCATATAGTGTGTGTATGTATTTATATGCATACAGTGTTTATGTGTATATATATATATATATATATGTATATATATAATTTGTGTGAACTTCTGTGTATTATATATATATATATATATATATGTCCATGCATGTATATAGCACATATAGTATGCACGTGTGCATATATAGTATGTATTGTGTATATATGCTCACATAGATAGTATGTTTGTGTCTATATGCACATAGTGTATATGTGTGTGTGCACTTATGTGTGTTTATGCATATAGTGCATGTGTGAATATTTGCACACACTATATATAGTGTATGTATGTGTATATATATAATATATATGAATGTGTACACACACACACACACACACACACCCCTCCACACATGCAGAAGTTATACTCCTTCACAATAGGGTGAAGGAGTTCTTTTACTGGGAGCAAGATAACTCAGTCCGCCCAGGAGAGACCATCTCCATTCCGCCCAGGAGAAATCCCCCGCCCTCCCTGGCAAGCTCAGAATAGAGACAGGCTGGAGACTGGCTGCTCCTCCAGTGTCTTCTTAGAATCTTTTCCATCAGCAAACCAATGCTGGGTTGTCTTCTTCCTCCTTCCTTCTTGAATCTGGAAACCAGAAGCATTTGTAGTGAATGGACAAGAACGATTTAAAGTTTGGTAAGTCTCCAAAGGGGGCTGATGTTAAAGTGTCCTGAAGGGAGACTGCTGCTTGAAGGTCCTCCAAGGGGACCTAGAGGTGCAAAAGGGGACAGTCTGAGAAATGAATCTCTTGCCATTTGCCAATGTATACAGGGCAGAGCATTTATCAGCTGCACTCGGGAAAGTTCCAACCAAAGGACTTGGAATATGGATTGTATATTTGTTATCCTTAGGTTATATTTATTTATGTGTATCCATGTCATATCCCCAAAGGAGAATTGATAAGCTCCTTGAAGACAAGCATTGTTTTGCTTGTTTGTATGTATATATACATACATATATGTGTGTGTCTGTTCATATGTTCATGTGTGTGTGTGTTCAGATGTATGTATATATGCATATACATAATATATGCATTTTAGTTTATATATATATATATATGTATTTTTTTTTTTCTTTTTTAATTCAGCTGCACAAATAAGTAGCCCAGTGGATAGAGTGCCAGACCTAGGGTTAGAAAGGCTCATTTTTCAAAGTTCAAATCCAGACTTAGACAATCACCAGCTATGATTTCCTGGGCAAGTTACTTAACCCAATTTGTCTCAGTTTCCCCATCTGTAAAATAAGCTTGAGAAGGAAATGGCAAACTATTGCAGTATCTTTGCCAAGAAAATCCTAAAAAACAAAAAAGTTGGACATGACTGAAAAATGACTTACCAAGAGGTGGATAGAATCTTAGGTCTGTAATCAAGAAGACCTGAATACAAATTTGACTTTTTCCCCTAGTTTTATGACCCTTGACAAATCATTTAACCTCTGTGTGGTTGTTGTGAAGGTCAAAGGAGATTTTGTAGAGCATTTTGCAAAATTCCTGGCACAAAATATGTGCTTAATAAATACTAGTTCCCTTCCCCCCTTCCATCTCCCTTCTTTTTCATTCATTCTGTTCCTATTACCCTGGCGAAGTTAATCTTTTGTGGTCTAGGCAAAAGGATATAGACTGAAAAACAGAAGATTCAGGTTCTGCTATCCCACTAACTCCCTTCTTGACTGTGAGCTGGTGACTTAACATTAATCTGACTTCAGATGCTTATTAGCTATCTGATTCCTGGCAAGTCATTTAACCACTACCTGCCTAGGTTTCTTCATCTGTAAAATGGGAATATTAATAGTACCTACTTCACAAAGTGATTATGAACATAAAATGACATAGTTGTAAAGTATTATGTAAATTCTAGTCATTCTTAACATTTCTAAGTTTTTTGTTTAAAAGAGAAAATAGGGCGATTTGAATTAGATTACTTATAAGGAAAGTTCTAAGTTCTAAAATCATAGGAAAATGGTCTGAGAGATATATTAGATAGAACTTCCTAAGGTCAGAAGCCAGGCAAACCAATTTAATTCAACAAACAGTTATAAAGTACCTACTACGTGTCTGTGTCAGGCTATATGCTAAACTCAGCTCATGCAGAGACAAAAGTTAAACCATCCCTGACCTCAGGGTATTTGCACATTTTTTTCCCTGAGGGGTGAAGAACAAAGGGCACAGAGATAATTAGATAAAATATGCACAAAGTAAGAACACAATAATTTCCTGGAAGCAGATAAAGGAAGGTCAATTGAAGGAAATCACATCTAAGCTTCTTAGAAAGGGCAAGAGATCCTAAGAGGTAGTAGTAGGAGGAGAATAACACAAAAAGGCAAGGAGAATAGTCTAGAAAAAGAAAGGAAGTGGCTTTTGTATGGTCTTTTCAGAAAACACCAAGTCAGTCAGTTTGCTTAGTAGGTCAAATACATGAGGAGGAGTTTTAGCTCTATCAGGATAAAAAGCTTTAAATACAAAAACAAAACAAAATAAAACAGGAATTTAGTCTCTATACTAGAGGCAATTGAATTTGTCCAGGCTGGAAAAATTTATTTCATCCGCAGATCTTCACTTTCAACCTATACTTGCACTCAGTTGCCAAATCTTGTCATTTTTATAACCCTGTCCCTCACAAGTGTTATCTTCTCACATAACTTTTAATATTAGCTTTTTATTTTTAAAATACATGCAAAGATAATTTTCAGCATTTACTCTTGCAAAAACCTTTTGTTCCAGATTTTTATCCCTCCCCCCTAGACAGCAAGCAATCAAATATATGGTAAACATATTCAATTCTTCTGTATATATTTCCTTAATTATCATGCTGCACGAGAAAAATCAGATCAAAAAAAGAAAAAAATGAGAAAGAAAAAACAAACACGCAAACAACAAAAAAAAAGTGAAAATACTATGTTTATGTTATAATCCAAAGTCCTCTCTCTGGGCACAGATGACTCTCTTCATCACAAGATCATTGGAACTGCCCTGAATCATCTCAATGTTGAAAAGAGCCACATCCATCAGAATTGATCATCATATAATATTGCTGTTGCCATGTACAATGATCTTTTGGTTCTGCTCATTTCACTTAGCATCAGTTCATGTGGGAGATGTCTCCCCAGGCCTCTCTAAAATCATCCCGCTGATCATTTCTTACAGAACAATAATATTCCATAATATTCATATATCATAATTTATTCAACCATTCTCCACCTAATGGGAATCACTTAGTTTCCAGTTTCTTGCCACTACAAAAAGGCTGCCACAAACATTTTTGCACATGTGGGTCCTTTTCCCTTCTTTATGATCTCTTTAGGATATAAGTCCAGGAGAAACACTGCTGGATCTAAAGGTATGCAGAGTTTGATAACTTTTTGAGCATAGTTCCAAATTGCTCTGCAAAATGGTTGGATCCATCCACAACCACACCAACAATGTATTAGGGTCCCAGTTTTCTCACATCCCCTCCAACATTCATCATTTTCTTTTCCTGTCATCTTAGTCAATCTGAGAAGTGTATAGTGGTACCTCAGAGTTGTCTTAATTTGCATTTCTCTGATCAATATTGTCCAATTCAATATTTTACACAGTAGCCAAACTGATTTTCTAAAGAAACTTATCACAAAACTTAGCACGGCTCCCTCAAATATAACCTCTTTTTGTTGTCATTTAAAACCCTTCAAAACCTCATCACTAGTTACGCTTCACAATTTTATTGCATGTAAATCAACCAATCCATAGACATTAGTTAAATGCCTACTATTCACCAGTCACTGTGCTATATGCTGAGCATACAAAAAGAGGCACAAGACATTTCCTGCTCTCAAGGAGTGTGCCAGACTGTCCAGGCAAACTTACTTTAGGATGCCAAGGCCATACATGCCAGGCTTTGGAGCCTACCTGGATAAACACAGAGAGGAGCTGATCGGGAGGTGCAAACAATCTGTCTTTATTCAGTCATCCTTTCACTGGGGGCAGCAAGAAGCAAGAGAACGAGTTCTGCTCAGAGCTTTCTATTTATGCCCTCTCTCCTCCCAGATTACCTGTGTCCAGCTCACTCAGCACTGCCATAAGTGGAGCCACAGAAGGGAGGCGTGTGGTGTTACACCCCAGGAGGAGATCTAGCAAGAGGACATGCCCCTCACCACCGCAAGGAACCCTATTAGCAGTTTTTATAACTCCTGCAAGACACAACCTCCTACTCAGGGGCCAAGCCCCTTTTTACCTCCTGAGCCTACCCTGCCCAAACTGGCATGCAGGCTTCGTGGCAAATCTTGGAGAGAGGAATTCCTCTATGCCCCTAAGAAAATGAGCTTCCAATCTAATGGAGATATTGCATGTCTAAATGTAGATGGATGTGATATAATTAAATGAGATTATTAAAGAGATGATTTCATAAGAGATTGAGGGATACTTCCCTAGGGTGACTAGATAGATTGTGGCACATGTAACTGAAATATAAAGGGATGGAGAGTAATGTTTTAGTCATATTGAGTTTGGGAGATCTGTGGGATATCCACATGTTCAGTAAGGTATTAGTGATGCAGAAATGGAGCTTATTAGGAGAGAGATGAGGGCTTCATATGGCCTAGAGATTTAAAAGTGTCCAACTCATGGGAATTGAATTGAGCACATTAAGACATGTGTTGAGGAAACAGAAAGCAGTACAGGAAAGAGCTCTGGTACTTACTAATGCAATAAGGATAGCAAACCAGTACAAAGATGAATAAACAGCACTGAAAACAAAGTCTCTTGTGATTTGCAGAAAGCCAGCCTTGTGCAAAGTCATGAAAAATCATGTCATTCTATCCTGGGTACGTAGTAGGAGAAGGGATTTAAAAGGGTCAAATACTAATAGAGGTCAGGTTGGAAGAGAATGATTCAGGTTTGACACTGTTGGCTAGAAAAGTAAAGCAGTGGAACACACTAGATAAGCAATATTTATAAATATACTATCATTCTGTGTATATCAGAACAGAGAAAATAAACTACTTCCATGATTTAACAAAACTTCTGGGAAAAATGTGTACCAAAATACACTCTAAATGGGTCCTTGAATTAAGTATAAAACTCACTTTTTTAATGTAGGAAAATGGATAAATGTGTCTTTCACAGCTGTGGTATGGGTAAGCCATTAATCACACAAGGGATGAGGATCACAAAAGAAAACATACATTTTAGTTACATGAAGTTGAAAAGCTTTTCTATGAACAAAATCAATGCAGTTGGGAAAGGAAGAGAGATTGGCAATTGAGAAGAAAAAACTGCATAAAGTATATTAGATTAAAGATATAACTAAGATTTAACAGAAATGTACATAGAACATTTGGATCAAAAGACTATTGATTGATTCAGAGTTGGGAGAGACATGTGAGGTCATTTAATCTAGGCCTTTCGTTTAATAAATGAGAATACTGTGATCTAGATAGGTTGCATAGCTTGTCTGAGGTCACATGGGCAATATGTAGTAAAGTTGAGAATTGAACCCAGATCATCTAACTATAAATTCAGGACTCTCTCCACCTATCACTTAATCCTTGCCCTTGATAGAACAGACAAAGGATCTGAACAGTTCTAAAAAACAGTAAACTCAACAACAATATATAATAAAACAGCATATTAAAAATACCAATAAGAAAAATTCAAATTAAGCCAATGCTGATATTTAGTCTCACAAATAACAAATTTTTCAAAATTGATAAAGATGGAAATCATCAATTTTGTATGGGTCGAAGGAAGAGACAAACTAATGAACTTTTGGCAGAATTGTCAACTATTCTGGAAAATAATTTGGAATTAAGATTAAAAAATCACTAACATGTGACTAGTTACTTGGCCTAGAGAAATCAAAATATTTAGACTGACACTTTTTATGGTAGCAAGAACTGCAAAAAAAATGTGACCTTTGTTTAATGAATGTCTAAACAAATTTAAGTATGGGAATATAATATTATTTTATTATGCCACAAGTAATGATTAATAAGAATTAAGAACAAGTAGAAAAGAGTTATATGAACTGATGCCAAGTCATAGAAGTTGGATGAGGAAAACAAGCACCATGAATTAATATAAATTAATGTAAATGCACAAATGTAAATCCATCTTATCTTCTCCAGCAGATTGACCCCTCTATCATCCCTACTCACCACAATGCAACTCTGCAGACTAGTTCCTGACCTTGTGATCTGTTATTGGCAAACTCTAATGACTTCTTTGTCATTCTTTTCCTCCTCTGCAGCCTTGGACTCTTGTCATTAGCTCTCTTCGATTCTCTGATACTCTCTTCTCTCTCTGATTTCATGACCCTGCTCTCTCCTGGTTCTCTTCCTTTCTGGCAAACTGCTCCTGTTGGATCTTCGTCTGCATCGCACCTGCCAACTGAGTTCCTCTAGGTTCTGTCGTAGGCCTTCTCTTCTCCTACTAGACTATTTTGCTTTCTTATGTTATCATTTCTCATGGCTCCAATTATCTTTTTTTACACAATTCTCAGAACTACTGGTCCAACCCTAATCTGTCTCCTGACTGCTGTTCTCACATCTCTAATTATCTATTAGATATCTGGAACTGGATGTTCTATAGAAATCTTAGACTCAACATGCCCAAAATGAACTCATTATCATTTCCCAAAACTCTTCTCTCTTCCCAATTTTTCTATTACTGTCTAAGACAATGGTGTCCAACTCAAATAATAACAGGGATTGCTCAACAATACATAAGGACTCTGGGAACATATGACTTAGAAAACATATTTATATTATTCATGTTCTCTTTTATTTTTATTTATTTTGTTAATTTTTTTCCAATTCAATATTAATCTACATACTTGATATTGTTAAATGTGCCTGATTATAACGTGTTTAGGACCTTTAGTCTAGGGTAATACCATCCACTTAATCACTCAGACTCACAACCTAGTTATATCCTTGATCTCTCACTTTCTCACTCCTCCCATATCCAATCAATTTTTAAGTTCTGACATTTCTATCTCTATAATATCCCTCACATATACCCCCTTCTCTATTCTGACATAACCACCAGCTTGCTTCAGTTATCATCTCATGCTCAGACTAATGTAATAATTTACTGGTTGGTCTCCCTGCCTCAAGCCTCTCTCCACTCCACTCCACTCCATCCTCTTCTAACCTGTCAAATTGATCTTCCAAAAGTACAAGTCTAACTATGTTAGCATGCTATTCAATAAATACCAGTAGCTCCCCATTTCTTATGGAATCTAATTTAAATTCTCTAATTTTAGCAACATTCATGTCTTTATCCCTTCAAACTTTTAAGTATTTCCCAATACCCTCCACTCCATGCATTCTGATATTAAGTAATATTGGTCTATTATTCCTTATATATTACACCAAATCTCTGGACTGTCAGCATTTTCATGGGCTGTCCTTTATATTTTCTCTTTTTCCTCCTCTATGTCTTCTATCTTTCCTAGATTCCTTCAAGTTTCTGTTAAAGACCCATTTTCTTCAAGTCCTTCTTCATCTTAATGTCTTTCTTCTGAAACTATCCCCTTTTTGTTCTTTATGTATCTTGTTTATATATAGTTACTTACACATTGTTTCCTCCAATAGAAGGAGGTACTTGAGAGTGGAGACTGTTCTTTTTTTTTTTTTGTTTACAGAGCTCAGTATAATAACCAGAACATAATAAGTGCTTAATAGATGCTTGTTGAGTGACTGAAAAATATGAAAGAGAAAGTTTTGAAATTACACCAAACCCATGGCCCACGCTAACAGAAAACCAAATAAGATAACCATAAATAATCCAAACTCAGAAAATAGAACTAACTGTAAGTAAACTACAAAAGGAGAAGAGGGGGACAAAATTCCTGGTATTAAGGAACTCAAAAGGAAATTTTGTCAAAATTTTAATAAAAATTTCATACAGAAATACACAAATTATTCTTAAAAGCTAAGAAAACTCTCTTCCAGATTCCTTTAATGACATAAGTGTGGTAGTAATGCTTAAACCATGGAAAGATAAAGTATAAAAAGAAAATTCCAGAACAATATTTTTGAAGAATATCAATTCAAAAATTTTTAAATCCTGACAGTCTATAGCAGTTCAGCTAAGAAATAATTCATCATGACCACATTGGATCTATAGCAAGTATGGAAAGATATTTCAATATTAAAAATGCAATCAATATTATGAATCATATTAAGAACAATACATCTCCAAAACTCTTGACACAGAAAAAAGATATTGCAAAATGCAGTACGGTATTCATTTATTCTAAAACCTTATGAAGTATAAATATAACTCTATTATATTTATAAATATGTATTTATTTTATGTAAATATAAAATAAATGCAACAGTTATAATGTTATTTAATAAAAATAAAAGCATTTACCTATCTATCCATCTGTTCTTATATGTGTGTGTGTGTGTGTGTGTGTGTGTGTGTAAATGTATACACATCTGAGCCACAAGTTCTTGAAAGTAAAATTGCAATTAATTAATTATGTAATAATCGTTACAGATTATTAATTTATTCTGGAATCTATTAATCCTAGCATTTACTTGACTGATATTTCTTAATCTGGCTTTACTACAGTTACATCCAAGGCAATGAATGTAAAATTATGGCAGTTTCCTTTCAAAAACATATTTCTGATTTTTTTTTTACAAGGTACATGGTTAAGAAGGAACTTTCTATTCATTTCTGCATTGGAAAAAATGAGTCAAATGCCAAACCTCTGAGTTTCTTGGCAGATTGTCCTTCTTAGCGAGTGATCATGACAGCAAATTCTTTGTGTTACCTAGTCTAAATTTCCCATCTTGGGAATAATAATAAGAAAAAAGCAAGTCAAAATAATCCCAAGGTTTTAGCTCATATTCTAGATTGGCAGAGGTAACAAAAATGGGAATTGTTAATGATGGGCAGGATGTAGAAAGATATGCATGCTAAAATATTTAGTTATAAATCAGTGTGCTCATTTTGGAAACAGATTTGGAATTATGCAAATAAAAATATTCATACCTCTTTGTTGCAAGAACCTACTTCTAGGCTTCTAGGCTTAAAAAACAAGGAAAACATTGATGATAAAGAAGTCCTTCTATATAGAAAAACATTTATAGAAGCATTTTTTGGTGATAGCAATGAATTAGAAAAAAAATAGATATTCACTGATTGGGGAGTGGTCAAGCAAATTGTGATATATGGATGTGGTGGGATAGTAGTGCTGAAAGAAATGAGAATATGATAAACAGAAAAGCAAGGAAATACCTATATGAATAGATGCAAAATTGTAAGCAGATAAAATAGAATATGACCAAAAAATTGGAAATGACCATTTCAAAATTATATCAGCAAATATGGCTTGAAACAATAGATATGAGAAGACACTTCCACCCTAATTCTTTTACAAAGGGAGAAGCCCACACATATCATAAAAGCACATATTTTTAGACTGTTTCAATGTGTTGATCAGTTTGGTCAGTTTTATAAATTTTTCCCTTTTTGTTTCTGTATATAGGATAGCTGTCTAGGAGGGAAGAGAATGAAATTCTGAAGGGAATTATGATGGTGTAAAATATATATATATATATATATATATATATATATATATATCAATAAAATATATTTAAAACAAACAAAAAAAGTACCTAAAATTCCTTTTCAACTGGTACTTTGGATGTTTGTGTTTCTACTTCTGGGATAAAGGATAGGGATAAGGACTGCAATTACATTATTGGCTTAAGGAAACTCCCAATGAAGAAAATCTTTCAATGGAGCATGTACGTTCACTGCAACTTATTGTCTAAAGGAATTACCTAGAGCACTGAGAAGTTAGTGGTCCCATGGATATACAACCAGTATGTATAAAGGTTGGAACTTGAACCCAAATCTTCTTGAATTTTATTTTATTTTTTTATCCAGTATATATTCTGCCTCCCTGGGGTACAGTCATATGATCAAATGATAACCAAATCAGAAATAATTAAATAATTTAATAATCAAATAATCAAAAGGGGAAACTTTTTTAATCTTATATTCTTGGGGGATCACGTCTGCTTCAATTTGGAGGAATGAAGTGGAAAATAGTTATGTTCAGTGTCATTTTTATGGATGATTGACAGAAATTGATTGGTTAGACTGAACTAGCAAGTTATTGAAGGATAGAGAGCACTAAAGAAACTTGACTCTATACCAGCTTAGAATATAGCTCTGAGGGTATATTTTCAGTGCATTAAAATCATTTTTTAAAGTAAAATAGGCAATATTTATAAAGGTGTTTAACATATAACTCCTGCACCAAAGAAATGAGGGCGCCACAATATTTCCAGGCACTCAGACTAGCATCATTGGTGACGCCTTCAACTCCTCAGTCACACTCACCCCATATATTCAATCTATTGACAAATCTTGTCATTTCTATTTTTGCTAAATTTTTGGTACATATTCATGACTCACATAGAAAGTATTCTGGTGTTGGCCAGGATTTTCTCAAAGTACTGGTCTGATCATGGTACTGTCCTACTCAATAAAATGTAGTGGTCACTTATTTCCTCCAGATCAAAATATAAAATCATCAATTTGGTTCTTAAGGCCCTTTCTGTCCTGCCCCTGCCTCTTTGTACCTTGTCAGCCTTCTTACATGTCAGCTCCATCTATATACCTTTTGATCAGCCACACTGGTCTTGTTTTTCCTTGCAAATATCCCTCTCTCTCCAGATTGTGACTTTTCACTGTCTGTCTTTCATTTCTAGAATTATCTCCCTCCTCACATTCCCCAGGCTTTCCTGAATCCCATCAAGACACAGATCAACACCAAACTTCTTTAGGTGGCCTTTCTCAGTCCATTCCCTTCTCTCCCAAACCCATTTCTAGTACCTTCCCTTTGGGATTACCTCAGATTAATTACTACTGCATATAGCCTTTACATATATGTGTACACATATGCATATTGTCTCTCCAATTCAATTGTGGATTTCTTGAAGTCAGGGACTGTATTTTTGCACATTTCTTAGTCTCATCAATGCTTTACATAGCACTTTACATGTAGTGCGAACTAGGTAAATTCTTCTTGTTAACTGACCAGCTTAAGTTAGTCAAGTCACTCAAATGAACACTTAAACAGGCACTTTTGTTAAAAATAAAAATAAGAATGTGACTAACAAAAGTTCCAAAAGAAATAGGGAAATTAGTGAACATGGATGCAAAGCCAATTAGTTAGACAAATAGGGCATTTTCAGAGATGTTAGAAATGTATCTCATTACTACATGACAATACAGCTTAAATCAGTAAAGTACTTTCCTTATAATAATCTTTTCTTGAAATAGAATATTCTTGATGATCTGGTAAATCTGTAAATCTAATAATAGATGTAGTAATGTTATAGTAATATCTATAAATGCAGCTTTCTGAATTGTAACCAAAAACATTGTAGACAGCCCATTCTGTAGTAATGATAATCTAAAGATGGACAAAACCAATAATCATTAATAATAATTAATAATAATTATCGCCAATTTATTACAAAAAATAAAAAGTAATGTGAACAATAAAATCCAGCTACAAATAGTATCTTCAATTTTAAACCAGTTTAGAGATGGGAAGGTTTATGTAGTGAAGTATAGCTAGATACAAATATTTGTTGCATCTCAATATTATTGAGAGTATATTATAGACAAATGGAAAAGCATTCAGGACCAGATATCAGGGGTAGGGGTAAGGATCTAAGTTTGAATTCCGGCTAAATTATTTCTTAGCTGTGTGATCCTGGCTCTGGAATTCACTTTCCTCATCAAAAAAATGAAATGATTGGGATGATATCTAAAATCTTTTCCCAATATTAGGTCTTTAATCCCCATGTATCTGTATGAAATATATTTTGACATACAGTCAATTGTATTGTTTTAATGTGTATGAATGGGATTGATCCAAGACCAATAACTTTGTCTTCAGTTGTCTGTTTAACCCAAAGAATCAGGTCAAAAGGTTATATTAAGTGCCTACCATGGGCTCGGTACCTGAAGAAGCATGAAAAATGAAAGAAAGAGAAATCTAATTATCTTGGACTACAAAGATTCTGAAAGCATCTGTGCAGGTTGGAAGTGAGGGAGAAAAAATGGTAGAAGAAATGACCTATGACCTCAAGGAGTATATAATATTATTAACTTTAATGATGCAGCTTTTAACCATTCATGTGCCATCAAAGGGCTACAGGTCATAGCTGCAAACTTGGTGACTCTCCTGCCTGCAATGAATAAAGAGCTATATTGTCTCTTGCCAGAACCAATTTCATTGTCCCAATAAAGATATGTTTGTGGCCATATTTTCCTAGCTTTCTTAAAACATGTTTTCCCCTCTACTGTTTACAGAAGCCTGAAAGGGGAATCACTTTTCTGGCTTCATTGTCTCTGCTCTTTCCCCTTTCGCTGCTTACTCAGTTTGTTATTTCTCTGTTGTTTGTGAGTGCTGGGCTCTTGTCAGGCATTGATTTTTCTCTTCTTTCTCAGAAAAAGGAGCTGCAAGGAACTACATTTTAAAAAAAGAGAAAGAAAGGAGTCACATACATCTAAAGGATTACATGGATTTTACAAATTTACCACCCCCACCCCTATTTTTTTTCCCTTCAATCAAAAGCTTTGGGCAATCTCAATTGTGTTTTCTCCATTAAAGTTAAATATAGCTTTCAAAGAACCTGAATACCTGTAAAAAGACTTAGCTGAATTCACCTCAGCTCCTTTTCCGTATTAGATGCTTAAAGCCCATGGGTCATCCTCATCATCATCCTCAGAATCTAGATACCAGCAGGGGACAATTATTAGGGAAAGAGTCAAAAGACAGGTCTTATATTATTGTATTCTCAAAGTTTTATATCCCTATATTCTATTCCATGGGAGACCCAGTGTGATGTCATGAAAAGAATACTGGATTTTATATCAGAACAATAAAGTTTGATTTCTGGATCTGCCATTTATTAGCTTCAGTTTTGGAGACAGTTTTCTCATCTTTATGGCAAGTATTTTCATCATCATTAATGTCAAGAATATAGCCTATCTCACATAGTTGTTATGAGGACATATATACATAAATACAAATGCATATATATGTATATGTATGTATGTGTATACATGTGTATATTTATAGATATATACATATAATTTAACAATGTAAATGTTATCTTTAATTATTTTTCCTTAGATTGTAATGAAGGCTAATTTGTTCCCATTCATCATATGCTCAAAATTCTTTGAGTCTTAGTTTGGATCAGTTGAGTAAAATAAATGGGAAAACAGCCATGATTTTATATGTCTTGGCTGATTCTTAGGATTAGAACTTTTTAATATTGAATGAATAAATTAAAACAGTTTTAATAACAGCTAGCATGACAGAGTGGACCAGCCTGTCAATTTGCCTTAGAATTCCCAATTCCATCTCATATTAATTATGTGGCCTTGATCATATCACTGAAATTTATTTCTTCATCTATTAAGTAGGGATGATATGATATTTATACTATCTGATGAAGTGGTAGTTATGAGGGGAAAACCATAAAAACCGAAAAGGACTACATCTGTGGAATTTTAAGGAGACCATGGCCACATATTTTATATAGGGTACAAGCACTGGACTTGGGAAGTAAGAAGATAAGCTGAAATTATGGATCTATAATTTACCAGCTCTGAGACCTTGAACAAGAGATATAGATATGACTCCTCTGGGCTTCAATTTATTCATTTTCAAAATGAGGAGATTAGAGTAGATGACCTCTAAGATTGCTTCAAGTTCTAGTATTTGCTAAGCTTCTTACTGTTCACTAAGCAAGGATAACCTTGGTCAAGCTATCTTAGAAGTATCTAATTTTCATCATATATGGGTTAATTTATCTAAGAGGGCTGAATTGAATTGGTCCTTTGCATGACACCATATATAACATCATTCTTCTTCTGAGTTCATAAAACAGTTTTAGCAATTGTACTCTTGCACTGTACAAGCAACCAATTAATCCATGTATCATTTTTATTATTATTTACTTATTATTATTAACCACTTATTAAACACCTAATATGGATAGGCATTGTGAAACACAAAGACAAAGTGAAAGATTCTTTTTGTCATCAAAGTGCTGGCATTTTGATGGAACTTGGAATAATTTTGCCTTTCTTTAAAACCATCTGTTGAGAGTCTCCTCTGTGAAGAGCATGAGTCAAAGAGTGAGGATGGGAGGGGAAGGAACAGGAACAGAAGTGTCAATGCTCTTGTCTATCAGGAGTTTACATTTTAGCTGGGGACACAAGTCAGAAAGTAGAACACTGATGGGACAGAATGGAGAGAACAATGCATTCAATAGTTGCTGTGTTGAACATTGGGTTTGAAGTTAAGTGACTTGGCTTTATCCTCAATTCCATCTCAAAGAGTTGCTGCCAGGATTACTTCCAATTTCATACAATATAAATATGAGCCAGTATTATGTAATTTCCCTAAGCTCAGTTATTAAATGACTGTTTGAATTTAAACCAAAGTTCTTCAGACTTCAAGTTCCATGCTCTGTCCACAATGCCAAACTGTTTTTTTTTTTTAAATCACAATTTTGCTTATTCATTGATTTGGAATTAAATCATAAGCTGAGATTCATGTATTTTTTGTAAATATGTAATATCTTACTTTAAATTGTCTTAGCTAGTTTCAGACAGAGAAGGAAGAGTAGGAAGCAGATTACTTCAAATGTATCCACAACAGGCATTTTTAACCTTTGTGCCATGGATCTCTCTGACAGTCTGCTAAAGTCTATGGACTCCTTAGAATAAGGTTTTCAAATCCATAAAATAAAATATATAGCATTACACAGGAAACTAAATAAAGTGAAATGCAGTTATTAATTATGCATAACTATCAAATATATATGTATTAATAGTTATATATCTGTATATACATTGTGTATGTATGTATCTACATCCAGACTGCTATCTATTATTTCACAGATCCTATGGGGGCAATTATGTGGCATAGTGGAAAGAATGTTAGGCTTGTAGTCAGGAAGACCCAAGTTCAAGTGGTGTTGAACACTTGTAACTCTAGGCAGGTCATTCAACCTCTGTTATAATTTTCCTCAATTGTAAAATGGAGGTCATAGTATTATTCATGTTAAAGGGTTGTTGAAGGATCAAATGAGATACTGACTCAATGATCTAATTTGGGATTTTCTTGGCACAAATACTGGAGTGGTTTCCCATGTGCTTCTCCAGTTCCTCTTACAGATAAAAGAAACTGAGGCAAACAGGATTTCTTAATCCTGGGTCACACAGCTAGTAAATGTCTGAGGATGGATGTCTGGAGTTTACCTGATTTCAGGCCTATCATTCTGTCTACTTTGCTACCTAGATGACCAATGCATTCAAAATGCTTAAATGCTTATTCCCCTTTTGTCCTCCTTTATAGACTCCTTTGCTAGTCTGGTGCATTTCTTTTCAGAATTTAAAAAAAAAAAAACTCTAAGATTAAAAAGGAAATAAATTACAGTGAAATACAATTATCAAATGTAAAAAATAACTTTATAACATCGCCCCCCATTAAGAATCCCTGGTCTAAAGGAGTTAGGGGATGGTAGGGAACAACAAAAAAGTTAATGTTATTTAATGTTAGGTTTCACTAAGAGATTCTGTGAATAAGAAAGAAGAGATTCCTTTGTCCCCTTTCCTGGGCAGACTACATCAGGAGAACTGGCTCAATTTCACATACCATACCTTTGGAAGAACATTAATAGGAAGAACAACATATTTATATAGGAAGTAAATCTGAATGGTAAATGGCTAATGTCTGTGCCATATGGTGATCAGTTAAAGGAATTGGGAATGTTTAGCTTAGAAAAGAGAAAAGAAAAAGGAGGTCTGGTTGCAATCTTTAAGTAGCTGGAGAGAAATCATACAAAACAAGCATGAGGTTCATTGTGCTTGACCCCCCAAAAGCAAAACAATGGACAACAGGTGAGTTTCATTAAGTGTTTATTTAAGGTTTGGCGTAAGACAAATATCCCCCCAAATTAAGGTTGGTTTTATGTTAAAATGGAACAGGGTGCCTCATTAGGTAGTCACTTTGTTTATTGTTGCTGTTCAGTACTGTCTGACTGTTAACCCTATTTGGGTTTTTCCTAGCAAAGATACTGGAATGTTTTGCCATTTCTTTCTCCAGATCATTTCCCAGATGAGTAAATGGAGATAAACAGGGTTAAGGGACTTGGCCAGGGTCACACATTAATAACTGTCTGAGGCCACATTTGAACAGGAAGACTCATGTACCTGACTCCAGGCCCAGAACTCTATCCACTGAACCACCTAGCTGCCTTCTCTTTCTTAGCAGTTTTCAAGTAAAGGCTGGAGGATGATGTATGTCATGGTGAAAATTGTTTTTATGGTATGAAAAGTATTAGAAACCTATTCTTTCCAATTCTGTGGATACATTACCACTCCAAATTAAACAGTATGTACTTAAAGGTAAGAGCCACATCTGCTTTTGGGGGAATGCATATTATATTAAACATAGAGCACAAGCTCTCAAAGTAAAAGGAATTCCAAGAATCGGGCAATCCGGATTGCACACAGCCAGGGAATCTTTCTACAACATCCCTGAGATATCATCATACAGAATCTCAATGAAAATGTCTTGTGATTGAGAACCTATTCTTCCCTTAGGCAGCCCATTCTATTTTGGGCACATGAGGAATTTGTAACGATAAGGAATTTCTGTTATACATCAAACAGAATTCTTCCCATCTTCATCATCCACGCACTATATCAAATCCTGTTGACCAAGGCCGAAGAAAACAAAGCTGAGCCTTCTTGTACTCATCAGTCCTGTTATCACTTTAAAATAAGTAACATGTAAAATAGGAACTTAATGTTTGCTGGACCATGTTCTAAAAAAGACAATATTTAGTATAGTCAGCACTCCTTGGATGCATGAGATGTACATTCCTTGAAAATAGATTTTTTTGTTTTGTTTTGTTTTTTCTCTGTCAGATCACCAGTATATCCCACATAATACAGGAAATGAATAGAGTAAATAAAACATCAACCAAGTACAATTTATAGAGTAATTCATATGCTCCTAGGAAAACTGAAGAGAAATGCTATCATCCTGCTTATATTTTGGACTAACCAAATTTGTGTTGCTTTCCACTTCCAGAGTGCTGAGCAGTGAATAGTGATGTTGCTGGGCTCCCTGGCTATTTGTAACCTTATAGAAAGGAAGAAAAATCTGTAGGTCTTGCTCGGATGCTGCCATTCTCCAGCAGGTGGCTCTTCAAGCTCACCAGTTTTCTGCTTTGAGAGATGTAAATGATCATAAGGACGGTTCCCAACTAAGTCGGCAGAGTTTACCAGCTACAAAGATCATTCACGCCTGGGTGAAGAGGGCACTCAATTACATTTTCAGAATCCTGAGTCCACAACATGAAGCTTAAACAAAATAATTCTTTTTTTTTTTTTTTTTTTTTTTTTGGAGAGCTTCATTTCCTGAAAGGTTACTCCTAGAACTTCAACTTATTAAAATTTACCTGTTTCCCTTAATGGAAATTAAGTTAAAAAGAAGGAAAGATTTCATTTCCATGCATATTAGCACCTTTGGAATATAAGGTGTTGATTAACAGATATGATGACTCTTCCTTAAGGGAAATGTCTGCATTTGAAATAAAAACAAATAATTAGTTAGAACTCACTGTTTTGAGGCAACAAGAGAGCTGGTCTGAACATAAAAACAATTTGTCCTATCCAAGGGCATAGAGCCAATGCCAAGAAGCAGTATAGAGTAATAATGAAAATTCACATTTGGAAGAAAGCTTAAGATTTGTAAAATACTTTCCTCACAATAGCCCTGTGTGATAGATATAAAAACATTGTAAGGAGTTAGGTGGTGCAGTAGATCGATTGCTGGATCTAGACTCAGGAAAACCAGAATTCGAATTTGACCTCAGAGACTTGCTAGTTGTGTAATCGTGGGGATTACATAATTCCCAGAGTTGTTGTGAAAATCAAATGATATGAGTATAAAGCTTAGCATACAATCTAGTACCTAATAAGCATTATATAAATATTGCCTATTTTTATAGGCCCAATTTGAAGATAACAGATTTTAGGAGATTAAAAAACTGATAAGTACTTCACCTCCTAAGTAGTTTTAAAAATCTGAAGAATTCAAATTCAGATCTCTTTACTCCAAGTTCAGTGTAAGATTAATTTACACCCTTTATCTCTCTCTTTTTTTTTCCTTTTTTTTTTTTTTTTTTTTTTGCTGAGGCAAATTAGGGTTAAGTGACTTTCCCAATGTTACACAGCCAGGAAGTGTTAAGTGTCTGAGGCCAAATTTGAACTCAGCTCCTCCTGACTTCAGGACTGGTATTCTATCCATTGCATCACCTAGCTGCCCCTACACCCTCTCTTGGTCCACATTTGCTAAGTGAAGAAGTAAATGAATTGTCCCTAGAGTATCCAGTACTCCCAGATCTAAGGATTCCCTGATCTGTTTCAAATATTTACTATGCATCTATTGTTTGAGTGACATTACTCTATGCAATTGAAGAGATAAAAAAGTGAATTTCTTTGCCTTTATGGGATTTATACTTTTATTTTACCTATTTACATATTTTTTATACATTTATATAATTATTATAATTTATTATTTTCCTAATATTTAGCACAATGCCTAGAATACAACAACAGTAGATACATAATAAATGTTTTTTTATAATTCACTCATTAAAATACTGCATATATATATAAT
This sequence comes from Sarcophilus harrisii, assembly GCF_902635505.1. NCBI lineage: Eukaryota > Metazoa > Chordata > Mammalia > Dasyuromorphia > Dasyuridae > Sarcophilus > Sarcophilus harrisii. Next base: position 122,349,053 of record NC_045427.1, on the reverse strand, counting down.
TCAAAATTATAGATTGGATGGGAGAAGACCTGCTTATAATAAGCTATTAAGGCTCCCTTTATCTTTATTGTAGTCAGATTTCACTTTCTTGGTGTTGGCTGGCATTAAGAACATTCAGTTATCCCGGGTTCTAGCATTCCATTAGGGTTTACATTGCCTTGGGTGAGGAAAAGCTGTACATTCGTGCTGTGGAGGTCCTGACTTTTATGCTACATTAAGATACTCTCTGGACAGCTATGTAGCACAGCGGATAGAGTGCTGGACATGATATCAGGAGGACCTGAGTTCAAATCCAGCCTCAGAAATTGTGTGACCCTGGGCAAGGTACTTAACCCTCTGCCTCAGTTTCTTCAACTATAAATTGAGCTGGAGAAGGGAATGGCCACCCTTCAATATCTTTGCCAAGAAAATCATAAATAGGGTCACAAATAGTGAACAACAAACAGCATGCCCTTTAGTAATATCATTTTGCAACTTCCCCAGTCTGGACTCCAGGGAATTCTTCTCCTCTGTCAGGGCAATTGCTATGGCCTGAAGATTGGAACAAGTCCCTGATCAATAGGTTCTGGAGCCTTAGTGTTGGAGATCAATCTAGTCCAAACTTCTCAGTTTACAGATGAGGAAGCTGAGCCAGGAAGAGCCGGAATTATGGATTACATAGAAAGCTGAACTAATATCTGCAGCCAGCTCTTTCTCAAAAATCCATAACTCCTTTTAATCTATTGCATTCAAAACCAAACATAAAGAACATTTTAACTAAATTTGAAAAAAAAAGATAAAGAAATTCTTAAGAATTGGGAGCGGGTCAGTCAGGAAGGATGGATGTGCACTGGTCAGGATGAATGGTGCACACTCACAGTGTGGAAAGCCTTTCCAATTTTTTATTATTCTGAATCCTTGAAGGTCAGAATAACCTTTATTCTGCAATAGACCTTTCAGTAACTTATTGGTGATGTGTCGAGGCAGTTCCTTTGGAAATAAGACATACAGATCTGAGCACGAAAGCCTGATTCTTGCCAATTATTTTTGATAATAATTAGGCAGCCATGATCATGGCTTATAGTGTATCTTAGGGATTAGTGGCTGGCTGGCAGATTTGATCCTCAATTAACCCCAGCTGGTCATTAAATCCTAAGGAAACACCTCAAGTCAAGGTTATTCCTGTAATGATAAGCAAAATTTTCCCCCAAACCAAGGATAAAAAAAGAACTTTCTCTACCATTATTGTTAAATCTCTTTTTTAAATTGTGGAATGTAGATATTTGTGCCAGCTATATTGTCCCATATTGAATAGCAATGAAAAAATCAGAGAATCTTAAAACACCAATCTCAGAGATCATCACCAATGGTTCTCAATGTGTGGTCAAAGAATCCTGGGATCTCTGAAACTCTTTCAGTGAGTCTACAAATTGAAAATAAGTTTTTATTTCTAATATAGTAACTGCCTAAAAATATAACCCACAAACAAATACTCTTTGGACAGATCCTCAATAATTTTAATAGGATAAAGATGCTGAGAACAAAAGTTTGAGAACCTCTGATCCAATCTATCTCTCTTCTCCTCCCCCTCTTCCCCCCCCCAAACAAGCATTGCCTTTACAGCATTCCTCCCTTGTGGCTGGAAGAGGTAAAATTTCTTTCTGAAAAAGCCCATTCTTTTGGATAGCTCTGACAATCAGACAACTCTTCCTTGTTACCAAATTAGCAGTAGTCAAAGGTATATTTCAGTTCTGTGCTCCTTTTTTGTCTGCATTTACTTTGACCCTGAAAAGTGATTGTTTCTAGTTAGAAACAAGAAAATCTGAGCTCCTGAAAGATCTGAATTCTGGTCTTCAGTAGCTAGCTCCAACCAGAAGCTCTCACCCTGGGGTCTATAATTTTTTTTTAATATTATGTTATGCTAACATAAGGTTTTCTTTGTAATTATATGGGTTTTATTTTTATGGATTTAGACACATTATCTTGATAAGGGATTTATAGCTTTCAACAGATGGCCAAAGGGATACTTGCCACAAAAAGTAAAATAAAATCTTTTGATTTAGGTCTTGATCCTTTTATGCCAACTTGCATACCTTCCAGGTAGTGTCCCTCGATTGTAAGGATTTTATTGTATTTTTCTCAAAGGAAGTACTTTGTCGCTGAAGAACAACAAATACATGTGAAAAATTATTATGATTACTCAAGTGTCCATTAATGCTCTTTAAGATCAGTCTAAATAGTAATGCTGGAACTTCTGATTGCCAGGGTTTTGAGCTGCCAATATAGACATGTCCTAGAAAATAAGGAAAGGCTCAAAACATTCGGTATTTTTGAACCCACAGATATTACAGAACTTTATAACACAGTCATTGTTCAGCCCTTTGGTAGTTCTCCATGCCTAAGACTTCAGGCAGCTGGCAATATGATCAGATACATATTTCCCCAGGAACATGCACAACTCAAGGACAGCCACTGAGCAACCAGAAATGCCACAACTATGCTGCTTTGTTATGAAAAGTTCTTACATGTCTCTCACTTTCTCTTCTTTTGATATATCAAACTCTTATGTGGAAGGGGAATGAAACAGTTTGAGTCCCAACCAAGGGGAACACAGTCTCCCTGGGTTCCCATGTTGCCTATTAGCAGCCTCAGTGGATGAGAAATTTTTACCCTTGTTGGGAATGTTGGGAACACCTGCCACTTTTCCACATCAACAATTCCTTTCCGTTGCCTTCTTAATTCTGATAATATTGAGACCAAGTGATATGAACTTGACAGTAACTAAATAGCTGATTGTGATGGTTTGGGTTTTACCTGTGACACTCAATCTGGTCCTAGTGCAAACCCTACAAACATCATCCCTAAAAGAAGTCATGGATAAAGAAGGAGGGGTGAGTGTGACAAAGACAAACCCCAGTGGGGACTGAGCTTATATATTAAAGAGTAGGTCTAGGGAGATGATAAGATTTTTCCAATGGCACACAACTATATCACTGTTAATGCTGGCATTTGAACTCAAGTCCTGTAACTACAGGTCTAACATTTTCCCTATTGTTTACCTAAATTAGGAAATAAGATTTAAGAAAAAAAAACTAACCTTGATTTACAATATAACAACGTAGGCTTAAATCTTAGGCTGAGAAAAATCACATTTGCCTTAGAAAACAAATTCCAACTTGGAAGTTCTAAAGTAGTTAATTCCATCACATATCCTGTGATAGATTTCCTACTAAATTGTAAGCTTCAGGAAGGCAGGCAGTGTGTCTGATTAAAATATCATTTCTCCTTTCAATATTAAATATACTTCTTCATACTTAATAGACATTTTATAAGCATTTATTAAGTATATAAATGTATGGTGAATAATGATTTTTATTATGAAAAATCAAACTATATGGTTTTCAGTCATTCTTAGAATTAATGTTAGTATTGGAAACAATTGTAAGACCACCTATTTTAATCTCCTCATTTTACTGATAAGGCAATGTTAGGCTCAGCTAGGTGACTTAGTGAATAGAGCACCTGGATTAAAGTCAGGAAGACTCATCTTCCTAAATTCAAATCTGTCTTCAGACACTTACTGTGTTACCCTGGGCAAGTCACTTAACCCTGTTTGCTTGTGTTTCCTCATTTGTAAAATGAGCTGGAAAAAGGAAATGGCCAACCACTCTGGTTGCTTTGACAAAGAAAAACTCAAATGGTACCACAAAGAGTCAGACATAATTGAAATTAGCAAACAACACCAAGAGCTTATGGATCATAAGCAATAAAGGCAGTATTGGACTTAAGTTCTCTGACTGCAAACAGTGTCTTCCTCCTAAAACATTCTCTTTTCCTTTGAAAAATAATGACTGCAAATGCCTTTTTGGCAAAGATTGTCACCAATTCATGGATGGTCTTTCATAATAGCAACAACACCATAATTCAGCCACTAAAGGAAAGGGATCACAAAAACTCAAGGAACGCTTTCCTTTCTAATAAGAAACGTTTAAGTTTTGCAGTTGAGCACTCACATGTTTTATGCTTGCCTGTTCTTAACTAAGCCAATGGGCTCCTGTCATCCCTGGAACTCGGGGGGTTCTGTAGACTTGGGTTAATTAAACCTCACCAGTACCTCCATGAGGCTGGCATATGTTAGAGCCATCTGGGAAGCCAGCAAACTCTGAAGTAATGAAGGAGTGATATGATTAGTCCAAGTGAATCAGAGGTAGAGCCAGGAACCAAACCCAGAAGTCCTGCTTTTTACTTTCTTCTATTTTCCCTACATTTGATACTGGCTCTTTGATGGGAGATTTAAGTTCTAACAATTGAAAATTAAATGCAGCTAGAATGCATTAGCATGTAGAATTATGCAAAGACATAATTTCATATCTCTCATTCCTTTAACCTCAAGCTCTAAGTAACCTTGTATATGCAAAGGTAGCACAGTGGTTAGATCAAAGATCCTGGATTTAGGAAGCCCTATATTCCAATTTGTCCTCAAATTTTGATTAAAGGCAAATTACTTAACCTCATCTGCCTCAGTTTTCTTAACTATAAAATGAAGATAATAATAGAGCCTACATCCCTAGTATTTATAAGCTTTTTATTATAACACCAGGCACATAGTAAGCATTTAACTGTTTGTTTTCTTCCTTCTTTCTTATATGCAAATAGCAGATATAGGAAAAAAAAAAGGGGGGGGCGGGAATTTTTGTCCTAAATCATTTACTAGTGACACTGATAGTTAAGGGCTTTATTTAGTAGATATATGACCAATATCATTATCAGACACACAGATAATAAATATCTAAGGCAGAATTCTTAGGATAGGGTGAGACAAATCAAAAGTTAGTAACAAACTTGTGGGTCAGAATTTCCAACTCCCTCATAGGAAAGATAGGAAAATAGACCTGGAGAAGACGAGTTTCCCATGGCAAAGTCCACATATGGAGTAAGAGGTAGAACTGGGACCTGAACATGGGGTTTAAAAAAAGAACCCTTGCACCACAGAAATATTCTTGATTCCAAGTCAAGGGCAAGCTGGATAGTCCTAAAGCAATGATTGAAACTTTCTGACCCTCCATTTTATTAATGGAGATAATGATAATATGTAACTTAAGAGAGTGTTTTGAATTTTAAATGAGATAATGAAAGTATTTTTAACCCTTAGAATGCTGGGTAAATGTTAGTTTTTGAAAGGAGAGATAAGGAGGATGGGATAATGATATCCACTACACCATGAATTGCTAGGACAAGTGGCTTAGTGGCTAGAGTACTGGCCATTGAATCAGTAGACTTAACTTAATGAATTCAAATCTGGCCTCAGATACTAGCCCTGCGACTCTGTGCAAGTTACTTAACCCTGAATCTGTTAGTATCCTCATCTGTAAAGTCAGTTGGAAAAACAAATGGGAAACCATTATTTTTGCCAAGAAAACCCCAAAGATGTATCATGAAGAATTGGATTTGGTGGAAATTATTAAATAAAAATAACACACACATTACTTTAATAGGTAAAAGAAGAAACAAGAAAAAAATGGGATTGATGGTTTGTAATCTGGAAAGATGAAAGTAGATGATATTCCTTCCTAATTGGTTCCCTATCTTAGTTCCTATAGATTACAGTGGTCCTCAAAGTGTAGTCCAAAGAATTGTTGGGGTCTCTGAAACCCTTTCAGAGGGTCTACAAATTCAAAGTTATTTTTTATTTCTGATATAGTAAATAGTTATAAATATAACCCATGTGAACAAAAACTCTTTGAACAGACCCTCAATGGTTTTTTAGCAACATGAAGATACTGAGAACAAAAGTTTGAGAACCACTGCATAGAAGCTATTCTAAATGTTATCTTCTCCTGAGACTTCTATATTTCTTCTTCCCCATTCTCTCACTAGATTTACTCTCCATCACACACTCTGTATTCCAGGTCAGTTTGCTACTTATAAACAATACTTTATCTCTAGTATGGACACCTTTGAATTAGCCAATCCTCATTCCTAGAATGTAGTCCCTCTTTATTCCCACTTCTTAGAATTAGTCTTTTTATTTAAGAGTCAGCTCAGGCATTGCCTTTTCCATGAAATCTTCCCCAGTACCATCCAACAACTAGTGCCCTGCATCCCAAACTACCTTGAATTTAACTGCTTTGTATATATCTACATTCATTTGCATTATACTTACGTTGTATATATTTTATGTACACTTGTGTGAGTGCAGGAAAAAGTTAAGCTTGTCCCACACCAAGCACAAGGCCTGCCAGAGAGCAGGTATTTAATAAATACTTGTAGATTGACTAATTAAAACAGTAATAGGGACAGTAACTTGTCTTCAAATTTGCTTCTTTTTTTCTCTACCACAGAAAATGATTTTTCAGGCTGCAAAGTGTCCAACACCAAGGATTAATAGTGAAATGAAAGCCAAATAAAGTGATGGTAAGATAGCACCTTGTTGCCCTCTTTGAATTGAATTCACCTGGCTCAGATAAGCTACATCACAGGGGACTAAATGAGCTTGGAAGTGTGATTAATAAATCATTGTCAACCATCTTTAAGAAGTCATCGTAAGCTGGGGAACTGGAAAGCTGGAGAAGGGCAAATGTCCTAATTTTCTTACATATGAATTCTTCAAAATACAGGTCCGGTGCCTTCACTGAAGTCCTTTTTACAGGATGGACAAGTCCTGTACAAGGGTCTCAAGAAGCCTTTTAATTCAATCTGCTCATTTTATAGATGAGAGAACTAAGTAATAAAATAATTTTGCAAAAGTCACGCAGATAACAATCCTCTGAGGAAAAATTGAATATATAAACTCTGACTCTATAGAGACTACAGTCTAGACTATACAGACTAGAATCTGTGGTCTGTCTACTCTGTGTGCCATGTGCCCACCAGACAAGCTGAAGGAACAATATGATGCCGTGGATAACATGCTGTTTTCAGAAAATCTGGGTTCAAATACTGAATCTGACTCGTGCTATCTATGCAATTTTGGCTAAGTCATTTTATTAATACATGTCTCAGTTTCCTTAATTATAAATTTAGGGTATTGGACTTGATAGGTCTAAGGTTCCTTCTAACACCACATTTATGCTTTGATAGTGGTATCCTCCATCATAGTGTGGAACAATCATGAAATCTAGCAAGTCAAACCAACCTAGAAAGTCTGGACTCACTGACAGAATATTTAGATAAACAGACAGACAGATAAACACATATTAATCAAGCAAGTTGACCTTGGACATTTTTGGTAGCCATAGCAATTATTGATGACAAACTAGGGAACTGTAGAAGGATCTTGATCTGCCTGTGTAGAAAGTATCCCCATTCACAAAAATCATAGCTATTTGATTATTGAAACATTGGTTAGTAAGCTTAATGAGTAATGGAAAAATTCTAGAATGAATTAATGAGATGGGCTTTAAGCCATGAAAAAGGAAGTCTTGATCACTATAGATCAGCTTGAACTTATTATAAATAATTCCAGATTTACTGTATTTCCTTTTGGTATATACATTATTAGAATACTTATCAGTAATCAGACTGATAAAAGATAGTTATAAAACTCAAGAAAACTACACACTTTCTATGTAGATATATGATAGATGGAAATTCATTTGAGCAGACTCAGAAAAAAGTTGAATGGCCAGATCTAAAGAGTAATTACTAATAAACTGATGTTAACTTAGAAGGAGGTCTCTGGTAGAGTGTCACAAGTCTCTATTTTTATTCCTTTATTCCTGATTTTGTTCAACACATATAAGTAATTTTTATAAAGATGAAATGACTGTAAAGTTTATATGCTAGGAGAGTTAGCTAATGTCAGATGACAGAATCATAATATAAAGTCTTTGACATGCTGGATTGATGCACTGATTTCAAAAATAAAGCAACTAAAGAAGAAAAAAAAATAGGTGAGACATGACTAGACAACAGTATATATGTGTAAAATCAGCTTCAATAGCTTCTGTCTCCGATACTATAAATACTGCTAATGTATCTTTAAGAGGCAATGGAATCTTGGAAGTGACAGTTTAACTGTTGTTGTTCATCCTTTGTTCTATCATTCTATGAGAAGTCTGTCAAGTGACGACGGATTTGAAACTAGCATTATGGAGAATTAACTGTTATGGCTGAAGAGAGACTTATTGAGGTATAGAGAGAAAATGGATGAAGAGAGTTTTTGTCTTTAGATGAGTATTTGAAATCTTACCTGCTGAAGAAATATTGTAAAAAGTATTCTTGAAAGACTTGAAGATTTGAATGATAGAATCCTTTTTTCTAGAATTGAAGTCAGAAGTTATGGAAATGTTTAAAAGTGATTTGGCCAATAATCTTTCTTACAATTATTACAATGTAAAGAATTATTTATAGCTTTGTTTGATTATTAATTATACTATTAAAAAGTAATATGGTCAGAGACCTAGATATTTATTTAAGCCAAGAAGAAAGAAGGTTTAAGGGAGATTGATATAGAGAAAAAATAGGCAAAAGCTTATGGGAAAAGAAGTGTTTTTCCAATTTATTAAATATTGAACAAATTGGAGTGGGGAATCAAATCTAATTAATGTTATTCCCTCTTAATTAATAATTACACATCCCTCATTCTCAGACTTCGTGTTTCATTCCCTGACTGGTAATTGGTGATCCCTAAGATAAATATGTCCAGCTTTGTCAATTATTTTGTGAATTTGAGAGGTTGAGAGATTCTAAGTGCTTACTTGCCAAGGGAGGTGTTTCTAACTATACCCTTCTTGAAGATGGCCACTGCCAGGAGAATGAGGAATGAGCTTTGCTGTAGCTAGTCAGGAGATATAGAACCTGAGTTTTTTGCATTATAGTTGTGGAAATTTGAGGTAATATCAAACATGTTAACTGTCTCACTAGTATCCTAGCATTCTTTACTTCCCAGGAGAGTTCAATGATAATGAAGAGTTTATTGATTGATCTAATGATGTGTGCTTCTGAGTCTTTTGTATTTCAAGTATTTCTTTGATAATGGAAACAAGTATTTTTTCTATATTTGATGTCTACTGCTTGTTATAGATAGAGCAACTAGGTGATGCCCTGGATAGAGAACCAGGATTGGAGTTAGGAAGACTCATCTTCTTAAGTTCAAATGTGCCCTCAGATATTTAATGCAGCATGATCCTAGGCAAGTCACTTAACCCTGTTTGCCTCAGTTTCCTTATTTGTAAAATGAGCTGGATAAAGAAATGGCAAACTACTTTAGTTTCTTGGCCACGAAATTCTCAAGTGGGGTCACAGAGAATTCAGTACTCAAACTGAACAACAATAAAATTTTGTGCATTGAAGAACTTTTCTAAAAGAGATTTTGCTAATCCCTTTGGGGAGAACCTATACATAAATCACATCAAAACTTAATTTAAGACATTTCACTCTAGAATTCTGAGAACAATGGGACAGAAATGAAAAAAAAAAAAATAGCCTGACTTCTTTCTTTAGAGTCTACACTTAACCTTCATTCCCTTGAGCTCCAAACTGAGGATCTTTGGTAGAGAGGCTTAATCCAATGATATCACAATAGAAATTTTTTCTTTGTCTAGAGTCCAAATCTTACTTTTGAAATTTCAACTAATGCTTCTAATTTGTTTTGTTTAATCATTTTCCCCCTTCTCTACGTTTACACAGAGTAAGTCTTAATTCACCTTTCATATAGAATATCTTTTAGACAACTTAAACACAGTAAAAATATTTCTCTCAGACTTTTCTGGCATAAATTCCCAAAGTTTATTAGGGAAAGTTTTGTATACTAATAACATATAGCATTTATATAATACTTGTAAAATTTGCAAAGCACTACAGATATGCTATCTTCTTTGATCAGGGTAAACTGGTGAACAGCATTGTTTACTTAAAATGTTTCTCTTTTTGAAGTATCCCCATTTAAAAAAAAATTGAGCCTACCTAGATTGGCACAAGACAGTTGTATCAGCTAAACTATTACACTAATGTGTACAGGGTCATAGATTCATTATTCATTTGGATCTGTTCACTTAGTTGTAGAAATATAGCCCTTGCCTCTGAATCAGGGGTAGATATCAACTCAAGTTCCCAAGCTCACAAGTCAAAGTACAGGACCATTTTACTGTTTATTACAAGAATCATGAGGTTGTGGATAGGCAGATATCACACTTAGGTCTCCAGAAAGAGGAAGGGATATATATATATATATATAAATTGGTCACAAGAGTCGCTAGAGAGAGCTATCAACCCAACAGAAAGAATTGAAGGTAGAGATTCTGATGCTCTTTTAAGTTATAGGTCCTTAATGCCATAACAGTTAAACAAATCTCTCTTCTTTCCTAGAAAAGTAGAGGAAATCAGAGCTATACATTTTTTCCCTGCTTAGGAAAATTTGATGAGATGCCAGCGTATGCTCTTTTGTTTCTCTATTTCATGGAATGGAAATCTTTTCCCCCTAGCTTTCTTCATTTTCTTCTCTTCTGCCATAGCAATATAATATGCATCTGAGCTATAGCAAAATATATTTATGTAACACCATTTATTTGTAAGATGTAACGATGCAGGTGTTTCATTTTTAACTGTACCAGGGATTTCCTCCCCAAGGCAAATTATGTAGGTGGCAGTTAAAAGATGAGAAGTGGAGGTGGGACAAACAGGGAAAGGATATTACTGGAATTCAGCATTCCCCAAGCATGTGATGATAGTTATCTTGAGAGCTGCTTCAAATTCTATTCAGGGCAGCAAACACTTAGCAAGCACCCTCTATTTGCACAGTTCTGTGTTCCAGCTAGGCTGAAAAGAATAAAAATGGCACATGTCCTGTCCTCAAAAACATTAATATTGATGAGATGGGTGTGGTTTGGGCATGAGCACACAGGTGTGTTTGGGAGCAGGATGGTAAGATATGGAAAATGATGTTGCATGTCCACAAATAATTGAGAAAGCAGGTAAAATGAAATAGGGGAAATGAAGATTTGCACTATTTCCAATGAAAATGTGAGGAGAGAGAGTATAATTTCAATTAGAAACAAGGGAAGAAGAGGAACTGCTTTATAATTTCCCAGAGGATGTGGTACCTGAGTGCTAAGAAGTCCCCTGAACTTGTAGTCTTGAGTTGCCTGGGCTAGGCTTTAAAGGAAAGGCTTTAAATATGGAGATGAGATAAACAGTTTATGCAAAAGCCTGTAGGCAGGAGATGACTGGATGAGACCAAAGAACTGCTAGTAGCTCAGTGTGTTTGGAATAGAATATATGAAAATAGCACGGCATAACAATAAGGTTGGAATAAGAATAAGAGCTGGATTATGGAGAGCCCAACATAACAGAAACTAACGTTTTATTCTTGTTTATAGAAAAATACTGATAAAACAAAGTAGCAATGAGTATTGGATTTGTCAGAGAATCTGTATTTAAATCCTATGTTATTACTTCTGGAGTGACCTTGGACAAATTACTTCACAGTACCATCAACACCATCCCTAACATTTCTATAGCACCTTCTATGTGCCATTTGCTGGGCTAAATGCCTTACCAATATTATCTCATTTTATCATTGTCATTGTAGTCATCATCCTCACTAGCAGCTCTCACATGGATAAAAGCTTCTAAATTTTCTCAGTATTTTACATAAATTTTATCCTTACCACATACCTGTGAGTCAGGTTCCATTTTATTTATTCCAGTCCCATTAACACCAAGTTTGGTCTTACTGTCCTATTGGGATTGAAGGAGAAGCTTCCTTGCTAAAGACACAGTTAGATATAGGTATCCTTAACAGAATTAGTCCCTTAAAGAATGCAGATAGGGTTTTCCTCAAGGGGATTAGTCTCATCACCAATGAGGTTTGCAAATAGTTACATAAAATAAGCAGAATTCTGGTTTGGTGGCAGATTGATCTATCCATATATATAGTCCAAATTTAGAATCCAAGAAAAATGCCATGCTGCCTCTTCACTTTTTATTTCATCTCTCCTAATCCAATGAATAGTATCCAGTAGCATGTATTTGGGAAGACTCATCTTCTAAGGGTTCGAATCTGGCCTCAGACACTTACTAGCTGGTGAGCCAAGTCACTTAATCCCAATTGCCTTAGTTTCCTCATAGGTAAAATGAGTTGGAGAATGAAATGACAAACCATTCCAGTATTTTCTTGGAAAAATTCCAAATGGAATCATGAAGAACTGGACATGACCAACTTTTTTAGTTCCTATTTTTTGGGGGGGGTTTTTATGTTGCAAACATGATGCTTTAAATGGAAATACATTTTCTAAAGCAAATCTTAGCTGCCTAGGCTGGAGATTTCTAATAAGGGACATAAGAAAGGAAGACCTAAGAGAATACTAAGGTTATTTGCTGATCAACTACAAAGTGCACTAGATGGAGCACTGGATCTTAAGTCAAGAAGACCTGAGATCAAATGTTTATTCACTTATTAGTTGTGTGACCCTAAGCAAGTCATTTAACTTCTATTTTTTTCTCAAGTATGAAGTAGAGATGATAATAGTACTTAGCTCTCATGGTTGTATGAGGAAAAATTTAAATATTTTTAAAGTATTATATAAATGATAGCTATTATTGTTATGAACTATTATTAAATTCCATGATATTACAACTTTTGTGTAAGGGAGGATAATCTGTATATTGAAAAGATTACCTTGACAATTGTATGAATGCAGATTAGAGTTGGAAACATAACTGATGATAGAGAGATCAGGTAAGTGGCTATTAACAGTAGTCCAGGCAGAAAACAGTAACATTTTTTCATTAAGTTGTAAAAATAAGAGTAAAGAAATGAGAGTTCAAAGAGACACTGTGGAAGCAAAATTGATAAGATAAGGAAGTGAGGAAGATAGAAGAGAATTTTCATTGAAAGAAGTTGAGGAGTAAAGATAAATCATCTTAGGATGAAAAAAGATAAGCATAAAAGTCATTAGATAATAAGCTATTCAAAAGCTAGAATTAATTCCATTTTTCTCTTTTTTATTCTTAGCACCTAGCATATTTCCTTGGAAATAGTAGATGCTCAAAAATGCTTGTTAGATTGAAGGCAGAAAATCTCACTGGGCACTATGTGAACCACTAAAGTATGTTGTAGATTTCAGAAGAGCTAAGGTTTTCTAATTTAGTTAACTCAAAGTATGTATATAAATTCAATTTAATTTTCAATTCTACAAACAAGTATTAATTTATGTAGCTAAAATAAGATAAAAGCTTTTTAGAAGGAAAAATCTGTATATCTGATATACTGATAAAAGTCTGATAGTCCAAATAGATAACAAATTGACACAAATATATAAGATAAAGTTTCATTCTCCAGTAGATATGTGGGAAAATATGAGAAATGATATGAGGAAACAGTTTGCAAAAAGTGAAAAAAAAATCAATAACTTTATGAAAAGTGCCACAAATAACAACTAATGAGAGAAAAGCAAAGTAAAATAACTATGAAGTTGTACTACATATTTATCAACTTGCCAGGATAACAAAATAAAAGATCAAAAATATCAATGTCAGATTGACTGTAGAAAGAGATACCAGTATTCTCTTGGTGTGACTTAGTTGGTATAACTCATTCTGGAAAGAAAATATTGGAATTATGTGAGGAAAGCCACTAAACCATTCATTTCAGATTTCAAATAGTTTAAAGGAAAGGTAAAGAAAATAAAGAAAATCTCATGGAATAAAACAAGTTGATTGGTAAATATCTAGAAAATGAAAGAGCTAATCACAAAAGTCACATTCATTAGGAAAGAGTAGTAGGCATTCAAAAAATGTGAAGGAAAAATGAATTTTCTGCAATTTATTTAAAGGGCTGTTATGTGGAAGAGTAATTGGCCTTGTTACATTGAGTACAGAAAACAGAATTAGGAACAGAACAATATCAAAATAGCAATTCTAGGAAAAATCTTCTAATTATAGCTATCCTATAATGGAATGGACTGAGGTTTTCTTGCAGAGAAAAAGGCAAAATAAAAAGTATTTCACCTAGGTATTTGAGGAAAGGCTGACAACTTGTGAGATAATGATTCTTTTGGGGATATAGATTAGACTAGACCATTGATAGGCCTTCTGTGAAATAATATTCTGTAATTAATCTCATCACCCTAAGTCACCATTCACCAAAAAAGTTTTTTAAATTGTCTCTAAATTTTTTTCATTTTGAGCTTTGATACTCAAGATAATTTCTTATAGAACTGAGCTATGCTTTAACATTTAATTCTCTATTTCTGTCCATCTTCTATACGTAGTTTTTTATAAAGATTTTATTTCTCATTTGTAAACTACTTTAATATAATTTTCATTAAATTATTAAAAGATAATAAAGATGATTGCACTTAAAACTACAAATGTACAATTTGCTATTTTAAATATACAACAAAGTAATCATGTAAATATTGTTTTTTAAAGATTTGTATCTTTTTTTTTTTTTTTTTTTTTTTTTTTTTTTTTTTTTTTTTTTGCTGAGGCAATTGAAGTTAAGTTACTTGCCCAGAGTCATACAGCTAGGAAGTATTAGGTGTCTGAGGCCGAATTTGAACTCAGGTCTTCCCGATTTCAGGGCTGGTGCCCTATATACAGGCCCATTTAGCTTCCCCTTAAATAATTTCTTAAATTCCAAGTTGATCATTTAGTTCTAAATATGTCTACTGGTTCCCATTTTTCATTATTCCCCATGATCATGATTACTTTAAAAATACTTTTCAGTTGCCTTCATTTTTTGAGAAACATCTCTTTTTACAAATGTAACTGTCCTTTGGGCCACTGATCAATCCCCTATAGTCTAAGAATAGCAAACACAGAAAACGGCCTACCATTTAATAAATTATTCATCAGTATAATTTTTGTGTTAACAAAAAAATACTAGATGCGAAGTGGGTATCTATAGATTGCAGACTGTCTGATCAAAGGATAGGATATAAAATCAATGAAATGTTAATGGACTATAAGCAATAGAGAAGTGGTCATGGTGCAGTGCATAGACACCTGGCTTTAGAGTTAGGAAAACCTGGGTTTAAATCACTCTTTCAAAAGATATTTCCTATTTGACCAAAGGCAAGTTAATTAACCTCTTATCACAAAACAACTCTCTTAAGACCATAAGTTGCAGATATACTTGCTATTTGCATTAATAAAGAATTTTTACACAATGTACTCCCTACTCAACATCAATGACAAGAGTATAGTCCAAAGAAATTATTTCCAAGCAGAGATGCTATGGCATAGCAGAAAATGTGCCATTCATAAAATTGAGATATGTAACTGACTTTTACTAAATGTTTGTTGAATTACATTGAAGCAGCTAAAGTATACAGTTGTTAAAAATATCTTTATAGTTCCTTTTGAAAATTATTTCAGAGCCAATTAACAAAACCAAATCAAAATAAAGATGACAACAACAACAAAAAATCATTCCATGATTTATCTTTGGTTTGAATTCAATCAAAATAACATTTTTGAGTGACTGCAGGATAAAAGGACTGGAATGACTGGAAGAATTCATGGCATTGGATATTCTATCATAGATATATGACATAGATGGGAAAAGCCATTCATATAGGAGACCTGTCTGCTTTCAGTAAGAGGAAGAGAGGTGGATTGAATTTGTAGCTGGTGATATCAAAGATTAAGCTGTCACAAACATCATTTGAAAATGTCTAGGGACAATAGCATGTTTTCTTCACATGGTAGATAAAGGAGTAGGAAATGAATGAGGATAATCTTTAATGTTCAGAAACAAATAGATACATGTGTCTATTTATATAGACAAATACATGTTTATAGTTGCACACCTATGTCTCAAATTGTTGCTAGTATCAATTAGTCATAAAACCCAAGGATGAAGCTATAAGCAAGAGTTCAAAATCAAGGAATAGTTAACAACTATGGACAACTAGTAGAAAAAAAGGTCTGAGATTGAGCAAAGGTCTAGTGAATGGATCTCACAATCATGCTCATTGAGTAGAATATAACTTGAATCTATCAGAGCTGGTATAGCCTAGGCCCTTGATATTCTGAAGAATATACAACAATTGACAGCTCTTGAAAGGGGGGAGGTCAAGGAAATTAAATTATAATTAATATATATCTCCTAGTTGTGAGTAAGACAATAATTTTTACAAAATCTAAAATTTCATGAAGGGAAGGAGATAAGACATACATACACTCATACATATACATATATATAATCCAGGTCTGACATAAGAATGGAATAAAAAATGTTAAATATTTTACATTTGTAAAAGTATATTATTGGTTATAAATTTAGAATTCTTTAGTATCCTAGTTTTAGGACATGGTAATTAGATCATCCTAAAGGTTTTCTCCTGTTCTCTAGGAAAAATTCTCACTATTATATAGACTTGTTTTTGATTAAAAATAAATTTATCAGGTTTAATTATCCACTTAAATTACTTAAGACTTAATTCTGAATAATCATGAGGTTAAATTCATCTTTACATATGGTAGTATCCACTATGCACCCTTTCTGGCATTAAAAGATTAGAAATTAACTGTCTTATTTCCAGACAGAAAGCTATAAGTTAGTGCCATCCCTATGTAAATTATTTTCTATTCTCTATACAGCTTTGTATATATTTGTTTTCACGTTGTTTGCCTCATTAGATTGTAATTTTCTTGAGGCAGGGATTATCTTTTGCCCTTTTTATTTTTTTCTTGTATCTCTAGTGCATAGTACTTGAAAATATTAGGCATTGAATACCTGTTTGCCATCATCATCATCAACTATCAATAATAAACATGTATATGTGTGTAGATAGATAGATTGTCAGACAGATGTTTTTTAGACACAGCATCATATAGTGGAAAGATCACTGATTCTGTTGTCAGAGGACCTGGGTTCAACTTCTATTTCTAACAAAGTACCTTTGTGACTTCAGGCTCAGTTTGTTGAGCAATAAAATTGGGCAGAGGTTATAAATGGCCTCTCAGGTTCCTTTTGACACTCTATAGAGTCATTTAATCAACATACATTTATTAAAATCTATGCATCAGGAACTGCACTAGATGCTGAGGATACAAGTAAAAAGAATAAGATAACTCAATGAAAAAACCACCTTATATTCTATTGAGAATTATAGTGTGAATGAGTATGTTTCTGTATATGTATATTATATGCATTATATATGTACACAGACACAAATCCATTAGCACAGACACATATATGCCAAATGATATAAAGATCATAAAGGTATTTAAGTTGCACCTTGAGATATAATGATATGAGGTGTAGTTGAAGGATGAATCACCTCTTAATGAACCCCAGGATGAACCCTAGGAATGAGGAATGTTTACTGCAAAGGCACAAAGATGTGAGATAGAATATAGTTGTAAGAAACACAGACTGGATATACTATGAGGCTAGAAATATATATTTGGCTCAGTTTGTAAAGAACAATAATAGCATTTTAAAAGGTCGGATTTAGAAATTAAGAGATCATTTGAAAAATGAAGTAAGACATTACAAAAAAGCGAGGGGGGAGTAAGATGCAATAAGTATAGACAGACTTTTCTGGTTAAGAAAAGAACAGGTGACAATAGCTTGAGGGCATGGTAGGATATAATGTGATTTATTTTAAAGATAAGCCTGACATTTGAAAGCTGTAGGAAACAGTAGGGAGAGGTTGAAGACTAGAGAGGGAGGGATGATCGTGGAGTCAATGGCTTTGAGAAGACTAGTTAGGGAATGATTTGGGGCACATAGAGAGGGCTGGTCCATTGGCAAGGAGAAGGCTGCCTGATGAGATTATGGAAAAGGAGAGTAGGAGATAATGGGAATGGGCTGAGATGCAGTGATTTTGTGCTCATTAGACTCACTACTCCCTTATTCTGGCTCTTTCTCATGAGTATGGTTATATGTAAGCTACAATAGCCCTTTCCCCATTATCTGGTTCCCCTAAGTACTCCTACAGAAATTCTAGTGCAATCTAAAGGACAATCTCTTTCATTGTTAGCAATAGTTTCTTCCTCCAGAGCCAGAAAGCCCCAGAGGAATCTCTTATGAAAGATGCTACCCTACCCTGCCTTTTCCCTAGATGCCCTGCAGTGCCTAATCTCCCTATAATACTGACAACCTTCAAAAGACGAAGATCTGTCACTGCTAGGATATTAAAAGGAAATTGTAGTAGCACTGACAGCAGCTCCCAAAGGGGATTTCCAATTATGTTTTGAGCAATTGAGCGCTTATTGTAATGTGTTCTTCATCCCAAGGTGATTAATTTGAAGATGGCTGCATTACTTTGAACATATACATTTTTTATAAAACTAATAATATTTTAATATTTGCTAAAATATCAATTACATTATTTTATCCCAGTTAATGTAAAGTAAGAAAAAAACAAAATCTTCAGGTTAGCTCAAATTAAATTTACCATAAATTCCAAATTAGGAAAATAATGAATTAATATGTATGCTTTTTTAGTGGAGGGATAGATAATGACAGGGATTTTTCCATTCAGGGCTTTAAATTTTTAGAGAATCTAGAAAGAAAAGCCTAAAATTTAGGCCTTAAAGAAAACAGCCATAATTTAATGAAAGCATATCAGTTCTTTTTCTGTACAAGAAAATGAGAATAATATTGCATGATAAGTCTATGTTTACCTGATGAAGAACTGGCAGGATTCATAAACAGGACTCCTGAAATAAAATCTACTTTGCAAAGGGCTTTGACAATGGAGGCTAGATGCCCATAGAATCAAAAGTATGCAATTGTTTAAATGTTACCCACATAACTATGTTTTTCCTTATTTGTTTCTTTCTCTAGAGGAGTCCCCACTCTATAGTGTAAGCTCCTTGAAAGGAGAGATTATTTTATTTTATTTTGTCTTCAGATCTCTAGGATCTAGCACAGATCCCCAAATGATTCTAGATTATTTGTGAGTGAGGCATCTTGTCATTTAATTTGCTATTATTTGTTCAAATGTGTTTTGAATTGAACTAATGTGTTTTTTGGTTGATAAAAAATATATATATATATATTGTTGAGTGCTAGTGAACAATGGTTTCAAAGAGGTGCCAATCCACAAACAGTATTTTATTTTAATCTTAGTATTCTACAACCCATATATTTACTCATATATTCAAGTATGTCTCCTGCATACAAGAGTAAATAAAATGGAATCAGCTTACTCATCTTTTCTTGGTATATGCTTAGTCGTGCCTGCTATATTATTCTACCAATATACAAATTCTAAATAATCACAATTTTTTCTCAGTATCAATGCTTCTGCAATATTTGCAATATGGACTCATTTTAACTAGTGGGAAAATAAAAGGGCTTCTATTTAGATTTTACATAATTCTTTGCCCATATTATGTTCACTCTATGCAATACAATTTAGGAAGTATATTGACAAGCTGGAATGTGGGTATCTAGATAATTAGGGGATATTAAGATTAGCTTAAGGTAGCAGGGTTTTCTAGCTTAGTATAAATGTTAGTTTTTGTTGTTATTATCATTATTTTACCTACTATTACTTACTACCCTTCTTCTGAAGAGTTATTGTGGAAGGTCTATTTTTTTTTAAATTAACTTTTCCAAAGATAAATGTTTCTGAGACTGAGGGGGAAGAGTGGTGAAAAATTATATTCTTTTCCCACAATGGTCACCAGAGATCAAATATACATAGCATATTATAGGTTAGAAATGATTCATCTCAGCTCCCTTTTTGTTGAACTACTTGTATCAAGGGCCAAGTAACATTTTATTGCTGATATCTACAATGTGATGTCCCAGATTTACAGATATAGCTCATGAAAGCCAGCTTCATTGCTTGGTGAGCAGTGAAGTTAGCTTGTGGTGGGAGGGAGGTAAGGATGCCTGACACATCTCCATCTTACTATCCATTAGTTCAGGCAATGTTCTGAATAAAATGTGCATTTTTCAGTCTTACTATGTGCTTTTGGATACTGGTGGAAGCTTCATGACAAAAGAGAAATGGTAGGCACAGGTGAACTATGTCCCCAAAATATAAGCAGATTGTATCTCTAGACTAGGAGGAGCCTGCATACAAAAGTGAATTGTGATCAAGGCTGGGGACAGAGGGCATGAAGGGAAAAAAAAGGATGTTATAAAGAGAATAATCTGAACATGGAAAAGGTCGTTTGCTGAATGAACCCTCACAAGAAGACAATCAGATACATAGGGTAATACTCAAAAGATCTGCAATTTTAAAGAACTTTATAGAAATAAATTCCTAAGTCTTTAGCACTGTTTTACAATTAAAAATAGAGGTCTTTAGTTTGAATCTCAATTCTTTTATTTGATGTCTGTTTAATCTTGGACAAGTCAAAGAAGATTCATGAAACTCACTTTCTTCCTTTATAGAATAATATTTGCTCCATCTGCCTTTCACAGCTGTAGTTTGGCCCAGTGGATAGAATTTTGGGCTCAGATTCAGTAAGACTGAGGTTCAAATCCCACTTCTGACAATATCTAGGAGATATGCTCTTAACTCAAAGGGATTAAGCCTCCATTTCAGTATCAAAAGGGTAGGCCCATTTGACATCTAAATTTTGCCTTCCTTTGTCCAATTTTTTTGCAAGGATAATCAAAAGTCTACCCTAACTTGGAAATAAGATTAAAGATATACTAGCAGGATAGAAAGTTTCTTTCGATTAATTTTGAATGCAACAAACTGGTCCTAAGAGCAGTGATTGAGCTTTTGTGAACCCAGTACAATTTTATATATATTTTCTGAATACTCATAAAACACTTTTAGGAAATATATTTTATTGAGATGTTCAGATGTTTTTCACTACTTTGGTTTGTAAAAATGTAAAGAATAAACCTTTTAATTGACTTTTAAGCTAAATGAACACACACACATACACACACACACACATACACACACACACAGATACAGAAAATAATATTTTCCATTCTGGATCCCTCTAGTCATTAAAGCAGTGCCTGCATTATAAATAAAATGGAAAGAGGACATGTAAAGAGTGTCTGCATTGGATCAGAGCTCAGAACTAGAAATCTAGGGCTACCAGTACCCAAAGTCTGCTGTCTTTTCCATTGGTCTCAACACTGGGTTCATAGAGACATTAGATGAATGTGGAAGGATCCCAGAGCAAATTTCTTAAATAAATGAGTTTGACTCATCTCTAGTGTCCTCTCAAAAAAAGATTTATACTATTGCTTCTGCAAAAGTTATTCAATGTATAAAATAGTAAATATTGGATTTAGCATAACTATTTCCTACACCCAAATTTTTTTTAAAAAGAAAGTTAGAAAAACATATTGACAAATACTTAAACCATGGTTTAAGAATAACCTATTACTTCTATTATTAGATTCCTCCAATTTTTAAGGAAATTTGTGGGAATGTTACAATTATATTACATAATTACCTTAGATATATGCTAAGAAGACACTCAAAGGTTAGATCTTCAGGCAAGCCAGAAATTCATAGCACATCATGCTGATGGTAGTCATCTCCTTTAAGAAAGGTACAAGTGCACAAAGTATATCCTGCTGTCAGTAAGCAGTCAAGCATTCCCTACCTCTCAAATCTACATGGTAGTTGCCAGGGCAACTCTCAGAACCATAAGAAACATGGTGAGTATGTAAGTTGAGAAGTTATTCATCTGCCATGGTAGAAGAAATTCCACATTTATACTAATTACAGGTCTATTAAAAATATACAACACATGGATAGAATTATCTACATATATATGCATATGTATATACAATCTAGATGCTTATATGTATAATTTTTTCAGTTTTCTAGAAATACTGTTTTAAATCAAATATTTATAATAGACTCTTAATTTTCTGAGATGGATTTCATAAGTGTCTTAATAAAATCTAAAATCCATAGCATACTGTTCTTTACCTTATTATATCATAGCAGAGTTGCCAGGAACCAACCTATTAAAAACGCTAAGTAATTAATGCAAGTATTATATAGTAGATAAGTATTATTCAATTATGTTAAACATTAATATTTTTAAGTTTAGATTTGTGATTTAACCAATGTAGAGAGAGCTCAGCATGGGAAATCCAAAACCTTATTCCTCTCTGCCACTCTCAACATTCAAAAATGCAATTTATCCATTCAAATGTAAACTTTTAGAGTTTTTGCTAGTTCACCAAGATTAAATAACTTGTCCATGGCCATAAAACTAATGTGTCAGAGGTAGGCCTTATATCATATGGTCTAACTAAAACTTGATAGAATTCTTTTTTATACTATATCAGATAATTGGTCATCCAGGATCAGATGGAAGATCTGTAGTGATGACCTCTAGATGCACTACTTCCCAGGTCAGCCTAGTCCACTTTTAGTCAATGTATTTTGGGTTTGCTTATTTGTTATACTGATTTATAGTTGAATATACTTTACCTCTCCATGACAACAATCTTTCTTTGCAAGGAAAAAACAAAGTAAAACAAAACAAATAGAACTAGCTGGCACAATGATATCATTTTACAACATAGAAATACTTCTTTACTCAAGTTTCCCATTTTTTCAACAAGAGATGGTAATTATTCTTCTTGTTGTTCTAGTTCTAGCTTTTTTTATTCCTCTTCTTCCACTTCAATTTTCCTTCTCAGGTAAGCTTTATTCTACTTCTATGTATCTGAATCCAATGCTTTTAGTTCTGTCTTCTAGTTCTTAGAAAAATAAATTTAAACCCTCTTACATATCACAACCCTTCAAGATACTTAAAAATGCTCATTATATGTCTCAATTCTTCTACAGACTAGACATCACCTTTTGCTTTAATCAATACTATATATATGTCTATAAGCCCCCAATATCTTGATCACTTTTCTTGAATTTGTTTTCATTTGATCAATATTGTACCAAAAACATAATATAGTATGAACAAAATATCCCACCTATGAAAAATAGGCATTAGCCAATATGTAGAAAAGGGCTTGCAGAACCGATATTGTGGAGTACAGCAGTACCCCAAAATAGCCCAAATGCAATCTGTTAACCTCCTGTTTTAGGGAGACTGAGAATGAAAAATCAGTTGAGCTCAGAAGTTTCTGTGTTGCACAAGGCTAAAGATTCCAAAAAATGTACCATCACAGTGAATCCCTAGGATCAACAAAGTAACAGGCTACCTAATGGGTTATATAAACCAGCCCAGGTTAGAAATGGAACAGGTCAAAGGATCTGTGTCCATCAAAAGTATGGAGAGGGGACAGGGTGGCCATTGCACTTTGTCTGGACAATAAAGATTTTTCCCTTCCCCCTAAAAAAACAGTACTCTGAATTTTGTGTGAAACAACCTCTGCCCTGGAAATAGTATCCAAACATTATTCTGTATTAAAATGGTATAAGTCTAGTTGACTTCTTCACTTATTACACCACAGAGTTGCCTAATATTGAGCTAGGAGTTTCCTAAATCCTTTTCAATTACACACACATCCACCCATGTTTCTATTGTGCTTCTCTTCCTTTTTGGAACCTAGATATAAGTCTGGCCTTTGAAAAACTTGCAACTCAGATGGAAGCAAACCCCTGATCTATTTTAAGTCCAACTTTTTCTATATGCTTCATTGCTACATGAGCATCTTTACTATCTTTTTGGTTGACGATCAAGTCTTGATAAAGATTATTTTTCAAATATTGTTTCTAAAAAATGAAAAGCAGGTGGAAGGCAAATGCTGAGTCTGTAGGAAATACATAGATAAATCATTGGCTTCTGTGAAGTATCCTCTAGGGCTCTTTAAGGGATGATTGCCCATGAATGGCCCATTCCTCTAACATGGTCTGTCAAGTTGGATAAGCTCATGACTGTAAGATGTAATTTGGAAGAAGAGAAACAAAGAGAATTCATAAGAGTGGTTTAGTAAGAATGTATTCTGTTCCATGCTAATGTCAATATAAATGCAAAATAAAAACCCAGCTGGACTTGAATGTTTTGGAAAGAATCTGTTATTCCTCTTAAAGTCCTCAGAATTGCATTAATCCAGTTGCTGGTAATGGAGACTTCCCCCCTCTACCCCCACCCCATTCCGTAGTCATTGTTCATTTTAAATAGTTTTAACAGGCCTGGAAGTATTCATGAATTCAGGTTTCTTCACTCCCCTAATCATGTTGTCGGCTTAAAATTCACATTTAATTAACCTCTTCACCCAAGGCATAAATCAATAATAAAACTCCAAATGCTTACCATACCAATAGTGATTTTCATTTGGAGGGAAACTGTTGAAAATTAGGCATTAGGCTGTCTGCAGGAAAAAAAAAAAGGTGAACTGATGGTGTGGAGTGAAGCA
This sequence comes from Sarcophilus harrisii, assembly GCF_902635505.1. NCBI lineage: Eukaryota > Metazoa > Chordata > Mammalia > Dasyuromorphia > Dasyuridae > Sarcophilus > Sarcophilus harrisii. The sequence continues at coordinate 122,324,851 of NC_045427.1, read as the reverse complement.
GCACTAACAAGTAAACTGTGATAATGAATGGCCTGGATTGAAGGTAGGAAATCCATTTATTCAGGTTCTAGGAGAGATCGTGTATTTGGGATGGGCCAGAGAACAATGCCTTGTTGGGAATAAGCATTAACCTGGAGAAATGCTGACAGAAAAAGAAACAAGGTATCATGTGAACGTTTAAAAATCCCAGGGAAAGGGTTCATGCAATCTTAAAATAAGATCATCCATCCTTTATCCTTGATCATTTCTAGTAATAGGAATATAGCAAAAATACTGCACTGTGGGGCATTATTAGAAAGAAAGAGTTTGTTTATATGAATATGATAACTGGTCTTAATTTTTCCCTCTAGAGGAACAGGGAATGCATCTTTTCTAAATGATCAACTTTTGAATATTTACAGATTACTCTTATTTTCAACTTAGAAATCTCTTCTATAAGCTTAAGGTACCAAGACTGCTTTTTTGTCCCCTCTCCTCCCCCGGCAATTAGGGTTAAGTGACTCGCCTAGGGGTCACACAGCCAGGAAGTGTTAAGTGTCTGAGGCCAGATTTGAACTCAGGTCCTCCTGACTTCAGGGCTGGTGCTCTGTCCACTGGACCAATACCCTGTACCAGTGCTGCTTAATGATTCATAACTTGTATGAAATGACCAATAGAATTGAGGGTTTAGTGTTCATTGAGTTCATTGTACTCTTCCCTTCCTGGTTTGACCTCATCCAGAATTCTACATTCACTTGTGTCTGCCACAGTGTAGGCAAGAGATTGACAAAGTGGAGAGTGTCTATCTAAAAGAGGGGAACGAGGCTCCTGGAAAGACTCAGACCCACAGCTAACACAGACCAGTTGAGGGGACTGGAAAGGTTCAATGTGGAAAAGGTACGGTAGCTGTCTTCTTGTATCATGGAGGGCTGTTGGGTGTAGAATTGTTTTGCCTGTTTCTAGAACCAGGGTTTATAACTTTATATTTGTGTGTATTTGTGTATGTGTGTACGCACACGTGTGATAACTAAGGAGTTGAAGTTGTAGAGAAAAGTTTAGATGAATTAAAAGGAAAATTTCCCAACAATTAATTTGAACTACATAAAAGTGGAATCAGCTGCTTCAGAATGTAGTGAATTCTTTATTGCTAGAGTCTTCCCTTGGAGGATAAATAACTACTTAGCAGGATGCTTTAGAGGCGATTTTTGCTCAAGTATAGGCTGAAATAGATGACTTCTGTGATCATTTCCTGACCTTAGATTTTATGATTTTATATGATCTTACTATTGGAACAATTCTATATTAATGTCATCTAAGACTACATCAGATTTTTTAATATATGTCACAACATTGGTTTTGATAGAACTTGCAGTTTCCTAGAACTATTTGATTTAATGAATTTGGCAAATATTTAAATACTTTTGGAAGGGAACATTGGTCTTTCAAAGGGCTTAGTCAAGTCTCTCCTAAATTGTAATAGTGTACTTCACTTTTTGAACCTGCAGGATTTTCTTGATCCCATTTTATTGGTTTCATGCTGTAAAGTTATTTTTGAACTTTGGCTCTGTCACCCATAATATTAGCTTATCTCATTGTGCAATTCACAAATTTGACCAGCATAAATACAAGTTTTCTATAATTCCATGGCAAATTGATGAGGTAGCATATTCCCCTGTAGTTGATTCCCCCTCCAAAAAAGAAAATAATAAAAAACTTGAAACTCACATTCTCCAGTTTCTGCTGATGAAAGTCAAAGCACTTCTCTTTGCTTCTCTAATTTTTTCTAACAAAAGGAGAAAGGGTTGAAGAATTTTAACTTTTCCTTCTTGTGTCTTTGGATTTTGAATTGTTGATATGTTTGCACAATTGACATTTTTGCCATGGCTGATTTGTTGGTTTCTCTTCTATATAGATGAGAGTCACTAGTCCTCTATATAGATGAGAGTCACTAGTCCATATAAAAAACTCCATTTGAAGATGAGCTGTGTTGCTACTATATATGAAAACTCTGCAGGTCAATCAATTTTGGCTTTGGCAGCTTCATTATGAGAAGTGCTAATTTGGGTAACATTTGGAAGTAGTCCCAGAGTGAAATGCACCTTTCCAAGGGGTAAATATCAATAATCTGCCCTTGGGGTTGATCACTGAAATATTAAAATGTTTTGCTCTCTAGGTGGAAATTCATCATTTTCAATGGGAAAATGTTGGGACCATAAGTAGAATGAATAAAACAGACTCTTTTCATTTTGCTCCTGCTAAGGAGAAAAATCTCTTAATGAGCTGACCTTAAAATACTGCTTCATCTGTTTCTCAAACCAGACTACCCCCCTCAAATAATAATTAATGCTAATTGAATAAATAATTAGAAGCCATCCTCAATTATAATTAGTCTCATAGATATTAGAATTGGGTTGTTTGGGATAGAAACAGCTTGAAAGTTGAAAAACTCTCCTATGATTTTGTAGGAGCATAGGATTTTAATCCAGAAGGAATTCAGGTCACCCAGACCAATGCCTTCATATTCCAGATGAAAAAACTGAAGTCCAAAAAGTAATGCAAATATAAATAGCAGAGTTGGAATTCAAACTTGTGTTTTCTGACTATAAATTCAATTATATTTTGCAAGGTTTAGCTGCCTCTGTGCTTACATCTGACTTTCCTGCTTTCATAATTCTGAACTGACACTTTCTTGTTGAAACTGTTTGCTGAGATATATTCAATGTAAATTCTACCTCATCTGGCCCTACCCCCATACTACCAAAAAAAATGGCCTCAAAAAAGTATAACATTTATAACGTAATTCTCTCTTGACTCTTAACCTCTCTTCTCAATTGCTTTAGGACCTTTTCTCATCCTTTCTGAAACCTAGATGCCCTGAAGTCTCCAGTTTGTTATTCTACCAACACCTCAAACTGAGCAGTGTTCCATATTCCAAAACTCTCTTTAATTTATACCATGGGGCATTTGGGGATGGAGGCAAGATGGCTGAGGAAAGAAAGCACTCAGTTGGGTTTTCCCAACATTTCCCTATAGAGAACTTTAAAGAAGAGCCAACACAAGATCAGAATGAGATACGTTCCAAAGACAATTGAGAAAGAAAGACAGTTTTGTGACAAAGGGGTAGTGGGTGGCCTGGACCCCAACTCAATGAAACACCAGTAACCAGAGGCAGCAGCATTGGGAATTCTCAAATTAAAGAAGACCCAGCAATTGATCGGAAAGAGATTACAGTGGACCCTTGTGCTAGTACTAGACATAGGATCTGAGGTAGTTTGGCAGCTTCATTATACCCACTTCTGAGTCATTATTTGTTGGATTACCTGAAAATCAGGATCAGTGAAGCAGCTTAGACATATTTCAAGAAAATTTCAAAAGAAAAAAACTGCCTCAATATCCTGAAACCAGAGGGTAAAATAGAAATTGAAATAATTCACTATGTGAAAGAAATCCAAAAATGAAATTTTCTAGTGATATTGTAGCCAAAATCCAGAGCTTTAAGATAAAACAAGAAATTCTTTAAGAAGTCAGAGAGTGACCATTCAAATATGAAGCCACAGTCAGAATCAAAAACAATTTAGCAGTTTTCACATTTTAAAATAGCTTAGAATATGGTATTAAGGAAGGCAAAAAAGTTGGTATTACAAACAAAAATACAATAAATAATGAAAACTGAGTGTGATCCTTCAAAGAATCAAAATTGGTTGTGTAATGAAATAGAGAACTTTCAACCTTTTCTGAATTCCATGGAAATGGAATGGAAAATATGACATAAGATGAAAGGAATAAAAATGTAAACATGAACGAAATCATAAGAAACCTAGAAAGGTTAAACTATCTTTCTATATGGAAAGATAATACATATAACTTCTAAGAACTTTATAATTTGGATGGCAGTTAAAAACATAGAATGCAGGCTTGAGAGTGAGTTGATTATGTTAGAATGATGATTTTAAAAAAATGGATAAATAAGAAAGAAACATGCCCTGGAAGAAGTGGCCAAAAAAAAAAAAAAAAAAAAATGGAAAACTAAAGAAACATGTAAGACCTTTTATTGTGGAGAGGAACATGATGGGAGATACATAATGTTTGAACTTTACTCAGTGTCTAAAGATTCAAAGAAGGAAATTATGTCTGTCTCCCCCTCCTTCCTTCCGTCTGTCTGTCTTTTCCCTCCTTTACCTTACCCCTCCTCTCATAGAAGGACTCAAAAAAAGAATTTAAAAATCAAATGAGAGGCATTGAGGAAAAAATAAAAAAAAAAAAATCCATACAAGAAAAGCAAGATTATGAAAAAAAATTGTGTGCAGCAAAAAACAAAATTTACATGGAAGAAAAGATGGATACTCAATTGGGTAGAAAACTCTTTCCCAACATAGAAACAAGAAAACAAGGAAATAAGGGAAAGGTAATGGTAGGAGAGAAGATGACTTTTTAAGAAGCAAATAAAAGAAAATACTGTTCAAAAGTAAAACAGATTTTAGGGAAGGGACAAGATAAAGGATAATGCAATGAGAAAGAGGGAAATGTATGGTTCATAATTTAATGTGATGAAGAATGTGATGATCTTAAAGCAAAAATAGACCTAATTAAAAGGGATGAGAAGTAAATCACACTTTGCTTAAAAAAAAGAAACCATAAAAATGAAGTAAAATCATACTAATAAATGCGCCAAGTGGTATAGGATTAAAATCTTAAAGGAAAATTTAAATGAAGTACTGAAAGATGTAAAAGATAAGTGAGGGGTTTCTATCTTCTCAGAGTGAGATAAATCTAATGAAATGAATAAGTCAAGATTAATAGAATGACAGAAATTTTAGATCTTATAACCTCTGGAGAAAACTAAAAAGAGAAAGTATACCTTTTTCTCACCTTTACATAGAACCTTCATAAACATTATGTGTTGGGGATAAAAACTTTACAATTAAATGAAGAAATGGTATTTTGGACCACAATGCAGCTAAAACTACATTTAATAAAGGGATGTGAAGCATCAATGAAAAATTAGAAACTAATCTAATCCTAAAGAATGAGTGGGTCAAAGAACAAATAATGAAAACAATTTAAATTTACGTTATAAAAGAAGACAATAGTGAGACAATGTTCCAAGACTTGTAAGATGCAGCCAGAGTAAGTACTTAGAGGAAAATGTCTAACTCTCAACATGTAGATCAATAAAAGAAAATGCATATCAAAGAATTTTACATGCAAAATAACCCTAGTGAAAGAAAAAAGTCCCCAATTGAAGACCAAAATGGAAATCCTGAAAATCAAAAAAAGAATAAAATTGAATTTTTAAAAAAGATTTTAATAAAAGTAGGAACTAATTTTATGAACAGAAAAATTAAAATGGATAAACCATTAATTTGATTTAAAAAAGAAAATATTCAAGATGATGAAGACCCACAGTTATAAGCTCTTCCCACAACCTTCAAACTAATTAGCAAATCCAGTTTCTGAATTAGTTCTGGATTGGCAAAACCCACAAATGTTGTGAGTGTAACAAATTCCCAGCAGAAGATAATTTTGAAGATCTCAAGGAAATGTCTGTTAAAATCAGGCATAGAGGGAGGTGGGCCAAGCACAAGCAGGCCAAGCAGAGACACCAGTGCAGGCAGCACAGGCAGCACAGACAGCATAGACAGCACAGGCCCAGGTTGGTGAGGGTTCTGTGGGTGAAAAATCTACAGGAAGGAATCAACAGCAGTGTTAGCTACTCTGCCCTGGTTGCAAACCAGCAGATTATCAGAGAAGTTATAAAACATCCAACATAAACACAAGGTAAATAATGAACCCAAAATGCCAGAATCTCACAGGACCTGGCCACACCCACCCTGCATTGGAAGTGAGTCAGCACGGACAGTGCAGCTGCTGCTGCTATTTGTAGAGAATGCTTGGACAATCTCCCTTGCCCTATAAGCAGATCTCAACTTTAAACAAAAATAAGCAAAAAAAAAAAAAAAAAAAAAAAAAAAAAAAAATCCTGATCATAGTTTTTATGGTGAAAGAAAATAGATTTCAAACTCTGAGGTCACTAAAAGCACATTCTCTCCAGATGAAGTCCCAAAGAGTGATATAAATTGCTCCCTATCTTATAAGATGTAATGTTCAGGCTAGTACTAATAAATCCATTTCACTAAAACTAAAAAGGGTAAATGAAGAAAATAACTAAAAATCAGAACTGAACAATTGGAAATGAATAACTCAATGAGACATCAGGAATTCAAGCAAAACCAAAAATAAAAATAAAAAAAAAAAATAGAAGAAAATGTAAAATACTTATTTGGGAAAACAACTGACCTGGAAAATGGATCTAGGAGAAACAATTTAAGGATTACTGAACTTCTGAAAATCATGATGAAAAAAAAAGAACCTAGACATTATCTTACAGAAAACCATCAAAGAGAACTGCCCCAATGTTTTAGAATCAGAAGGTAAAATAGCCATTGAAAGAATTCACTGATCACCTCCTGAAAAAAAACCCAAAAATGAAAACTCCAAGAAATATTGTGGTTAAATTTCAGAACTATCAGACCAAGTAAAAATATTACAAGCAGACAGAAACAATTTGAATATTGAGAAGCCACAATAAGGATCACCCAGGACCTAGCAGCTTCCACCATAAAGGATGGAAGGGTCTGGAATCTGATATTCCAAAAAGCAAAGGAACTTGGAATGCAGTCAAGAATAAACTACATCGCTTAACTGAGCATTTTCTTTCAGGGAAGAAGATGGACATTCAATGAAACAGGTGAATTTAATTTATTTCTAATTGAAAGAATAGAGCTAAACAAAAAAAAAAAGAAAATTGACCTCTAAAGAATTCAAAAGAAACATAAAAAGATAAAAAGAAAAGAACTCTTGGGAACTATATATCTCTGTTATGGATATACATAGAGAGTGCATGTATAATTTGATTTTACTGCTATAAAATAAAAAGGCTAGAGGTGGAAAGGGGATTGTACTAGAAAGGGGAAAGTGGAAGGAAAATGAGGGAAATTACATCTCACAAAGAGGCAAAGAAAACCTAATATAATTGAGAAGAAGGGGGTGGAATGAATATTGTGTGAATCTTACTCGTCAGATTTGGCTCAAAGAATATTGAACATAATTGGTTTCATAGAGAAACTTCTCTCACCTTATAGGGAAGTTGCAGAGGAAAAGGAAATGAAAAGGGGTAGGCAGATAGAAAAGAAAAGAAAAATAGTAAAGGAAAGTATGAGGTATGAGGAAGGATTATAAAGGGGGAGAGCTCCTTGAGGTAAATGGAGCTCATAAGCAAATTACTGGGGAGGGGGAGAAGGGAAAGGAAAGAAAAAAACAATTTGGGGTAAATAAGATGGCAGGAAATACAGAATTAGTTGTTTTAACTGTAAATGTGAATGAGGTGGCTAGCAGACTGGATTAAAAGCCAGATTCCTACAATATGTTGTTTACAAGAAACTCATTCAAAGCAGAACCATACATACACAGGAAAGGTAAAAGGCTGGAGCAGAATCTATTATGCCTCAGGCAAAGTAAAAAAAAAGCAGGGGTAGCCATCATGATCTGAGATTAACAATAGTGCGACAACATACCAGAATTTATGGGATGCAGCCAAAGCGATAGGGGGAAATTTTATATCTCTAAATGTGTACTTGCATAAAATAGAAGATCAATGAATTGGGTTTGCAACTAAAACTTGAAAAAAAAATCAAATGCCAAACTTGAAATTGTAAAAAATAAAAGGGGAGATTAATAAAATTGAAAATAAAAACTATTGAATTAATAAGATTTGGTTTTATGAAAAAAAAACAAAATAAATAAACTTTTAGTTAATTTGATTAGAAAAAGGAAAGAAAATCAAATTGTTAGTCTCAAAAATGAAAAGGGAGAACATTTCACTAATGAAGAGGAAATTAAAGCAATAATTAGGACTTATTTTGCCCAACTTTATGCCAATAAATTTGATAACCTAAGTGAAGTGGAGAAATATCTACAAAAATAAAGATTTCCCAGATTAATAGAAGAGGAAATAAATTACTTAAATAGTCCCATTTTAGAAAAAGAATTAGAACAAGCTAGTAATTAATTCCCTAAGAAAAAAGCTCCTAGGCCAGAGAGTTATGCCAAACATTTAAAAAAAATAATTAATTCCAATATTATGCAAACTATTTGAAAAAGGGAAAAAAGGACTCTTACAAAATTCCTTTTATAATGAAGACATGGTATGATAGCTAAACCAGGTAGAATGAAAACAGAAAGAAAATTATAGACCAATTTCCCTAATGAATATAGATGCAAAAATCTTAAATAAAATAATAGCAAAAAGATTACAGAAAGTCATCCCCAGGATAATACACTATGACCAATTAGAATTCATACCAGAAATGCAGGGCTGGTTCAATATTAGAAAAACTCTTAGCATAATTGACTATATTAATAAGCAAACTAACAAAAATCATGTGATTATCTCAATAGATGCAGAAAAAACATTTGATAAAATTCAACACTCATTCCTATTAAAAACACTAGAGAGTATATGAATAGATGGGCTTTTCATTAAAATAATCAGTAGAATCTATTTAAAACTATCAGCAAGTATCATATGTAATGGGGATAAACTAGAACCATTTCCAATAAGATCAGGGATGAAACAAGATTGCCTGCTGTCACCATTACTATTCAATAATGTATTAGAAATATTAGCTTTTGGCATTGAGATGAAAAAGTGATTAAAGGAATTAAAGTAGGTAATGAGGAAACCCAATTATAAGTCTTTGCAGATGATATGATGGTATACTTAGAGAACCCTAGAGAATTGACTAAAAAAATTTAGCAACAATCCACAACTTTAATAAAATTGTAGGATACAAAATAAAACTCTATAAATCATCAGTATTTTTATACATCACCCATAAAGTCCAACAGCAAGAGATACAAAGAGAAATTCTATTTAAAATAACTGTCAATAGTGTAAAATATTTGGGAATCTTATCTGCCAAGGGAAAGTCAGGAACAATATGAACACAACTACAAAACACTTTTCATACAAAGTCAGATCTAAACAATCGGAAAAATATCAAATGCTCTTGGATAGGTCCAACGAATATAATAAAAATGTTAATACTGCCAAAATTAATCTATTTAGTGCTATACCAAACTCCCAAAAATTATTTTACAGACCTAGAAAAAATAATAAAATTCATCTGGAAGGACAAAAGGTCAAGAATTTCAAGGGAATTAATAAAAAAAATTTCAAATGAAGCTGGCTTAGCTGTAACAGATCTAAAACTGTATTATAAAACAGCAGTAACCAAAATCATTTGGTACTGGCTAAGAAAGAGAGTTAGGATCATAGGACAAACTAGTCAATGATTATAGTAATCTACTATCTGACAAACCCAAAGACTCCAGCTTTTGAGATAAGAATTCACTATTTGACAAAAACTGCTGGAAAAATCAGAAACTAGTATGGCAGAAACTAAATATTGACCCACACCTAACACCATATACCAAGACTGAAATGGATTCATGATCTAGACATAAAGAGTGAAATCAACAAATTAGAAGAACATAGGATAGTTTACCTCTCAGATCTGTGTGGGAAAAAGAATTCTGTGACCAAAGAAGAACTGGAGATCATTATTGATCACAAAATAGATAATTTTGATAAGTTAAAAAGTTTTTGCACAACAAAACTAATGCAGACAAGATTAGAATGGAAGCAATAAACTGGGAAAATATTTTTACTTTCAAGGGTTTTCATAAAGGCCTCACTTCTAAAATATATAAGACCCAAATTTATAAGAATTCAAGCCATTCTCCAATTGATAAATGTTGACCATTATGAATAGACAATTTTCAGATAAGTAATTGAAACCATCTCCAGTCATCTGAAAAGGTGTTCTAGATCATTATTGATCAGAAAAATGCAAATTAAGACAACTCTTGAGATACCACTACACACCTCAAATTGTCTAAGATGAAAGGAAAAAATATTGATAAATTCTCCCTAATGTTATTTACTTGTACAACTCCATACCAATCAAACTCTCAGAGAATTACTGTATACTTATAAAAATAAATTAAAACTAGCTATAGCTATATAGTAGTATAGTATAGATAAAAAAAAAATACTCTAAAGCACTATTGATTAGACAAATGTGAATTAAAACAATTCTGAGGTACCACCTCATATCTATCAAATTGGCTAATATTACAGAAATAGAGAATGATAAATGGAGAGAGATGTGGAAAATTCAGATCATTAATAAATTGTTGGTGGAGTTATCCATCTATTTTAGAAATAAATTTGGAACTATATTCAAAGGACTATAAAACTGTGAACCTTTTATCCATCATTACCATTACTATGTATCCCAAAAGAGATCATATCAAATTGAGAAAAGACCCACACGTACAAAACCTGTTCATAGCCTCTCTTTTTGTGGCGGCAATAAATTGGAAATGGAAGGGATGCCCATCAATTGGGCAATGGTTGAACAAACTAATAGACAAGTATATTAGAAAACGATTGTGCTATAAGAAATGATGAGCAGGAAGATTTCAGAAAAACCTGGAATGACTTACATCAACTGATATTGAGTGAAGTAAGCAGGACTAGGAGAAAGTGGACAGTATAACAACATTGTAGTATGATCAATTATCTGAGTACTACAATGGTCTAAGACAATTTCAAAAGACTCATGAAGCAAAATGCTATCCAAATCCAGAGAAAGAACTATAAAATCTGAATGAAGAACAAAGCATATTATATTCACTTTTTTTCTCTCATGTTTTTTTTCCTTTTATTCTCATTCTTCTTTTGCATCATAACATGTTTAAATGTGTTTAATATAATTATACATGTAAACCTATATTATATTGTTTGCCATCTTGGGGAGTTAGGAGGGAAGGGAAGAGAGAAAAATTGGAATACAAAATCTTATTAAAGTGAATATTGAAAACTCTATCTTCATGTAATTGAAAAAAATAAAATATTAAGTAAGAAAAACATGGAAAAAAAATAAAATTCATCTCTCAGAGGAAAAAGTCAAGAATATCAAGGGAATAATTTAAAACATAAATTGAAGGAAAATGGTCTAGCAGTTACAAATTTCAAACTATATTACAAAGCAGTAATCAGAAAAATCTGGTACTGGCTAAGAAATGGTGGATTAGAGAAAGAGATAAGGTTATTCTATATAGAATAGTAAATGACCATAGTAATATCTCATTTAATAAATCTCAAGATGTAAGCTTTTGTGGCAAAAATTAACATATGACAAAAAAAATGCTGTAATAACTGGAAAGTAGTTTGGCAGAAACCAGGCACAGACTAGCTTTGCTTATTAATGTAAGGTCAAAATAGATAAATAATTTTAAAAAACACTATATAATAAGTAAATTGGGGGACCATGGAAAAATGTACATCACATCTTTGGATAATAGAAAAAATTATAATCAGTAAGATATAAAAAAGAATAGTAAATAAAATAAATTATTTTTATTACATGAAATTTAAAAGTTTTTACTAAAACAAAGCTAATGCAGGCAGAATTAAAAGGAAAACAAGAAACTTGGGTAGGAGTGAGGGAGAATTACAGGAAGTGCTTCTGAAAAAGGCTTCATTTTTCAAAAACATAGTGAACTGAGCCATTGCTTAGTTGATAAAGGGTCAAATGATATGAATAGACAGTTTTCAGAAGAAGTCAAAGATATCCATAGTTATATGAAAAAAAATTCTCTAAATTGCTGCTTAGAGAAATGAAAATTAAAACAATTCTGAAATACCACCTCATATCTATCAGATTGGCTCACATAACAGAAAAGGAATATGACAAATGCTGGAGAGGACATGGAAAAATTGGTATACTAATGCATTTTGAAGTTATGAACTAGTCTAATCATTCTGGAGAACAATCTGGAACTGCATCCAAAGAACTATGAAGTTGTACATGCCCTTTAAACAAGCAATGTCATTAGTAACTGTATTGTCATTAGTATGTATTAATCTGTATGTGTATTAATATGTATGTGTATGTATGTATTAATATGTATGTGTATTCGCATGATGTATGTCATTAATATGACTATTGCCATTAGTATGTCTGTATCCCAAAGAGATCAAAGAAAAGGGAAAATAACTTATTTGTACAAAATTTTTATAACTGCTCTTTTTGTGGTGGTAAAAAATTGGAAATTGAGGAGCTGTCCATTAGTTGTGGAATAACTTAAAAAGCTGTGGCATATAATTATGATGGAATACTATTTTCATATAAGAAATGATTTGGATGGTTTTAGAGAAATCTAGGAAGATGTATATGAACTCATGCAAAGTGAAATGAGCATAATCAGAAGAATATTGTACACAGTTATAGCAATATTGTAAGGATGAAAACTGTAAAGACTCAGCTATTCTGATCAAGACAATGATCCAAGACAATTTCAAAGACATAAAAAAAAAAAAACCCCACCATCCACCTATAGAGATAAAAGCAACGAATCCTGAATTCAGTTTGAAGCATTTTGGGATATATATTTTCTTGAGGGGGGAGGTTGGTGTATTTTCTTTTGTAGTGTGACTAATATCTAAATATGTTTTGTATGACTTCACATGTATATTCAATACCAAATTGCTTGCCTTATCAAGGAAAGAGGACTAGAGAAAAAGGAAAAAATTTGGAATTCAAAATTTTATAAAATGATTATTTTTTTACTGGTGCTTAATTAACTCTTTAAAGAAATTTTAAAATGTAATCTTGTACTCCATTGGCTCTTTATTAATATGACACTAATGCTAGAGTGAAAGGAGGGAGTCATTTATATCCTTATTAGAAAACATACTTCATGGTAGGGGCATATGTTCTAAGTAATAGAATAAATAAATGTGCTTGAAAAAGATCTTACCTTGAATTTAGGAGAACTATAATCTAAATTAGCTATGAAACTATTTCACCCTATGGCCTCAGACAAATAATTTCACCTGGTCTAAGTTTTCTCACAAAACAAAGGGATTTGAAGTTCTAGTTTCCAAAGTCTCTCTTGGTTCTAAGAATTCTAAAGATCTATGGAATTTCAGGATAAAAATTCAGGATAAGAGATAATATTTTGGAAGGAGGTAGGAGAAATATCTTAAGAAATATTTAAAATAGAATGGCCTTTTTTTTGCTACATCTTGGCATCCTGCTTTGTGAGTAGTCAGATGATTACTTATGTTTAGGACTATCTCTCTGTCAATCAGTGCTAAGATCTCTAAATCCAGAGAAAACATTTACCATAATGAATCCCATGGTTCCATAGCCTTGTCCTGGAAACATGAGTTCTGTTAAGTGGCTGAAAAAGGCAAAGACAAGAGCAAGATGAGATCTTTCCTTCAAAGACACACATTTATGCTTCTGAGAAAATGATAGCAGACACTCTTTGGAAGCTTATGGAGCCTGAAAGAGAGCTTCCATTTACAAAGTGGGTGATCATCTGTGGCACCATCCTAACAATGAGGAATATCAGTCAATCAGCCTGTCTATAGTTATACTAAGGGGATGGGAGGGCTCAAAGGAACTCACACCTTTACTTCCAGGAGCTAGGACATTGATGCCCAGTTTTCTAGTAGTCCTGATAGTATCATTCTGCATTATAACCTCCATTCTCTTGATGGTCATGTTTCAAATTTCAAAAAGAAGGAATAAAATAAGTCTCATTTTCAATAGTTCTCAGAGAATAGAGCTAAAATAAATTTTGACCATTTTTTCCAGTCGCCTTGCCAACAGTTCCCAGCAGACATCTAGACAACATCCCTGAAAAACCCTTCAAATAGCCACTGTACATCAATGGTGAACTAATAATAGCACACAGTTACATAGTGCTTTTAAGGTTATAAGATGCTTTCTTCACTGCTCTGTGAAGCCAGCTAATAATTGCCATTATCCCCATCACATATGGGGGATTGAAATTCATAGTGTTTTAAGTGTTTTGCCCTGGTCAGATAGCTAGCAAGTAAGTTTAAGAGCTGGCATGCAAACCCATTCCTCCTAATTCCCAACCCAAGGGTCATTTTTACTACCCTTCACTGTCTTGTTGAGAAATTTTCTATTCTTTTCTCATATCATTAAACATATATACATCATATTTAAACATCATGTACTAGCAGAGCTTCTTGCTAGACTTTATATCCTGATAGCAATAATGCTTTTTTGCTCCTACAATCAAGACACATTAATTTTTCTGTTCTATACCAAAACTCTCTGGGCACAGTGATTTATTCTTATTGTCCATGTTCGTGAGGGGAAGTGATTTATGAACCTCTTTCTGGATCTACTTGTTAAGGATTAAACAGAGGAATAAAGTGACTTCATTAAACAACAATAATCACATGTGAAAAACATTGGACACACCAAGTTAGAGGACCTGAATTCAAATCTTACAATTACTTGCTATCTGACTCAACTTGGGTAAAGTCCCTTAACCACTCTGGCTCTTGATTTCTTTTGTGAAAGAAGGGACTTTGATGAAATGCCCTTTAAAATCTCTTTCTACTTCAACATTTATGATCCTTTGATTTACTATATATAAAAAAAGAGCCCTTTGCTGATTTTTTTTAAGGAGAAAGCACAGATTTGATAGTATCCCTGCCTTCCTAAAGCTTACAAACTAGTCAATTGATAAACATTAACATAATTAACCAGAATATGAAAGAATGCACACCAAAGTGTCAAAAAGAGAAATGACAATAACCAAGGAAAGAAAAGTCAAGGAGACTCCTTGGAGAAAGTGGCATTTAAATTCTGCTTTAAAAAGCACAAAGGAACTAAGCAGTACAAAAGAGGCAAAAGGAAATACCAAGAAAGTAACACAAGCAAAGGGAGAGAATCAGGAAAGAGTGAAGTGTATGCAGTGAACGAGAAACAGCTTAGTTTCCTAAGAGCATAGGATATTTAGAGGTAGGAGAATAAGATAAATATATAGAGATAAGGTGCATCAGATTGAGAAAAGCATTGAATGCCGAGTGTGGACCTTGCTTAGGAACCAATAAGAACTTACTGCAAGATTTTGAATGAAATGTAATAAAAGTAAGTTTAGATATATAAAAAATAAGCCCAGTTAGAGAATGGATTTGAAGAGAGAAAGAATGGAAACAGGGAGTTCCATAAAACGCTTCTCATTTATCCTTAAAAATTATACAATTTATTACAATATCTCTCTTTTCCCTCCACCTTTTCCATGGACAGATATTTGTATTTTAAATACATTTGGAAAAAAGATAGAGACAGTTTCTCCCGGGAATCAATGGACTGTTTCCACGGTATCTTTGCTGAAAGGAAGAAGAATGTCTTGCAATGCCCAGTAATAGTTCCCAGTTTTCCAGACCTTAAAAGATTGTTTATAGAGGCTGTCTCTTAGAAACCTTTCCTGGCTGTAATAACCCAGTGCTTCACTTCTCCAAGAACAAGTCAGGAGTTTGTTTCCTTGGGTTGGGGAATTACAACATACTGTAAAAGATTTTGTTTTGAAAGCAGCTGTTGCACAGTCCCTGGCCACATAAGCAACTGAAGTATTGAATGTATATAGGTTGTATAAGTAAGGTTCTTTAGCAGCTTAAAAAATAATAATACTGAATGTCAATGATGGCTTCAGGATTTCACTTTTCTCAGATTCAATGAAATATCCAACTGTGAACCCAAAGCATTGATGATGAAACATGTTATCTAGCCCCTAACAGAGAGGTAGTACTTAGGATGCACATACACACACACACGTCTGACTGCCCATCTCTTTCTCTCTCTGTTCTCTGTCTCTCTACCTGTATATATGTGTGTGTATACATATATAAATTTATATGTGTATCCATTCACATGTTACAATAGGGAAAGTCGTTTTGCTTAAATTTGCAAATTGTGTTTGAATTTGCATATTTTTCTTAAATATGCATACTTATTACAAGAGGCTTTTTTTATTATGGTTAGAGACAGAAGAAAAAATCATTTTGTTAATTTACAAAATAGTTTATCAAGTTCTGAATGAAAGGCAAACTGACTTAGTCATTTTGGAGTCAGCAAAAATCTGGATCTGAAGCAATTATTGTGAGATTTATGGATGAACTTCTTGGGATTCTTTCCAAGACTGATACAGCCCTTCCTCCCTCAAATCCAGTTCACATTTAATCAAGACTTCACCTTAATGATGTCATTGATCTTCTATGAGACCAAAGAATGAGTAACCACCAACTTTGTTGTGAGGAAAGTACTTTGTAAATCTTGAAGAGCTATGTGAATGTAAGCCATTATCACAACTGCTCCTAAGAATGCCAGCTTTTATTTCAAAGAAAAATAAGATCAAATATGAGATTCTTATACATTGTATTCACTTATCAACAGGAGAAAGAAGAAGTTATAGAAATATTTTCTTGCTTTCCTCTGAGTTGGAATTATTACACAGAAGCCCTGATAATTATATCAACCAAAACCCTTTAAATTATATATATGTAATATATATGTTTTTTAAAAATAATAAAAACAGAAAATCTTAATCGTTCATCCAAATGTTTGTTTTTGTAGCTTGCTCTACCATATTCCCAGTCATCTGTTTCATTTTCACTTAGAGGTAACTGAGTGCCTGGGGCTTATGCCAGTGGAGGGAAAGCTTGGGCAATCCAACCAAAACTGGAAAAACTCCAGTAAGTTATCTGGCTACCATGTCAGGTGGTCTGGCCATGTCCTGAGAGGCCATCTTCAGAAAATGAGCCATGAGGAGTTAAATTACTTTTGACCGTGGAAACTCATGACACATCTTTTATTAATGATTGATACCATGATGGTTTGTAATCGTGGAGGTGGTCCCCATACCAACTAAATTGGGCATTTTTTCCCCTGAAATCTAGGGGGGAAAATAAGTCTCATTATTTTAGACCCCTAAGCACTAAGTGAAAGGATTGTAAGAGAGCAACTTGTTAAGTTTGAGTTGCCAGATCCACTTGAACTTTGTGCCAAGGTACTGAGAGAAATGGAAGGTTTGATTCCTGAGCTACTGTCAGAGATCTTTCCAAGAGTGCGAAGAGCAGCAGGGTGCCTCGGGAATGGAAAGGAACAAATGTCGCAGTTTTCAAAAGAAGAAAGAGTGAATTCGACAAACAACATGCCAGTGAGTCTGATTCCGATTCCTGGCACCATTCTAGAATGAATTTTTAAAGAGACTGTTTGTAAAATTTAGAAAGGGGAAGTGGTAATCATGGAGAGCTACCTTGGCTTGTACTTCTCCCTAATTGATCTTGTATGCCAATTGTCATGAAGGCTACTCCAGACTTTCTCCTCTCTTTTTAAGTTTTCTACATAACTGCTTCCTCAACCTTTTCACAAAACAACAAAGTTTTCAATGAAGTCTTACTCCTTCCTCTTCTTCCTCCTTAACTCTTGACTTTTATATATTTTCCTCTATTAACTCCTTT
Source organism: Sarcophilus harrisii (assembly GCF_902635505.1). Lineage (NCBI taxonomy): Eukaryota > Metazoa > Chordata > Mammalia > Dasyuromorphia > Dasyuridae > Sarcophilus > Sarcophilus harrisii. The sequence goes on along the minus strand of NC_045427.1, from coordinate 122,307,453 downwards.
AATCTAGGCTATGATGATGACAAAATGACCTTTCTCTTCAAATTCCATTTATACATGTACTTTTCTAACAAGATTGACTGCATCATTTGACATAGTTGATAATTCCCTTTTCTTGGATATTCTGGCTTTACTATATAGAGCACTTGACATGAAGTCAGGAACATCTGAGTATGATCTAGACAAGTCTTAACTTCTGTCTGCCTCAGTTTCCTCATCTGTAAAATGGAGATAATAATAGCATTCAACTTCCATGGGTGGTTGTGAATATAAAATGAAATAACATTTATAAAATTCTTTGAGACTGTTAAATATTTATATGGAAGTAAAGTATTATTAATAATAGAGAAGTGGTAATAGTAGTACTGGGAGTAATAGTAGTAGTAGTAGTGATAGTGGTGGTGGTGATTTTAGTAGTAGCAGCAGCAGCAATAACAGTAATAGTAGTAGTGGTGATGGTGGTGCTATTTGGATTTTTGTGATCTGGTCCCTCTTGGTTCTCCTCCCACCATATTGTTGCTTCTGTCTTCTTTGTGGGATTATTGTCCGTTCCCATTCATATCAGCCTCAAATGCAGATGTCCTCCAAGATTGTACTAGACTTTCTTCTTTGCTATTTCTCTATCTTCTCCTCATCTTCCATGGGTTTAATTATATTTTTGCAGGTAGGAAGGAAATTGTAAAAGGAACATCCCAAGGATTTGCTTTTGATTATGTTTCTATTCAGTGGTGACATGGTTGTTTCTTTTCTTCAAATAATTTATGTGAAGACCTCTTTGGTATTCTAGCAAGATTTGTAAATAAAACTAAGCTGGAATAGATGGTACGAAGAAAACGTTTCTACAGATTAAGATATAAAAAAATTAGATAATTTTAAATGCTCTTCTCATATAAGGGAGTTAGTTCTGTGTTTAAAGCATCAGAAATGACTTCTAACTCTCAGATTCTGGTACTCTGTCAATAAAATCCATAAAACATCAACCTCATCAAAATATAAAATAGAAAAATATGGAGTTTGAATAAATAGAAAAATATTTATAATAAAAAGTTGACTGTAGGTTTCATGCTACATTATGGTTAATTAGTCTCTAAAAATTCTTCAAGAATGAAGAACTAAATATTGCCAGTAAAAATTGACTTTGCATTTATCCTTCTTCCCTTTCCTTAAGCCAGTCCTACTTATCAACCCTCTTGACAAGGGATCATCTCTCTTTCACTCTCTCTCTGTTTGTCCTTTTCTCTTCTCTTGGTTAAGACAAGAGTCCTACTCTACCTGGCAGCATATGTTAATCTTTGACAAGATGGCAAATGTGGCTATAGCTCTGAGATTTTGCCATTTCATCAGCCTAAGGTGACAAGTCTAATAATATCCTCCCATTTACAAAGACTATTTCTCACAAGGGGTTTGAAGCTCTTGACATTTATTCCCTTACTCATACTCACAATGTGTTCATATTCTCATAGAATCTTTACCTAAAATGGATCTTGGCAATTTCTGTGCCTGCTGCTGCAGTTGATAGATGAAGACATTAAGGCTCAAACAACATAAATGACGTGTCCGAGGTCTCAGTGATAGAGATCAGTGATAGAGACCAGACAGGAATTCTGTTCTGAATTTTAGACCAGGGTGGTTTTCATTATTGTTCAATACTCCTGTAGAAAAAAAGGGGTTAGATGACCATCCATTATCAAAGAAAAAAAGGGCACGAGAAAGAGATATGAGGAAAAGGTAAAAAATGCCTCCAAGAAATATTGAAAAATCAAGGATCCTGGAATCTGACCAGCAAACATCTGGCCCTCTCATTTTTCTGGGACTCCTCAGAGAGATGACAGGATGAGGAAGATCAGGGTTGGGGAAGCTGTGTGGACTTGGTTAGTCTTAGCCACCAAGTCTAATAATAGTATGGTTCATGAAGTGATCTTAGTACTTGGAGATTCCTATATGGAATGTGACAAACTGATAAATGACAAATCATCTCACAGAGATATGACACTGCAACTTTCACAGAGATAAGCAGTGGCAAAAATAACACAATGCTTGTGCTTTGAGTAACATAAACCTTTTTCTCCATAGTATAATGGTCTTGCACTTACTGCACCATTAAGGCATGCCGAGAAGCTATGAGACTTACACACACACACACACACACACAGAGCAGTCCTTAGGACAGTGAATTTATTTTTATCATTGTTATGGGTAATTCCAATTGCAGATATTAACATAAGATCATTGATTAGAAATTGTTTAAGCCGGTAATTATTTCTCATCAATTAGTATGAACAATCAGGAACCTTAATATAATATTACTGTGATCTGCTGAAGCACAGGAGAGTGGTACCATTGAGAATATCCATACTGATGAAATAACTATTTTGAAGTTTATTATAACAAAAAAACCCATCATGCTTTAATAGATAGAGATCAGTCATGAGAGACAGAAATTCCAGGGGTTATATAACACATATGGTTCAGCTATGTCACTTAATCTCTAAGTACCCCCAGGCAATTATCATTAAAAGTTGCAAAATGCTACTGATTTGCATTGAGAGAAGACTCATATACACATATGTAAAGCCAAACATTTATACTTATATACATATATGCATGTAAATGTATATGCTTATACATTTATACATGTATAAATATATGTAATACTTATATGTGTGAAATGTTTACTACATACCTAGAGATATAATATAGCTATACATATAGATATATTATCATTATCACATTGAGTAGCTAGGTGGCAGAGTAGACCTGGAATAAGAAAGATTTGAATTCAAGTCTGTCTTCAGTTACTTATTGTCTGTAGGGCCCTAGATATGTCACTTAACCTCATTCTGCCTCAGTTTCCTTATCAGTAGTACAAGGGTAGTAATCATAATATCTTCTCAGAGTTAGTGTGAAGAATGTAAAGTCCTTGAAAGCTTCAAGGAAGACCACCACCACTACCATTATTACTGCTGCTACTACTACAACTACTGCTACTACTACTACTATTGCTGCAATTACTACTACTAGTTACTACTATTACTATTGTTACTACTATTACTGCTACTACTTCCACTAATATTAATGATAATAAATCAACATCCATAATAGATGATCTTCATGAATTGATGAGGTGAAAATTAATCATTTCATCCAATTTAGTTACCTGCTTCTCTGGACTTAATTAGATCTGTCTTGAACTAACACAAAGTTCAATTCTGGGCCCACATTCAAGGCCTTTCAAGATTCTTAGAAAATTTCAGAACTTGTGGTCCATTAGGGTTCACTTTTAGAACCTAAGGTACCTCCATATTATGATAACACATCAGACAAATACTAGCACATATACAATTGCATATCAGAGCTAAAGGGGCATCCAGCCTAACCCATCTCTGGAGCTTCAATACATGGACTGAATTCCCTGTATAGTTTTTCCAATTGTCATTGGCAGGGAGCATGCAGTGGACATAGTATTTTATTTTTAGGCAACTCTAATTATTAAGATTTTCCCTATGTTGAGCCAAACTGCCTCCCTTGCTTTTCTTTTGTATAATGCTGCAAAGACCTCATATGAAAGAATATCTGTGACACAATCATGATGGTCTTAATAAGGTTAGAGCAATGAGTGAAGGGTCATTTTACAACATAGGATAAAATGCAGGCTGTATCTAGCATATCCTCTGTGGTCTTTTTGCTGGGAAAAGAGCTGTGTAATGTGTCTGTGAAGTGACTTATTACTTTTAAGGTCTTTATTATTTTGTCACATTCCATTTAGAAACAGATCTATGGAACTAGGTGGATGTTGAGAAAATTTAAATCTGTTAACTTTAAGTCAACAAGCAATTTTAAACTCCTACTATACTCCAGGTACTGTGCTAAGCACTAGGAACACAAAGAAAGGTAAACAAAACAAAACAAGAAAAACATGCAAAAACTTTACAAATAAAATGTACACTTGTGGATATATAATTTTCATACATACAAAAGCACACCTATACATACTCATTTACACATATAGGTAGAAAAGTATATGTGTGCATACATACATGAATGAATGTGTGTGTGTGATGAATTGGTAGAGGGTGATTAGATAAGGCTTTTTGTATAGGGTAGAATTTTAGCTGAATCTTGAAAGAAGTAAGGATAGTTGGGAAGTAGAGATAAGGAGGGAATTCAGGAAGGATACTTATTTTGAATAAGGATTCAAATTCTGGATTTGATTGTGGATTACAGAACCTTCTTCATGTGCTCAAATTATCTTTGTGTGATATATGGAATCCCTTCCCATTCACCTCTGTGCCATACTGCTTACACATGAAGCAATACCTCTGACACAGAACTCATTATTCCATCTGAGTAACCCAGCCTTCTGATTGACCCAGCTCAAGATCTGAGCTTTTGATTGACAGATGAAATCATTCCTCCTCTAACTCCATGACATGATGACACTCTCCTACCCGTCTGTTCTTGATTGCTGATTTTAATTCTGTGGACAGTCTAAAACTAGTGCCTTCCTTTGTGGAACATATGTGTTCATATACTGTCCTCTGACCACGATTCTCTCTGACTTCATTTTCCAACATATTCTTCCCTATTTCCCTCACTCCTATATGTGCTCTCCTCCTATATTAGAATTTTGGCTCCTTGGTAGCAAGAACTGTTTTACTTGCTTGCCTTTCATGTGCTTAGATCGTTTCTCTAATTAAAGTAGAAGGCCCTCAAGTGCAGAAACCATTTCTTTTGCTGTTTTTGTTTAGTCATTTTTCAATCTCATTTGACTCTTTGGGACCCCATTTGGAATCTTCCTCCCAAAGATCCTGGAGTAGTTTGCCCCTCCTTTCTCCATCTCAATTTATAGATGAGGTAAATTGCCTCAATTTACAATGAAGCAAATACATATACATACATATATATAGATAAATAGACTCTAACTTGGGATAGACTCTCAGAGGCTATCAAGTCCAGTTCATGCCTATAGATTTTTTCCACAACACAAAAAAACTGTGTGCTCTAGACTCTGAAATCAAAGCACATGATTCAGATTATAATTCTGATCTATACCATCTAATTAACCTGGGGCAAGATGATTAACATCCTCAGTTCTCAGGTTCATCATTTACAAAATGATGAATTAGGGGTCCTCAAACTTTTTAAAATAAGGGGCCAGTTCACTGTCCCTCACTCTGTTGGAGGGCCGGACTATAGTAAAAACAAAAACTTTGTTTTGTGGGCCTTTCAATAAAGAAACTTCATAGCCCTGGGTGAGGGGGATAATTGTCCTCAGCTGCCACCTCTGGTCTGCGGGCCATAGTTTGAGGACCCCTGGTAGGTGATCTTGAGGTCCAGTCTAGGCTCAATGTCTGTGAGTCTATGATCTTTAAATAATGATCTTGTCTTTGCTTAAAGACTTCATTCGTTCCACTTTGGAATATCTGTAATCATTAAGATGCATGAAAGTATATATATATATATATATATATATATATATATATATATATACACACACATATACATACATTAACATTTCTTCAAATATGTTTTACAGATATTCAGATTATACAGCTTTACTTTTTAAAAACATTTTATTTTCCCCAATTACAAGTAGAAACAACATTTTTTTTTTTGCTGTACATGTACATTTTAAAATATATTTTCTGATGAATCATGTTGGGAGAAAAAAATCAGAACAGAAGGGAAAATCCACAAGAGGAAAAATAAAATAAGAAAAAGGAAAAACAGTAAACATAGCATTTGTTGAATTTACATTCAACTTTCATAATTATCTCTTCTGTATTTGCATGGCATTTTCCATCCAAATTTTATTGGGATTGCCTTGGATCACTGAACTGCTGAGAAGAAGCAAGTTCATTATAGTTGATTATCACGAATCTTGTGTGTACAGTGTTTTCCTGGTTCTGTTTGTTTCATTCAGCATTAATTCAAATAAATCTTTCCAGGCCTTTCTAAAATTGGTGTGTTCATCATTTTTTATAGAACAATAATGTTCCATTTTTTATAGAATAATAATATTCCATTGCTTTTATATGCCATAACTTATTCAGTCATTCCCCAGTTGATGATTTTTGATACTGATTTTCCAATTCTTTGCCACCACATAAAGAGCTGCTACAAATATTTTTGAACATGTGAGCTTTTTTCTCTGTTTATTGAATTTTTACTGCTGGATCAAAGAATATGCACAATTTGATTGCCCTTTGGGCACAGTCCCAAATTACTCTCCAGAATGGTTAGATCATTTCACAACTCCACCAACAATGAAATAGTATCCCAGTTTTCCTACATTCCCTCTAACATTTATCATTATCTTTTTTTTTTTTGTAATCATAGCCAACCTGAGAGATATGAGGTATTACCTCAGAGTTGTTTTAATTAGCATTTCTTTAACCAAGAGTGATTTAGAACATTTTTATATTACCTATTGATCTACCTAACTTTCTGAAAGACTCTGTATTCCATGGCCAAGGAATATTGATGTTGGAGGGATCTTCAGAGGATTTCTTATCCATCTGAATGAGAATCTTCTCTAAAACACATCTGACAAATACTCCTAAAGCTTCTCCTTGAAGACAGTTGGTGATGGGGAACCTACTTCCTCCCAAAGCAGTCTATTCAATTTTTTTTTCAATATTTTTCAACACTGGAAAGTGGCAGTGATGGGGAGAGTTTGAAAAGAAGCAAATTTTGGCTTTACTTAAGGAAGTGTCTTAGTTTTGTTTTTACTTTTTTCCTCTCTAACATCATACTTAAATTTGCTTCTTTTCAAAGAAAAGAAGCCCACATTGCTCTGTTATCTTGCCCCCTGGATCAAGCAAAATAAGCCTTACACATTTTCAGTTATCATGGAATCATAAAATATTTGAGCAGAAAAGATACACTAATTTCCTCATTTTTTGAATGTTGAAACTGAAGAAAGGAGGTGTTGAAGGTAATAATTTGCCCCAAATCACAAAGCTGAAACAAAGGTGGCACTGTAAATCCCCCGACACACATACTAGTGCTCTTTAGGTCAAAAGTGAACAAGAAAAAAATGGAAATCATGATTAGAATGAGAATTATAATGATTTCAATCATACCAGTTTCTATAGTACTAATTTAATGAATGATTAAAATGATCTTTGAGTGGTAAAATCATATTTTTAAGAATGCTATTTCTTAAAGAATTTTAGATTTTCAGAATCTGGCATCTCCATTTTACCTTTAATGGACAAAAGGAGGGCAAGTAATACATTTAATTCCTTTGTGTGTGTGCTTGACCCCAATATAAGCAAGGTTATCTACCATCTACAAAACTATTTAAACTCATCTGTGGGTTTTTCTGTACCAATGGCAAAGCACAAGAAAGTGTCAGTTGCCATTTAAGTCAATAGGATTGACTTAATCTTGCCTCTATGTAGATGTATATTCAGCAATAATAACTGCTTTTTATTCCTGTCAAATGAATGAGGGCTGATAATGTTGATATAGAGAGCTTTGTTTCTTATTTCATAGGCTCATAGAATCAAAAGTTTAGAGTGGGAAGCCCTTCTAATCCAAATTTTTCATTTTATAGATAAGGTAACTGAGGTACAGAGATGTTAATTGAATTAGCTTGGGTCACACAGATACTAAGGATCTGACACAGAGCTTGAAACTAGTTCATGATTTCAAGTTTAGTTCTTTTAAATTCCTTAGATTTCCTTCCTCCTGACTCTCCGTAGAAAGGGGGGGAAGGAGTTTATGGCATATCAAGGTCAACTTCTCACAGAAAACAAAACATACTGGCCCAAACAAGACCAAGCTTACTCTTCTTTTCGCCTGACATTTTAATAGGTTTCTTCTTGTTTGTTTTGGTCTCTCTGGACTCCTCTAGACTTTTTTGACTTCAGCTTAAATTGCTCATGAAAGCTCAAGTGAATCCAGGTTTGCTATTCCCTTAAAAGCTCTCCTTGACTAAGCAGGCCCAGAACAATCCTGCCCAAGTCCAGCTCTCTCAGTCACTGCAAATTAAAACAGACTTTTAAGAAAGAGGAGAAGTGTCCGTGGAACTAAACTGTAAGTCAGCCTTTTGCACTGAAGAGACTGGGGAGCTTTCAGCCCACCAAGGAGCAGAGCACCGGACTTTGATGTAGCAAATTATCTTCCTGTGAGCTGTTATTTGGCAAAACTTCCCTGACCTGTGAATACTTTATGACTCTTTTTGAAACTTCAGAAGAATTATTTTATAACTAATGAAGACACAACCTATTCATCTCCCTTTTGGAGAAGGATTAAAACAAGGCATAGACACTGAGGCTATAATAGCAATGCTTCTATAATGTGCTATTTAGTAATCTAGCCATGGTCCCCCTGATTAGGCCAGAGAATTCTTGAAATTTAGAATAATAAAGGTGGAAACTGACTAAGGAAGGAAGCACGGTCAACCCATCACTTAAGAACCTACTATGAGCCAAGAAAAAAAGCAAAGAAAGCTCCTGCCCTCCAAAAGTTTATAATTGGCTGGTAGAAGATAGCATAAAAAGGGGAAAAGTAAAGCAGGGTAGGGTAGAGTATCCCACAGCAGTGAAATTTGCTGGGAAATGAACAAAAGGCTCAGCAGGGGATTTCCTGCCTCTAATGGAGGTTCTGGGAAGAGAGATAGCTGCCTTCCAATCAAAGCAAATCAGGGGCACCTGAGTGCTACAGGGGCTTGTGTTCCAAGAATGATATTCTCTTCCAAGATGAAGAGCTTCCAGGACATGCAAGAAGAGTCCAGGGCCGGCAATTGGGTGGGAAATAAAGAGATGGCAGTGGCAAAATATCCAAAATTAGAAGGACTGTGTTCAAATCATAGCTTTTTCATCCAGTTCTGTATGATCATGAGCACAAATATTTAATCACTCTGAGCCTCATCTATAAAATGAAGTTTGGACTAGGTTGTTTCTGATGTGACTTCTATCTCCAAATCTAGAATCCATGTTTTAATGAAATAATTTTAGAAGGGAGATACAAAGAAAGAGTGAGTGGCAAACCAACTGAGGGGGTGGAGAGCATGCTCAATATTCCAGGGATTTGTGTTCCACTAGGGTCCATGTCATTTTCCTGACTGCCCCTGGGGATTTTCCCTACAGAACCTTATATGTCTTTGGGCTCTTTTGCTATGCCATATAATCCCACAAATCTCTATCAGCAAGGTTAGATCCTTCTTTCTTGCAAGCTGTCAATTTATATCCTATGAGGTTTTATTCATCACCATCATCATCATCATCTTAGCCCTCCTCCTATTAGTTTGATACAACACTTTGTCTCCATGCCTTTTCACTGGCTATAGTCTACACTTAGAATGTTCTACTTCCCAAGTCCGAGCTCTCAGAATACTAGATAATTTTAACATTTAGTTTTAAATCTCATCTCCTCCAGGAGGCTTTTCCTGTTTTCCTGTCTTATATGGTTATCTTCCCTACAAGCTTCCCTTTGTTTTTAATTTCTCTGTTCTGATTTGTATGTGCTTTCTCTTTCAATTGATTTTAAATTCTTTGAGAACAAAAATAATTTTTTTTGTATCTTCAGGGCTCAGCAGAGTCCCTGATACATAAATATTAGCTGGGGCTAGCTATGTAGTATAGTGTATATAGCCCTAGAGTCAGGAGGATCTGAGTTCAACTGTGGTCTAAGACACTACAAGCTGTGCGACTCAACCCCAATTGCTTCCAAAAAATAAGAAATGTTAGCTGACTGACTGAAAAACACATTTATTAAGCATTTACTTTATGTCCATCACTCCACTAGCCACTGAAAATACAAACAGAAAAGAAAAGTCTCTATTTGAAAGTAACTCAATCTCCAGTTAGGAAAATTGAACCAAATAGAGGGATTTTAGTTGTGGGGCACATGGAGAGGTATAGGAGCTCTGAGGTTGCATTGGGGTATCTGCCCTTCATAGTAGAAGGCATGGGAAATAAGTGATCAATCACCACTACAAGAGCAAAATAGGGAAGAGAGGTGTACCTAAAGGTGTAGGTGGATTTAGCAATCTGAATCATCTCTGCCATTGAGGAGGTTAGAATTTAGTTCCAGCCAAGATAAAAAAAAGAGAGAGGGAAGTTTGGCTGAGAATTTAGGGTTGAGCTTCTTGTTGTTCTGGAGCAGAAAAGGGATAAGAATGCCTGGCATGACATCACTTCTGGCTGGAGCTCTCCAGATAGTGCCATGTAAAATTAATTGAAAGAATTAGGAATGTCTATATTATAAGCCAGGCTGAAGGTAAAGGATAGCTCTTCAAGTATTTGGTGGGACTGATTTGCTTGAACCCAGAGAACAAAATAGAATTCAAAGCTAGAAGGTACAGCGAAGAAGACTGAAGTTTAATTTAGAGAGAAAATGTCCCAATAATTAAAGTAGTGTCAAAGTGAAATGGACTTCCTGAAAAGGTGAGTGGTCATACGTGGAGATCTTTAAATAGGAATTGGTTGTCAGTTTTCCATGGATGGCCCATAATGACTTCCTGTTTAGACAAAAGCTGATCTGCTTGAATTCTTATGGATGTCCTTTTTAACTCTAAAATGATATGATTGTAGAATTCTCTGGTTATTTTCTTAGCTAATTAGCCACTGAAATATGTCTTTATGTTAAAAGATCATCTATTTAGAACTTGAAGGGACCTTGGGAAAAGTCAGGATCAGAGATATCACTTGTCTAAGCTCAGATATAGAATAAACCATCAACTAGCCTCAAACACTCCAGTAATAATGAGTATTTAAAGGGGCTTTAACATAGTAAAACTTTGGAACCAAGAAAACCAAGACAATTACCTATGTGCTTGAAAGGACAGTATGAGAAATGGATGTTTTAGGACAAGGAATCCTGAGTAGAGTCATTCCATATCACATCATAAAGCAGGAAATCTTTTCTGTGTATTCAGGCAGAGAAGTTATACATGGGATATATTTTATTGATGGATACTTCAAACACCAGAAACTCATGGCTGTTCCTGTGAACTTCACTCCAAGCAGTTCATCTTTTAGAAGTCAGAGAAGGAAGAAGATGACTTAATAGACAGGGTAGTAGACTACATCTCAAGTACATGTCTTTTTTGGGGGTGGGGGATCCTAAAATACCTTAAATCTTAAAGCACTGTCCTGGTTTTGTTGTGTCTCACTGCTACCCACAGTGAGAGAAGGCCTGACCTTTATGAGTCCTCATTACAGGGTCATTGCAGAAACAGGTACAAATGTCCAAACACATATGACCGGCCAGAAAGGACAACTGCTACCGCCTCATTTGTTATGTCCATTCCTGCGCCTGAAGACCAGCTGGCAGCGATGACAGATGATGTTGCATTTCAACAGATGTCTTTCTGACCCAAAGATAATGAAAATGACAAATAATAACTTTGTAATTACCTTAACTTCAACCAAAGCAGAAGCTGAAAAATAACCAGATGAGAGCTACGGGAAACATGTGGGACAGACTTCCCTATTAAGCATGCTTAAGTGTCCCCCGTGCTGTGCAGCTCAGGAAGAGTGCCAAGAGAGAGGGAAAGGCAGCCTGTACATGCACCCAACCATAAATCTTCTCAGCCCCATGATAAACAAACAGCATTTCAGCATCTGCACACACAGCTGACGAGGAGCAGGGAAATGAAGATGAAATGAGGAGTATGGCCCTAGCAGAGCTCATTTCTTTTTTTTTTTTTTTAAATTGCGCTTTCAATCATATGAAAACCCTCTCATTAAAAACACATTTCAAAAGCTCACAATCTATTTTCTCCTCTATTTGCTGTGACCACTTCTCAAGTAAGAAGTAGAAGAAAAGGTAAATGGAGATTTAAATAGACATGAAGAATTCAGGGAGTTGTTGACCTGGAGACACAGTGCGCTAAGGCTCAGCTTAACCAATGAGAGTATGGATGCTTCAGGATCATTCTCCCTGGTTTACTCCTTGTATAGTGAGGCATTGCTCCATCACCTTAAATCTAGGGAGGCTTCCAACTTTTTAGGCTTCTATCAGTTCTCTTACCAGCTTATCTCCTCAACTTGCATTTATCTAGTTTGAGAAAATTCAAAGTATCCCAGAGCATCTATCTAGGTGCAGCCCAGTAGAATAAACCCACATTTTAAAGTTCTAGGACCCAAATTCAAATCTTTTCTCTATCCCTACATGAGTGGGGCAATGTACAAGTCAGTTATGATCTTTAAACTTCACCTTTTTTATCTGTAAAATCAGAATTTAGTCTTATGCAAAGTTCCTTTCCATCTTTAAATATAGATTTGTAAAAAGGAGGTTGTATGAATCAATCATGTGATTGAAAATAAGATGTTAGCAATTTATGGAATATAGGAGGAATTTGCTCATAATCAGCAAGAATGCAATTTAAACAGTATGAGGATCAATTCTGATGGAAGTGGCTATCTTCAGGAATGAGAGGATCCAAATCAGTTCCAATTGATTTGTAATGAACAGAACCAGCTACACCCAATGAAAGAACACTGGCAAATCAGTGTGGACCACAACATAGCATTTACACTCTTTCTGTTGTTCTTTGCATTTTTGTTTTTCTTCCCAGGTTATTTTTACCTTCTTTCTAAATCCAATTTTTCTTGTGCAACAAGATACATATTTTATAAATATGTATACATACATTGTATTTAACATATATTTTAACATATTTAACATATGTGGGACTACCTGCCATCTAGAGGAGGGAGTAGGGGGAAGGAGGGGAAAAGTTGCAACAGTAGTTTTTGCAAGGGTCAGTGCTGAAAAATTACCCATGCATAAGTTTTGTTAATAAAAAGCTATGATAATAATAAAAAAAGAAGTCTTGCCTCTAATATACTCCGGCTGTGTGACAGAGCAAATCAAGTGACCTCTTGATGTCTCAAGAAGAGAGCAGATGTTGATTTTCATTTGTAGAGGGACATTTCTCATTCAGAGTTTCCTACCTCAATGAAATGAAAAGTCCCATATAAAACCAAAACAAAATGAAAGGACAAGAAGATGAGTCAGACCCACACATTTGGAAGAATCAAGAACTACAGCTATATTCTTCCTGGTTTCCATGACTAAAATCAAAGGATGCTTGGTCTTTACCTTTTGCAGAAGTGAAAAGGTAAGCAAAGTGAATCAATCATGCTGAACTGTTGCTGTTTTTCATAAATTCTCCAGCCCTTCTTCCACTCTCGAACCACAAGGTCTCTACCTACACCAGGTTTGTTTGTTTAGTTGTTTTTCTCAACTAGGCCTCCTCTTATTTTATTGATATTTCTGAACAAAATGATAACGAGGAGGAAAACAAAGGTGGCAAAAATGATGATGTAGTCTTTCACTATATTCAAGATCCCATCTTCATTACTACCCATGTCCACATCAGCATCTACTGCACATCTGGAGGCTTGACAGGCAGACCAATCTTTCCACAATTACTTGTTAGTACACCACAGTTCTTCTTTTCTCATCTGGTTGGGATATCAAATTATCCAAGAGTGTCTCCCAAAATACCTATAGGAAACAGGGGGAAGTCATCTGCTGAACAGGAGAGAGAAAAAAATATAGTCTTTACTATAACAATGGCAAAAAAAAATGAAAGATGACTGAAGACAAAAGAGATGAATAATGTTTTATATTTGCTTAGTTTATGAAATGATTTCATATAGGATGATAGATTTTTAACTGGAGGGAACATGGTAAGTCATATAGACCAACCTTGGAGTGTGCTAGTCCTTGAATGAGGGAAGATATAAGAGAGCCTGTAAACCTTAAAGCACTATAAAATTCCAGTTATTATTATTATCGTTATCATCATCCTACATTCATTATGCTTCTGGTTGGTAATAGCTTTATTCTTTGTGCCTTCTGCTGTACTCCTGCTGAATTCAAGCAATGTTTATGGAATAATACAAGGGTGTGCTGGTAAGTGTTTAATAAGTGCCCTGGGAAAAGTATGCACACATCCTCTCAAGTTTAATCTGCATCTGCAAGATTTTCTTTAGTCTAGACAATGAAAGAAACAATAAATCAAGTCCTGATATATTGAAACTGTCAATTTCTAAAGTGTAAATGATCAGACTGAAAATTTGACAATCAGCTCTGAAAACATGTTAGATCTGGCTCTACTATAACCCTGTACCAGCCCCTTTAATTCTGGGATTCAGAAAGATGGGTGGATTATCTGAGGGCAGTGTACTAAGTGTCAGAGACACTGTTTGAACCCAGGTCTTCTGACTCCAGAGTCATGCTCTACTACTCCACTTTCTCCTTTGGCCACATGGATATCTCACCTCCAGAGGCAATGTGAAAAATTCTAGCATATAATGAGCTGGAGAGAGGAAAGAACTATTATGGGCACAATACCTCAAGTGACGGTGAACTAAAGGCAATCATTCCAAAAGTGTCATTATGACTTGGTGCTATGTATGGAACATTGGACTTGGAGCCAGGAAGACCTGAATTCTGATCATGGCTTAGTTACTTACAAGTTGTGTGATCCTGGGGAAGTCACTAAATCTTTCTCAATCTCAGTTTCCTCCACTGAAGATGATGATAATAATAGCATCTTCCTCCCAGGTTTGTGATGTAGCACAAATGAGATAATAAATATGAAACATTTTGCTACCTTTAAAAAAATTCTAGAAATGTTAGCAAGCATGTTATTGTTTGTTCATTCTCAAACAAGACCGTGATGTGTGATATTATGACATGCAAGTGAATTGGATTTAAGTGGGGAGGGCTATCCAGAGTCCCCAGCCTCACTTTCCCCTCCAGAACCATCTGGATTCAGTGCTCAGCTAGAAATCAGGACATCTGAAGATGGCCCTGGATGTAATGGGAGCAAGCATGTAAAGTATTTTGCAAACCTTCATACAATAAATAAATGCCACAAATTATTATTAGACAATGGTCTGTTCTATAATAATAATAATAATAGGAATGGAAAACATAGCCTACTTCCCAGAGTTGTGAAGATCAAATGAGCTGGTAATAAAACACTTAGCACAGGCCCTGGCACATAGTAAACTCTATATAAAAATTATTATTGTTATTATTATGACACATTTAGAAAAGCACTTTATGATTATTAAAACATGTCCTTCACATATTTTCATAAAATATAGGTAATGTATCTCTTACTATCTTTATCTTATATATGTTGAAATCATAAGAGATATTCTACTTTCCTTACTCTTACTTTACAAGTATTCCTGAATTTGGCTAAGCTTTATTTTCCCATCCAGAACATGTCTGTATTACAGGTTTTCCAAACTTTGCTTATTTATATGCTGTACTTTGCACAGATAAGTCCTATAGTAGGTGAGTTACCATATGGTCTCCTTGTTGACCTACCTAATGGATCACATCTAGCCTACAAGGAAGCAATTATTTGCACCATGCATCCCTTTCTACAAATGTCCCACATCTTACATTTTGCATCCCCTTTTCTTCATCAGCAACACTGTTCAAAGCTGCTGAGCACAACACATCTTGCTTCGTTAGCAAGGCTTTCCCTCTGTGCTGCCCTTTGGAAGCTCAATCTTCCTAATGCTGACTGGAAAACTGGCTGGGCCTCTGGCTAGAAAAGGAACACCTGAGTCAGGAACTGTGGAATACGTGTTTCTGGTACTCAGTGTAGTGGAAATTATCAGCAGATGTGATGGAAATTCTCTCAACCCATCTTTAAAAAACAAAACCCCAAACCCTTTAAAATCCTCTAAATCTTTGCCATGAGAAAATCACACCTTAGTTGAGATGCAAGGCATTTGGGATTGATAGTACAGACTAATAAATTGAGGCATGGGAAAAGACTGAATGGGATCCAAAAACTGAACCGGTGGCATGAATAATGAAACAAGTAAACCACACATAAAAAAAACCCCACAAAAACAAAAAAACAAAAACAAAAACAAAAAAGATTAGAAACTGTCATCTTCACTCTGTGCAGTAGAACAGCATGACACCTTATTTTTGAAATGCAAGTCATTTCTTTTCAGTGATGTTAGGAAGCTTCTTGACAGTTGGGAAACTATCTTCTGATTTATTTATTTCTGTTTATTGTTTCAGATTGGCCTGTGTTTAGCCTCTCAGCTGGGTAAGCAAGTCGAGATCTAGTCTGCCATCATCTCCTTAATGCATTTGCATGTTCGACTGTTACAGTTCATATTGAAAACAAAAATATTCCCCAATTTAACCATCCTATTTTGTAATTACATTTTGATTGCAAAGGCATTATCAGGGCATCCCACAAAGCTCGCCTAATGCAAACCTAATTCTTCCTTAATGCAAATCCCAGGGGGAAATTTAACTTGAAAACAGTAAGTTTTATCTTTGTGGCCTGAGATTATTCAAATACTTCCTTGCTGAATTTATTTGCCATGTTTAAGAAAAATAGAACATTCATTTTCATACGTTGCTTTGCAGAAAAGCATGGAGCAACTCAGCAGTGAACTCTTTAGAGTACAAAGCTTGATCAGCAGCACAATGAAACAGAAAAGGGTGAAAATCTGGTTTTACCTAAAAGTTCAATTTTAAAATACCAATTTCTGCCCTGATAGTTTCATAGCACTTTGCCAGGAACTTTCCTTTGTACTTATCTTATTCTTTTATATATCATCTTCATTTACCTATGTGACCACTCCAATTTTATTATATTTAATTTCCTTGAGCATAATGAAAGTTTAAAATTTTGTCTTTGTGATGATAGGATTAAGTACAATGTCTTCTATCTGCTCTCAGATTAACTTTTTAGGACAGTTTAGTGGGGTGGGAAGGGGGAAGGAGAGCACTAAGATATTAAGACAAAAGTTCCTATGGGTTTGAAGCAAGACTGAAGTCAGCAGTACTTTTAAAGGTATGAGGAAAATGGAATATTTCTGTACATTCTAACTGTAAAATGGGAATAATAAAAGTTGTACTATATGTGTAATAGGCAATTAGTTGAAGAAAATAGTTTATTGATGTTTTGTTGGGTCTATAGATATTATTAGTTATGTGCTAGATTTATATCCCAATAGCAGCATCAAGGAGAAAAAAAAAAGGCTGCCTTTGGAAACATATGCCATATTCAAGAAGGTCAGAATTCAATGAAGTAGAATAAGGGAGGATGAAAAGGCATTGTAGACAGAATGAGGTACTCTCCTAAACTCTCTGAATCTATGATAGATGCTAACATGGGTAAGAGTTGTACTGTCTGAATGCTGGGGAGATAAGACAGCAACATAATCATAATTATAAGACATAGACTAGAATGCTGCCCTTTTAATAGGTGAAAATCTGGCAGACCAACCAGTCTTAGTGGGCAGAGAAATGACAGCAAAAGGTCACTAAAGGAAGAGACACAGAGGGACTAAGTGGAAGAGGGGCTCACTCTACGTGTAGTTAACAGGGAAGAATAAGATTTACTAGTTTCCTATTTTAATGAATTCTTGTTTTATTTATTCATTCAAATACATGCTAAACTCAGTTGTTTCTAACCTAACAAAGTGGTACAAGTGCAAGTAGTTACCTTTAAAGTATGATTCCCCTGGAGAATAAAGTCTAGGCTTCCTATCCATGTGAATATCCTCTATGAATAAGTTTGTCTGACAGACCACTTGCCACAGCAGCTTGGTTGGGAAAATGGCTACAGCACTTACCAGTAAGGACATGGGATTGATGATATTACTCCCAATTATGGTAAGCAATGAAGAATTTTTAGTGACTTTTATAGATGTTTGTCTTTCTGCCATTGCTAGGTAACTGATATGTACACTCAAATTGCAGTCTGATCTTCCTTCTAGAAGGGAATATAGAAGGCCTGGTAGAATGTCTCCCCATTCTTTAAGTTATAAAATAGAATAAAGCTTTTTTGAGGGGGAGAAATTAAAGTGAGAGTAAAGTGATTTTAAAGGGGAAAAGCAGATCTAAAAAGCAAAAGGAATCTTGGATTGTGTTGAAATATTTGAAGATACAAAAGTAAGATACTGATTAAAAAAAGTAATGAAGATCACCAAAAAGTTGGAGCTAAATTAAAAAGGTAGGAATAGCATGAAGCTCTACTGAAAAGAGGAGGGTTGGGGATGGGACAATGTATTACGGAGGGGAAGTTGTTGAACTCAAGTGAGAAGGAAGAAAGTACTTTATCTCTAAGGAGAATATAGATTAATTATGAGCCATCAGACTAAAACTCCAACAGCAGTACCCAAAGGAAAAGGAGAGGAGTAATGGGGTTTGGTACCCTTGCTGAGAAGGACAAAGCACTATAATATTTTTCCCACCTAGCATTCCTAGCATTAATAGGATTATCTACTGCCTTCTTACAGCATCAACCAAGATATGATTGAGAATACCCTAAAATCTATCAAACCTCAGACTATTAATCACTTCTAGAGATTAACATAATGACAAATGATACAACATAGCAAAAGTAGGTAGCTATTATTATGGAATGTAAAGTTTTGTGAAGTAAATTGAAAACTTCAGGAACCCAGATTCACATAGACTTACCAAACTTCAAAGTTGAAAGGCAAGTTCAGAAGTCAGTCAACTTCATACTCCAAAAAGAAGCCTCCATAATAATATACCCAACAGGTAATCATCAGGATTCTGTCTGAAGACATACAATGAAGGGAAACCTTCCCCCAACCTCCCAATGTAGCTATTTTATTTTTGAGGTGCTCTAATTGATACATTTTCCTGATATCAAGTCTTCATTTAATTCTTTTTAAATTCCAACTCATATTTGCTGGTTCTTTCTAGTGTGGCCAAATAAAATATGTTTAATCCTTTTTCCACATGATAAACCTTCAAACAAAAAAGTAAAATATTATATCCTTCTGATTCTTTTCTCCAGTGCTAAGCATTTCTTCAATCAATCTTCATACTGTATAAAAATAAGCCACTTCACCATACGGTTTGCCATCTGGATGCTTTCCAGAATATATATGTGCTTTGTAAACTGTGGTCAACACTCCAGCATTAGTGTTATTGTCTGATGAAAGCAGACTATCTATACCTCTCTGTCATTTTTTTCTTAACTGCTGTCATGAAGAAAGGGATTTCTATAATAATTTGGTAGTTGAATAGATAGAAAATGGTTTCTGATAATTGATGAGATTTAGATTTTTGGCCATAGCCTAAATTGTACTAATGACGGTCTCTTGGGAGTATGTATATGCATATATTTGCCTGTAATCTTGCAATTTTAATGAAAAAGGCTTTGAATAAAGATTAAATTAAAAGTGAGAGAAAACAAAATGTCCCATTACCGATCTAGCAAACTGGATACCTTAGGAAATAGTTCCTACTTAGAAAAAATAATATGAGTAGCTATATTCAGTAATATGACAGAAATCCCTGAAAATTGTCAAAAGAGCCAATACATTGCCTCAGAAATCTGTATACAAATGCACAATAAGTAAGAACTATAGATTCCAATATAAATAGGCAAATTTGATCTCATAGACAGAACTCATACACTGTTGGATGGAACTCCTGACTGCAATACAATTCTGGAAATATATTCCTTATTTATATAAAATATAATAGATAAAAATGTGGTTCAGGAAGCATGCATTTTAAGAACTTATAGTCTTTAGGAAATAACAATAACTAGCTGGCATTTATATAGCACTTTTTTGAGGAGTTCTTTTTTTTTTATAATAACTTTTTAATGACAGAACCCATGCCAGGGTAATTTTTTTTTACAACATTATCCCTTGCACTCACTTCTGTTCTGATTTTTCCCTCCCATCCTCCACCCCCTCCCTTAGATGGCAAGCAGTCCTATATATGTTGAATATGTCATAATATATCCTAGATACAATGTATGTGTGTAGAACCAAACAGTTTTCTTGTTGCACAGGGAGAATTGGATTCAGAAGGTAAAAATAACCCGGGAAGAAAAGCAAAAATGCAAACAGTTTACATTCATTTCCCAGTGTGTTTTCTTTGGGTGTAGCTGCTTCTGTCCATCATTGATCAATTGAAACTGAATTAGGTCTCTTTGTCAAAGAAATCCATTTTCATCAGAGTACAGTATTGTTGTTGACGTATATAATGATTTGAGGAGTTCTAATATGTATTATCTGACTGTAAATGTCTTATTTGCTAGACCCTGAAAGAGAACTGATATGCTATTTGATATCTTAGTTCTCTGAAGGGTGGGAGCCACACTCCAAAGATCCTATATTTCCATATTGCAAACCCTACTTCTTCCTATCCTAAACCTGGCATTGTAATATCTCCTGACACCTAAATGAAATTCGTATCTTACTATCACTTCTCAGTTTTCATAGCCATCAAGCTCATTCTTAACTCTCCCAAATTTCTATCTAATTTAATCTCTCTTTCCCTGTTACTCTAAAAATCTCTTCTAACATTAATAAGCTCTACTCCATCTTGGACATTTTTTATTTTCTTAATCTTCTAATCTTGTGGCACTCATGGAGACCTAATTTTTTTTTTTCCAGAATATGCTATATTTCTGTCCATTGTCAACAGTACTGTATATATGACCCAAAAGATGAATAGGCTTACTCTACTCCCCCATTTCTATCTCCAGAATCTCTTATTGCTGCCATCATTTAGTATGTTCCAGATCATTTTACCTCTTTCTCAAAGAGCTCCAATATCTCAATACATTTGTTTCAATCCCAATTCCTGCACTTATACTTAGGTACTTCAGTTTACAATGTTAGTGTCCTCTAAAGTGATCTCTCAGTTTGTCTCTCCTCTGTTCCTATTACCAACATTTTTATTTTGCCTCAACCATGGACAATCATGATCATAACCTTGATCTTACCAACATCCATAAGTATTCCACTTTTTTGATTAAGATGTCTTATAGTCATTTATCTGATCATAACTTCTTATTTATTTAAAACTATCATTTTTCATTAAAAGAAAACATTTTTTTTCTCTCTCCTATCCATAGCCACACTGGAAGAAAAAACAACAAGAGGAAATATATGCATAATCAAGCAAAACAAATTCTCTCACTGTCCATGTTTTTAAAAAACTCTCATTTTGTGCCCTAATTTCATCACCTTTCTATAAGGCTTCATGCTAAGTAGAATTCTTGTGGTTTTCAGAGTTGTTTGCTTTTGTTCCATTTCATTTTTGTCAATTTACATAATTCTTCAAAATTACTCATTTTGAATATTATTTTTCTTTTTATGCTGATTTCATTTTGCATCAGTTCAAATAAGCCAATTTGTGTCTTTTTAAAATACATTTTCCCCGCATGTTTTATAACAATAGCATTTTATCATATTAGTACATTATAATTTCTTCAGCAATCCCCAGTTGTTGGGCATTTCCTTAGTTTCCGTTTTTTTCTTGTGCTTTATTATTTTGTTTTTGCCAACACAAAAACAACTATAAATACTGCTTGTTTTATATAAGCTTCTTGTTTTCTTTTTTCTTTTTCTTTTAGGTATAAGCCTAGTAATACTTTAGATATCTCAAAAGGAACTCACTTCCAGTCTCATTTTGTATATCATTACAATTTGCTTTTCAGAATGGCTGGACTTATTCATAGCTCCACCAACAGTATGCCAATGCGTGTCTCTTTTCCTATAGCAAAAAATGTGAAATTCAATCAAATAAGGGATAATTATATAGATCATGAAATCATCTGCATAAATATGATAGAGATTCGTGACAGCAGATTAGATTACCAAGAGAACATTATTGATTAAAAAAATATAAATTATTACAACATTGAGATATAATTTTACACCTACCAAAGTGGCTAAAATGATAAAAAAAAAAAAATCAAATTCTAATATTAATCATTGTTGGTGAGATTGGGAACTGCTTCAACTATTTTGGAGAACAATCTAGAATTAACCCTAAAAAGTTATTTGATAATTATAGGAAAAGGAAAAGGAAAAGAACTTTTATGTTCTAAAAATGTTTATATCAGCTCTCTTTGTGGTGACAAAGAACCAGAAAATGCAGGGATGTCCATCAATTGGAGAATGGCTGAGCAAGTTGTGGTATATGATTGTGATGAAATACTACTGTGCTATAAGAAATGGTAAGCTCGATGATATTAGAAAAAAAACCATGGAAAAATAAGCGTGAAATAATGAAGAGCAAAATGAACAGAACAAAAAGAACATTTTATAGAGTAACAGCAATATCATGTTAAGAAGATCTTTGAGTGATTAAGTTATTTGAACCATTATGATAAATTATTTTAGCTATTATGAATATATTAATTAACTATAAAGGACATAGGAAGAAAGATGCTACCAATATCCAAAGAAAGCACTGAAGAACTGATAAATAGAAGTGTGCATAGAATAATGGTATATAAATATATATATATACCAATTTATGTGATAATTTTGTTGTGTATTTGAAAGCAATAGTAAGTTAAACATAGTACGTCAGCAGCTTCATGTGCAATCATCTTTATCATTATAGAAATGCTTGTTTTATTCCATAGATTAAAATGAAATTTAAAAGAGATTATCAAGAGAGAAAATATATAGAAAAGGAAGAAACTCAACACAGTATTGTAATTTCTACTTGCATAGAAGAAAGGATATGGTTGGTGAACCTTTAAAGAAGAATGAATTTTCTGACACATAAGAAGAGAAGTTAAAAAGAAATATCATGAAAACTCAGGAAGGAAAGATTGCATAGAAGGGAAGAGTGGACAATAGTATCAAACATTGCAGAGAAGTCAAGAAAAAATAGAATCTTTGCAAGTTCATTGATCACCACTGTAATATATCTCAATTATCTTGAAACCAACCTCATTTTTTTCTGTCTTGCTTTAATCTTTAGAAACTCTTGCCAATACCAGTTTCTCTACTTGACCCTATCTTACAGAATCATATATTTGACTATTTTAAAGGAGCTCTGTAGTTATCTAGTCCAATGTATACATGGGAAAAAAAACAAACATTATGAGATCCTCTGTCCAGTCTTTGTTTCAGAAATGCCCAATGAAGAGGAAATTCCCTTCCTCTTAAGACCAGAAATTATACTTTTGAATAGATTCAATTATTATATAAGATTGTTTGCTTACTTGCCTTTTTTCATTTTTAATAATTTTTTTAATTTTCTGTTTATTCAAAAACAAACAACATAGAAAAAATAAAGATGGAAAAATGAAAATAAAAGAAAACAAAACAGAACACTGGCATGGTAATAACTGAGGAGGATTCAAAATGTATAACAATAAGTGACTATCAGTTCAACAAAGAATATGTAATAGTACAAAAAATTATATTCATAAGTGTCCTTTTTTGCTTTCTTATATTTTAAATTTTCTATTGAGTTTGTATTGTAGAAAGTCTTGTAAATTGGCAAGTTTGTTGAATGGTCATTTTTTTTCATTCTATATTATGGATAATTTTGCTGGATATGATATATTTTTGGCTGTAGACCTAGTTCTTATGGTTGCCAGTATATATGATTCTAGTGTCTTTGACTTTTATTGGGGCTGCTACTAAGTCCTGTACAATTCTAATTGTAGCTCCAGTGTATTAGAATTGTTTTTTTGCTGTTTGTTGCAACATTTTCTTTGATCTGGAAATTTCAAAATCTGGCAATAATTTGCTTAAGTATTTTATACAAAGGATCCCTTTGAAGTGGTGATCAGTGATTTTTTTCCTTCTATTTCTACTTTCCCTCATGTTCTATTAATTTTTAACAATTTTCTTTGATTATTTCTTATATTATTGT